>NC_091443.1:97124703-97465370 GCF_964237555.1 Oryctolagus cuniculus | reverse complement strand
AGATTTGACACTGAGCAGAGCAGCCAGGACTCAAACCATTGCTCTGATTAAAAGTCCTGGCATTGTGGGAAGCAGCTTAGCTAGCAGTGCCATGATGCTAGTCCTCTGTGAATGCTGTTAGATGTTGCTGATGGGTCAGAACTCTGTGGACTGTGAGTGTTGGATATTCTCAGATCACATGTGTCCACTCGATTGGCAAATTCTTGCCTGGAATTGTACAGCAGAAAGAACACTGGGGGGGGGGGGGCGGCTCTGTGGCACAGAGGGTTAACGCCCTGGACTGAAGTGCCAGCATCCCATATGGGTGCTGATTTGAGACTGGGCTACTCCACTTCCAATCCAGCTCTCTGCTATCTAAGCAGTAGATGACCCAAGTCCTTGGGCTCCTGCACCCACGTGGGAGACCTGGAAGAAGCTCCTTGCTCCTGGCTTTGGATCAGCGCAGCTCTGGCCATTGTGGCCAACTGGGGAGTGAACCATTGGATGGAAGACCTCTCTATCTCCCTCTCCCTCACTCTCTGTCTCTCCTCTGTGTAGCTCTGACTTTTGAATAAATCAATAAATCTTAAAAAAAAGAACACTGGTAAAGGTAGCTTCTGCCTTTGAAGGGTGTGAGGGTGGTGCTCCAGCCCAAGAATGCAGGCTTTTTGGGCAACCTGTCTTTTACTATGCAGTTCTACTGCCTTTCATAGAAGAATTACATAGGAACTTGACTCTTCATTCCAAGAATTCTGAAATAGTGCCAACCAAACTCAGATCCACAGCCTAACTGTGCCTTGAAAAGGCTTTGAGAGTCCTCCCTAGACACTTCAACTAGACTTAGGGTATAAGTGACTTGCTCAGTTACCATCATCACCTGGCCAGGCTGGGAGCCTCCATGGAGGGGACAGCCGAGAACCTTGACGTACCTGCTCTTCAGTCCCATTAACATGGGCCTGCCCTATGTGAGGTGATAATTGATGTCCAGCTAAATATAGTCCTCTTATGGGTAGTGTTGTTGAGTTTCTATCCACACTCCTTGCTTAAAGTCAGAAAGTGATAAGTGCACTCTTTGACAATAGAGGAATAGTCACAGAAACTTCAAGACTAGTGGTTTCAAACAGGACCTCAGATACCTATAGTAAATGTTTATTTGGCTAGAACAGATTTGTTTTTCTTTGCTTTAAATTTATTGACTTTAGAATGCCGTGAGTTTTCAAATTTGTCTAACTCTCCAGCACTGTGTATTACTTAAAGCAACACGATTTTACTTGTTATTATGTGAATAATCTACACAGGCATTTGTGTTTCCTCCTCTAGAGCTGTACACCCTGCCTCCCCCAGTGAATACAAACCTACCAATCAATATCATATGAGAAGGACTAATGTTTCTATTGTCCACAGTTTTAACCTTCTACCCTACTGGCTGTTCAAATCCCCAAGAAAACTTTGGGTCCATTGAGAGTACAAAGAAGCATAGGCTAGCTTGTGTTTCTCATTATTTCTGACTATGCTTTCAGCTCTTAACATTTTCATTCTTTTTTAAAAGATTTTATTTATTTATTTGAGAGGTAGAGTTACAGACAATAAGAGGGAGAGACAGAGAGAAAGGTCTTCCGTCCACTGGTTCACTCCCCAAGTGGCCGCAACAGCTGGAGCCAGGAGCCAGGTGCTTCTTCCTAGTCTCCAATATGGGTTCAGGGGCCTAATAACTTGGGCCATCTTTTACTGGCTTCCCAGACCACAGCAGAGAGTTGGATTGGATGAGGAGCAGTTGGGACTAGAACTGGTGCCTATATGGATTGCCGACGCCAAAGGCAGATTAACCTACTGCACCACAGCGCTGGCCCCAATATTTTCATTCTTTTATAAGTGTTAGTTTTTGATCCTAGCCTTATCCTTCTCTACCACACTGTGACAAGATTTTGGGACACTTGCACTACTTGATTTTATGACTAGTTTCTCTGTCATGAAATCAGGTGACAGACATTTGCATTGATTCCATATCTTAGCTATTGTTATTTTGTTAAGGATAAAAATTCCATTTCTAACATAATTATCTCAGATAATTCCTAAGGTGTGTAGAAATTCTTGCTATTATTTTCTACTAAATGTGAATGAAACATTTAAAATCATACAAATTCTATATGTCAAGTTTATCTTGTACATGCTTAAAAAAGACAGAACTGAGGCCAGAGATAAGACCTAGCAGGTTAAGCCTCCATCTGAAGTGGCAGCATCTCCTATAAAGGCCCATTTGTGTCCCGACTGCTCTGGTTCTTTTTGTTGTTGTTGTTGACAGGCAGAATGGGTAGTGAGAGAGAGAGAGAGAGAGACAGAGAGAAAGGTCTTCCTTTTGCCGTTGGTTCACCCTCCAATGGCCACCTTGGCTGGCGCGCTGTGGCCGGCGCATTGCGCTGATCCGAAGCCAGGAGCCAGGTGCTTCTCAGGAGAAGCATCTCCCATGCGGATGCAGGGTCCAAGCACTTGGGTGCCCCAACCGGGACTAGAACCCAGTGTGCCAGCGCCGCAAGGCGGAGGATTAGCCTATTGAGCCACGGTGCTGGCCTCGACTGCTCTGGTTCTAATCAGGCTCACTGATAATGAACCTGGGAGAGGAGTGGCAGATGCCTCTAGTGCTTGGACCCCTGCACCCACCCATATGTGATGCCAGCACTGGGTGGCAGCTTCACTTGCTACACCACAGTGCTGGCCCCTGAGCTTTAAAATACATTCAGAAATGATAAATGTCAATTTCCTTGTTGAATCACCCTAAGTTTTGTGGTAATGCCTGAATTCACCAGACCTCCTGTCTATTTGTCTTTGGATGACAGCAAAGTGTACAGAGATTCAGTTAGAAAGAAGGAACATGCTCTGGTGGTCTGTACAGCTTGGTGAGGGTGTCAGTGTTAATGTGCTGTCTATGTCAAACTTGCTAACACAGTAGATTTAAATATTCTTACTTCAAAGAATAAATCCGTATATGGGGTGAGGCAGGTGCTAATTGACCTGTGATATATGCATTATTCCTAATATCACATTGTAATTCACAAATAAGCATTCTTTTTATCAATTAAATATGAAAAATTTATTGAATCACAGTAAAGATAAAATCAGTAATTCTTATTATGGAAAAGCAATGAGCAAAATGCAACAAAACAATTGTGCTTATTTTTTACTCCTAGCGGTTGAAGGAGAAATGCTTCAGGAAATGTGATCTGTAGAAAGCGCTCTTTTCTGTAGGTAGACACTGGCGATGGCTCAGTCTTAGCAACACTAATGAATTTGCTTTATTTTAACAGGGAAACAACTGAGAGAAGGGGTCTCCATTGGTCCCAATTAGGACATCTTCAGCATAGATAACAGATTCTCCATTCTCTTCCATACTCCCTGTCTTTCACCATGATGTGACTCTTACCCTCTCATGATTTTGGTGCACAGGGAGGTATGGTAAAAATACTTTGAAACTTTTATAAAAAATGAGTATAACACTTTATATCTTCTGTCAAATTCTCAAACTCTGTACTGTGGATGATATGTTTCACAATGCTGCTCAAATAATATGGTATTCTTGGTGAGAAAAATTCTTTTGATTTGTATAATTGAACAATAAAGAGCAATGTGCTATTTTATAATACAGATTACATAATCATAGCTAAGCCAGGCAGAGCACAAAAATATTCTCTAAAAGTTAGATGTTCGTGTAAAGATGAGAATCTTACAAGTTATTATTCTCTAAAATGACAAATGTTTACACCTTACAATGGCCCTTGGATTCTTTCAAAAGGCTCCTTCCTTTCATTTCACTTCTCTTTGTCTCTGACCTAAGACCACAGACTTTGTGGTAAGTCTTTTATTCCTAGCACATTTAATGAGGTTATTTTCCCCACCATAATTGACAAACATGTATGTACTTCTAGGCTTACCATTCTGAGAACAAAGTAAAAATCAGTAGAATGCCAATAAACGTGATCTGCATTATCTGTCTTCTGAGAGTTTTTATAGGCTTCAAAAACAGCCCCAACATAGACTTGTGGTTGCTTCTCATAGGAAATGCTGAGATATGCACTTGCATTGGTATACTTTTCATAAATGAGTTGGAATCCACTTTCCTTTACACTATGATCAATCTGCATGTGGTTACTGTGGGTGTAGCTTTGATATTTACCTTCTACTTTCTGTCTACTATTATCGTCACCATGTTACTCCAAACCCCAAGATTGTCTCCCCATGAGGGTTTGCAAATTCAGCAAATTCTTGTACAGGGCCACAAATTAAATTCAAATTCCAGATAAACAATAAATATTGTGGAGTAAAAAATGTGTAGTATATATCTCTTTACTCGCCATAACATGAAATTGATAAAAAAAATTATCTGAAATTCACATTTAGTGGGTATTCTGTATTTTATCTGGTGACCTCTACTCATGGAAACCAATGGTCTCTGCAGTACTGCATCCATTCCAAACCCTCAGAACCTCGCTGAAAACCTGCACTGCTCTCCTGCAGGTGAACACTGGCATTCAGCAGTAGACATGTATCAGAGACAGCCAGATGTGTCTTTGGGTTAGAGAAGAAATAGCAAAATCACTGCCTTAGTATTTCACATAATAATGTTTATTATATTCTTGTTTCATATCTTACAATACAAAAGTTCCATTAATAAAGTCATACAGGTGTAAATTCATGAAATAATTACACATATGTCTGTGATCTGTGCTCTACTACTTTTCACTAGCCCTCAAAAAGACCCTTAAATTATGGAAACCATCATCAAACAAACTTCACCAACTTTTATTATCATATATATCCTCAGATTGCATCTGAGAGATTTTTTCTTATCTAAGATGGATCCCCTGGAGAGCATTTAAACTTAAGCATTTAAATGGTGCATTTAAACTCCATTTAAACTTCCAGGGGGAAAGATCTCTTAAGCCAAATGGATTCTATTAGGTAAAGTATGCAGTCTTACTTTAGTGAACATTTTTCTGGATATTTCAATGCAAAGTTTTTGTTGTTGTTGTAAGGCTATTGATATTGACACCCAATAGAGTGGCTTCTTAGCCTCTTAGTCTTACATAAGTGCTTAATTTGGAAAACAAACAATATATATTTAAAAATATTTTCTTATTTGAGAAGCAGAGTTGCAAAGAAAGGGAGAGATGGAGACAAAGGTCTTCCATCTGCTGGTTCACTCTCCAGATGGCCCCAACAGCCAGAGCAGAGCTAATCTGAAGCTAGGAGCCAGGAGCTTCTTTCTGGTCTCCTATGCAGATACAGAAGCTCAAGCACTTGGGCCAACTTCTACTGCTTTTCCAGACTCAGCAAAGAGCTGGGTCAAAAAAGCAGCCAGGACTAGTACTGGTGCCCAAATGGGATTCCAGTGCTGCAGGCAGAGGCTTAGCCTGCTATGCCACAGTGCCAGCCCCAGAAACAGTACATTTTAATAAAGAAAAAATATTCTTTGTAGCAATGATAAACTCTCTCCTTTTATATATTTTATATCTTTTTAAAAAATATTTTAGATATACAACGGTAGACTGGATAAAGAAATTATGGGATATGTACTCTTTAGAATACTATACCGCAGTAAGAAACAACGAAATCCAGTCATTTGCAACAAAATGGAGGAATCTGGAACACATCATGCTGAGTGAAATTAGCTAGTCCCAAAGGGACAAATACCATATGTTCTCCCTGATCGATGACAACTGACTGAACACCAAAAAGGAAACCTGTTGAAGTGAAATGGACACCATGAGAAACGGTGACCTGATTAGCATAGCCCTGACTGTTAATGAACAACTTAATTCATTATCCCTCTTAGTAGTTTTTTTTTGTCTGTTCTACTTAATATGACTGGTTTAATTCTGTAATTAATACACAGTTATTCTTAAGTGTTGAAAATTAACTGAAATGTGATCCCTGTTAAACGTAAGAGTGGGAATAAGAGAGGGAAGAGATGTATAATTTGGGACATGCTCAAGCTGACTTGCCCCAAATGGTAGAGTTAGAAACATACCAGGGGATTCCAATTCAATCCCATCAAGGTGGCATGTACCAATGCCATCTCACTATTCCAAGTGATCAATTTCAGTTCACAATTGATCATAATGAAAGGACTAAGAGTCAAAGGGAGCAGATAAACAAGTCTAGTACCTGCTAATACTAACCGATAGAATGAATAAAGGGGAGAGTGATCCAACATGGAAGCGAGATACTCAGCAGACTCATAGAATGGCAGATGTCCTAAACAGCACTCTGGCCTCAGAATCAGCCCTAAAGGCATTCGGATCTGGCTGAAAAGCCCATGAGAGTATTTCAGGCATGGAAAGCCAAGACACTCTGGCAAAAACAACAACAACAACAACAACAACAACAACAACTAAATGAAAGATCTCTGTGAGTGAGATCCCAGTGGAAAGAACAGGTCTTCAAAGAAGGAGGTACCTTTCTCTGAAGGGAGGAGAGAACCTCCACTTTGACTATGACCTTGTCGAAACAAGAGTCAGAGAACTCAGAGGGCTTCCATAGCCTTGGAAACTCATGACTGGTGCATAGGGAGATTACTGATGCCATAGACAGGAGTGTCAATTTGTAAAGTCAACAACAGGAGTCACTGTGCACTTACTCCTCATGTAGGATCTCTGTCCTTAATGTGCTGTACATTGAGGCTTAATGCTATAACGAGTACTCAAACAGTATATTTCACTTTGTGTTTCTATGGGGGTGCAAACTGTTGAAATCTTAAGGTATACTAAACTGATCTTCTGTAAAAAAAAAAAGAAAAGAAAGAAAGAAATTATCAATTCCCAACTTGACTCTCTCTGGGATTAAACATGACAATAGGTCTGATCTGATTTCATCATCATTTAAAAAATCATCTATTATTTTTCACTTTATGTTTCTGTGTGGGAGCAAACTGTTGAAATCTTTACTTAATGTATACTAAGCTGATCTTCTGTATATTAGGAGAATCAAAAATGAATCCTCATGTGAATGGAAGGGGAGAGGGAGTAGGAAAGGGGAGGGTTGCGGGTGGGAGGGAAGGTATGGGGTGGAAGCCATTGTAATCCATAAGTCGTACTTTGGAAATTTATAGTCATTAAATAAAAGTTTAAAAAAAAAGAGGCACAGCAAAAAAAATGTTTTAGATATAGTGTAATAGTGAGAGGGAGAGACAGAGAAAGTCTTCCATCTGCTGGTTCACTCCCCAGATGGCCATTGTGGCCAGACCTGTGCAATCAGAAGCCAGGAGCAAGGAGTTTCCTTGGGGTCTCCCACATGGGTGTAGGGGCCCAAGTGCTTGGGCCACCTTCCATTGCTCTCCCAGGCCATCACAGAGACCTGGATTGGAAGAGGAACAGCCTGGACTAGAACTGGTGCCCATTGGGATGCCAGTGCTTCAGGCAGAGGATTAACCTATTGCACCACAACATCAGCCCCTAAACTTTTTCCTCTTTTATCAGTGAACAGAGCTCCAGGAACTGACACGTTACACCTTTGTGGTATTTGTTGCTATGGTTAGAGTTAGTGATATTGAAGGGGCAAAACCCTTGCAAAGAGAACTACCTTAGCCATGATTTCAGAGAGAAACCATTAAATAGACCTGTGTATCTTTCAAGTACTTGTTTTCAGGGGAGATCTGAACATGAGATTTCATTGAAAATAGTTTAATTTTATATATAAGTGTTTGTAAATAATATGTAACAATTAATATTTTCTACCAACTCATCTTTTTCCTAAAACAGGTATTGCATATACAAATACACACACATTTTTTAGTATAATGGTTACTGGGGTTTTGTTATAAAGGCATTGTCAAAACTTTATCTATATATGGCATGATCGGCTTTTTCATTAAAAATTTCCACCGTGGTGCATTAAAAAATGAACATTATTTGAGCACCAAACATATTTTTGCATATTTTTTCTAATACTGCAATCCTCATATCCAAATCATGGGGAATGCAAGTGTGATTGTGTTTTGAATTATTGTCAGGCTGACATAAACAGTTATGACAAATTTTCTTGAAAAAAGACTATGTTGTGCTATAAAAAATCTGAATGCATTTCTTCTCTTTCTATTTATATATTTTATACCTTAATACATTAAGACACTGTAAATATGCAAGTTTAATTTGTGATAGGAGTTTAAGTGTATTGTAGTTATTGCCATTGTCTTCACCTTGTTCAGAGCCTATTATTTATTATTTCAGTTGATTTGCAAAAAAAAAAAAAAAAGGTAATCAGTATTTTGCAAAATATACCATGGAGAGCTGGCGCCGTGGCTCAATAGGCTAATCCTCCACCTTGCGGCGCCGGCACACCGGGTTCTAGTCCCGGTTGGGGCGCCGGATTCTGTCCCGGTTGCCCCTCTTCCAGGCCAGCTCTCTGCTATGGCCAGGGAGTGCAGTGGAGGATGGCCCAGGTGCTTGGGCCCTGCACCCCATGGGAGACCAGGAAAAGCACCTGGATCCTGGCTCCTGCCATCGGATCAGCGCGGTGCGCCGGCTGCAGCGGCGGCCATTGGAGGGTGAACCAACGGCAAAGGAAGACCTTTCTCTCTCTGTCTCTCTCTCTCACTGTCCACTCTGCCGGTCAAAAATAATAAAAAAAAAAAAATATATATACCATGGAAAACTTTAGAGTCTTAATAATTTGGTGACAAAAATGGTTGTCTTGGTGTGGGCATGTGGCACAGTAGGTATGACACCCCTTGGAATGCCAACATCCCTTCCTAAGTGCCTTAGTTTGAATCCTGCCTCTGCTTCTGATGCAGCCTCCTGCTGATGCACACCCTGACAGGCAGCATATGCTCACTCAAGCACTTAGGTTCCTGTCACCCAGGTGGGAGAGCCGGGTGGATTTCTAGTTTCCTGTCTTCAGCCTGGCCTGCCTTGGTTGCTGCAGGTATTTGGGAAGTGAATCAGCAGTCAGATGATCTCCCTCTGCCTCTCTTGCTGTCTCTGACCCTGTTTTTCAAATAAAGTGAAAATAAATAAAAGAACAAAGAAAATATTGAAATTGATTGTCATAAAGTACACATTTTGGACACATTAAAATCATTCCAGTAGAATAGGCTAATACCTGATTAATTCACTTGTATGGAATTACACTTGACTTATAGCTAAATACTCTGAAATGGATGCTACTCATAGCTTTCATTTGCTTCAATTCAAATGTCACCATGACTTAATATTCATATAAGTTTACACATTTCTTGCTCTTCTATTTTGATTTCAAATTTCTGCACAGCTTTTTTTCTTCTTACAGTAAACAATTCAGACGAATACATAAATAAAGTAATAAAATTATGCACAATTATTTCTTTGGAATTTTTCTTTTCAGCCCAATGGCTGCTGCGGCCAGCGCACTGCGCTGATCCAAAGGCAGGAGCCAGATGCTTCTCCTGGTCTCCCATGGAGTGCAGGGCCCAAGCACTTGGACCATCCTCCACTGCACTCCCGGGCCACAGCAGAGAGCTGGCCTGGAAGAGGGGCAACCGGGATAGGGACAGAATCCGGTGCCCCAACCGGGACTAGAACTCGGTGTGCCGGCGCCGCAAGGCGGAGGATTAGCCTATTGAGCCGTGGCGCCAGCCCAAACTCATTTTCAATAACAGTAAATTCCTTCAGTTCTTCAAAAGGCTTAAATTTAAATTTTCACATGAACATAAATCAGAAGTGTAGGTGTTCTCTGTATTTTTCTAAGAGTAAAATATTAGATGTGTGGTGTTTTATGAATCTTAAGCTATACAATCCCAAATATGTGGTTGATGACAGAATACATAAATAAAGAAATTTAGAAATCAGTAACCAAAGAGAGTATCAGCCCATCACCAAAGTATAAGGAAGTTGCTAGGAAACCAAAACAATGAACCAAAACTAGGAATTCAAAAGGTGAAATGCCTGAGTCATGATTAAAAAAAAAAAAAAGACTGACTCCAATTGCATGAATCCCACTATCTGGCATAAAGCTGAAAACTAACAGCTAAAAATTTTAAAAAAGAATCCAAAATACAATGATACAATGTATTATTGAAAAAAAGTCAGAAAAAGACAGAAACTGTGACCTGGTCTGCTAATCAAGTATAGTAGTAAAGAAACTGATTTTATCTGGTGTGCCACCCAAAGCTGACCAATGAAAAGCTGCTCTAGCGTTCCTGATTTTTGAAAAGGAAAACTGAAGGCAAAGTCATTGCTAAAATTTAATAAAAAAATCCAAAATAAAGTGTACTACAGGAAAATAAGAAGAAGAAAAAAGAAACTGGCCTGGTATGTTAATCATGTTTAGTAGTAAATTAACTATTTTTATTGAGTTTAAACCATTTGAAACCAGCCACTGAAAAATTCCTCTGGCATTCTTTATTTTTTAAAAAGGAAAATAACAGCAACTAGTTTTCAGTAACCATAAATTCCTTATGTTCTGAAAAATGCTTAGATTTAACTTTTGGCCAGTGCCACGGCTCACTTGGCTAATCCTCCACCTGCGGCACTGGCACCCCAGGTTCTAGTCCTGGTTGGGGCACCAGATTCTGTCCTGGTTGCTCCTCTTCCAGTCCAGCTCTCTGCCGTGGCCCAGGAAGGCAATGGAGGATGGCCCAATCCTTGGGCCCCACACCCACATGGGAGACCAAGAGGAAGCACCTGGTTCCTGGCTTCAGATTGGTGCAGTGTGCCGGCCGTATTGGCCACTTGGGGGGTGAACCAATGGAAGGAAGACCTCTCTCTCTCGTCTAAAAAAAAAATTTAACTTTTACGCAAATACTATAGTTGTTCTCTGTATTTTTCTAAGAATAAATCTCAGATGAGTGGTGTTTGTTTTTGTTTTTGAATCCTAAGCTATAATATGTCAAATATGTTGCTGCTGATGACAGAATAAATAAATAAGTAAATTTAGAAAACAAGAACTAATGAGGTGAACAACATATAGCCAAAGGATAAGGGAGTTGCTAGGAAGCAAAATAACATTAAAAAATGATCCCAAAGTGTGAAATGCATGAGCCAGGAAAAAAAATACTATATGTCAAATTACATTAATTCTACCACAGGTGCAGACTCAGAAAATAAAAGATTAAAACTTTTAAAAAATTCAAAATAAAATGTACTACAGGAAAATAATACAAAAATAAAGGAAGGGAACTGTGGCCTGTTCTGTTAACCATGGTTAATAGCAACAGAAGCAGTTTTACCCAGTTTGTTGCACCAAAATGCAATTTTAATAATGATGAAATAAATAAATTTATTAAAAAAACATGAACCCATGAGGACAATAGACAGCCCATAAAATGATAAGAGAGGCACTAGGAAGCCAAAATAACTAAAAAAAAAAAAAAAAAAAAAAACAATAAACAAGGAATCTAAAAGCTGAAATGCTTGAGATATGATAAAAAAAATATACAATTACATGAATCACACCATCTGGCAGGAAGCCAGATAATAACAGACTGAAATTTTTTTAAAAATCCAAATAAAATTTACTATAGGAAATAAAATGAAAGAAACTCTGACCTGGGCTGTCAATCATTGTTAGTAGCAACAGAACTGATTTTATGCAGATTGTACCACCCAAAACTGGCTAAGGAAAAGTTGCTCTATCATTCCTGATATTTTTTAAAATCAAAAAGAGAGGCAAACTCATTTTTAATAAATTTAAAATCCTTCTGTTATGCAAAAGGCTTAAATTTAACTTTCACAGATATATATACCAGAATTGTAGGTGTTCTCTGTGTATTTGAGGAAAAAAAATCTCAGATGTAGGGTGGCTTTTGTATTTAAGGTATGTTATGTCACATGTGTTGTTGCTGATGATAGATTAAATAAATTAATAAGTTGTAAAACAGCAACACATGAGGGGACCACCCCACAGCCATAGGCTAAGGGGGCTGATAGGAAGTCAAAGAATAAAATAAAACTAGGAAAACAAAAGGTTAAATGCTTGAGCCATGATAAGAAAAAAAGACCATATATCCAATTATATGATTCCACCTTCTGGCATGAATCTAAATAAATGACAGACCAAAATTTAAAAAGCAGCCACAATAGAATATACCACATGAAAATAAAAAAAAAGAATTGTGGCCTGATATATAATTGAAGTTAGTAGCAACAGAACTGGATTTTTCCAGCTTGTACTACCCAAAACTGACCAATGAAAAGTTGTTCTACCATTTCTGACTTTTTAAAAGGAAAACAAGAAGCAAACTCATTTTCAGTGATCTTCTGTTTTTCAAAAGGCTTAAATTTGACTTTACCCAGATATATATATCAGAAGTGTGGGTGTTCTCTGTACTTTTCTGAGAGTAAAAACTCAGTTGTAGGGTTTTTTTTAAATATAAGTTATAATATGCCCCATATTTTGCTGGTGGTGAAAGATTAAATAAATAAATAAATAAATTTAGATACAGGAACCCATGAGGTGAACAGCCAAAAGCCAAATGATAAGGGACCCATCAGGAAGACAAAACAATAAAAAAAAGCCAAGGAATGTAACAGGTGAAATGCTTAAGCCATGATAAAAAATAAATATCCAGGGGTCAGTGCTGTGGTATAGCTGGTAAAGCTGCCATCTGCAGTGCCAGTATCCCATATGGGTGCCAGTTAAAGTCCATAGGCTCCACTTCTGATCCAGCTCTCTGCTGTGGCCTGGGAGAGCAGTAGAATGTGGCCCAACATAGGAGACCCAGAAGAAACACCTGGATCCTGGCTTCAGATTGGCACAGCTCCAGCCATTGCAGCCAATTGGGCAGTGAACCAGCGGATGGAAGACCTCTTTTTTTTCTCTCTGTGCCTCTCCTTTTCTCTCTGTGTAACTCTAACTTTCAAATAAATAAATCTTAAAAATATATGTATATCCAATTACATGCATTTCATCATCCAGAGCGAAGACAAAAGTCAACAGATTGAAATTTTTAAAAATCCAAAATAAAATGCACTACATTAAAATTTAAAAAAATAAAGAAGCAAAGAAACTGGCACTCGGGCTCCTATCTAGCCCACAGCTTTAACAGTAGCAGGCGCACAAATTTTAGGATTAAAATTAGTTCAAAGAGAAAATGGGGGAATGAAGGGAGTGGCCAAGAGCCGCCAAGAGCCGCCCTAAAGGTGGCCTTGATAAGATAGAAAAACAGGAACTTCAACCCAGTACTTTTCCACTGACTATACTTTCTCCTCCTCAAGGACCCCCTCCCCTTGTCCAAGCTTAACAAAGAAACCGCAAGGCACGTAGGGCACGTAGCCACCCGTTTCTCCTCCTCAACGACCCCCTCTCCTTGTAGTTGCCCAATGAACTCACGCCACCCTATGGTATGTTAATTTTGTGGTTTTGCCCCTTAAAATCTGTGTGAGATAAGTGCTCGGGGCTCCTCTCTTTCTTGCGGCTTGCGGCAGCCAGCAGAGGGCCCATTTGCGCAAATGAAATAAAACTGCCTCTTGCTTTTTGAAAAAAAAAAAAAAAGAAAGAAACAGGCCTGGTCTATTAGCTGTGGTTAGTAGCAACAAAACCTGTTTTATCCATTTTGTACCACCCAAAACCAACCAATGAAAAATTGCTCTAGCATTCCTGAATTTTTTATTATTATTATTATTATTATTATTATTTGACAGGCAGAGTGGACAGTGAGAGAGAGAGACAGAGAGAAAGGTCTTCCTTTTGCCGTTGGTTCACCCTCCAATGGCCGCCGGGGCTGGCACGCTGTGGCCGGTGCACCGCGCTGATCTGATGGCAGGAGTCAGGTGCTTCTCCTGGTCTCCCATGGGGTGCAGGACCCAAGCACTTGGGCCATCCTCCACTGTACTCCCGGGCCACAGCAGAGAGCTGGCCTGGAAGAGGGGCAACTGGGACAGAATCCGGCGCCCCGACCAGGACTAGAACCCGGTGTGCTGGTGCCGCAAGGCAGAGGATTAGCCTAGTGAGCCATGGCGCTGGCCCCTGATTTATTTTAAGATTTTATTTATTTGTTTGAGAGGTAGTGTTACAGACAATGAGAGGGAGAGACAGAGAGAGAAAGGTCTTCCATCTGCTGGTTCACTCCCCAAACGGCTGCAATGGCCAGAGCTAAACTGATGTGAAGCTAGGAGCCAGGAGCTTCCTCGGGGTCTCCCACACAGGCGTGGGTTCTCAAGGACTTGGTCATCTTCTACTGTTTTCCTGGGACACAACAGAGAACTGGATCAGAAGTGGAGCAGGCAGCACTAGAACCAGTGCCCTTATGGGATGCTGGTGCCACAGGCAGAGGATTAATCTACAGCACCACAGAGCCAGCCTCTCCCTGTTTTTTTTTTAAAGGAAACTGGTGGCAAACTCATTTTTAATATCTGTAGAAGCCCCCATTCTTTTTTTTATTTGACAGGTAGAGTTATAGACAGTGAGAGAGAGAAAAGGTCTTCCTTCTGTTGGTTCACTCCCCAAATGGCCGCCACAGCCATAGCTATGCGAATCCAAAGCCAGGAAGGTGCTTCCTCCTGGTCTCCCATGTGGGTGCAGGGCCCAAGCACTTGGGCCATCCTCCACTGCCCTTCCAGACCACAGTAGAGAGCTGGACTGGAAGAGGGGCAACCAGGACTAGAACCTAGTGCTCATATGAGATGCCAGTGCTGCAGGCGGAAGATTAACCATGGGAACCACGGCACAAACCCCAATCCTTCTATTCTTCAAAAGGCTTAAATTTAAGTTTTCTCAAATCAATATATCAGAATTGTAGGTCTTCTCTGTACTTCTCTGTGCATAAAAACTACATTGTATCCAAGGTATGCTATGTTAAATATGTTGTTAGTGGTGACAGAATGAATATATAGATTTAAAAAACAGAAAACCATGAGATGAACAGCACATAGAAGAAGGATAAGGGAGCCACTAGGAAACCAAAATAATTAAAAAAAAACCTGAGAGATCCAAAAGGTGATATGACTGGTTTTAACTAGTTTCTACCACCCAAAACCAGCCAATGGAAAGCTCCTCTAGCATTGCTGATTTTTTTAAAAGGAATACCAGAGGCAAAATAATTTTAATAACCATAAAATCCTCTGTTCTGCAAAAGGCTTAAATTTAACTTTTGCACATATCAGAAGTATAGATGTTCTCTGTATTTTTTAAAAATGAAGTATCAGATGTGGAGTATTTTTTGAATTTTAAGGTGTACTACATCAAATGTGTTGTTTTTGATGAGAGAACAAATAAATAAATTTAAAAAACAGGAATCCATGAGGCAAACAGCCAATAGCCAAGGATAAAGGAGCCACTAAGAAACAAAAACAATAAAAAAATGGAGGAATCCAAAAGGTGAAATGCCTCAGCCATGATTAAAAATAGACCATATAGGCTGGCGCCGCAGCTCACTAGGCTAATCCTCCGCCTAGCGGCACCAGCACACCAGGTTCTAGTCCCAGTCGGGGCGCCGGATTCTGTCCCGGTTGCCCCTCTTCCAGGCCAGCCCTCTGCTGTGGCCAGGGAGTGCAGTGGAGGATGGCCCAGGTGCTTGGGCCCTGCACCCCATGGGAGACCAGGAAAAGCACCTGGCTCCTGGCTCCTGCCATTGGATCAGCGTGGTGCGTCGGCCACAGCACGCCGGCTGCGGTGGCCATTGGAGGGTGAACCAACGGCAAAAGGAAGACCTTTCTCTCTGTCTCTCTCTCTCACTGTCCACTCTGCCTGTCAAAAAAAAAATAGACCATATATCCAATTACATGAATTCCACCATCCAGTGCAAAGCCAAAAAATAACAATAAGATTTTAAAAAATCAAAAACAAGAATTATACTACACAGATTTTTTAAAAACAGAAAGGAATGTAAGAAACTGGGGTTTGCTCTGTTAAGCATTGTCGGTTGCAACAGAACTTGCATTATCCAGTTGGTACCACCCAAAACCAGCCATTGAAAGTTACTCTAGCATTCTTTATTTTTTTTAAATGGAAACTGCAGCCAAACTAATATTTAATAAACATAAAATCATTTCTTCTGCAAATGCCTTTAGTTTAACTTTTCCCAAATACACATATCAGAAGTGTAGGTGTACTCTGTATTTTTATAAGAATGAAATCTCAGATATGGGATGAATTTTTGAATCTTAATTTATACTATGTCAAATATATTGTTGTTGATGACAGAATAAAGAATTAAGTTTAAAAAAATAGAAATCCATGAGGAAACAGCCCATAGGCAAAGCATAAGGGAGCTGCTAGGAAGCCAAAACAATACAACAAAACTAGGACTCCAAATGGTAAAATGCATGAGACATGGTAAAAAAAATAAAAGACCATATATCTAGTTACATGTATTTCACCAGCTGGTTCATTGCCAAACAATAACAAATTAAAATTGTAAAAAAGCCAAAATATAATGTGCCACAGAAAGGTAAAAAAAAACAAAAACAAAAACAAAAAAAACTATGGCCTGAGCTGTAATCCTGGCAAATAGCAACAGAACTGGATTTTTCTGGTTTGTACCACCCAAAACCAGCCAATGAAAAGTTCCTCTAGCATTCCTCAGTTTTTTAAAATAAAAACTGGAGGCAAACTCATTTTCAATAAGATCCTTTTGTTCTTCACAGGGCTTAAACTTAACTTTTCCCAAATACATACATCAGAAGTATAGGTATTCCCTATATTTCTGCAAGCATAAAATCTCCAATGTGAGAGTTTTTTTGGTGTCTATAGGCTTACTCTGTCAAAGGTGTTGCTGTTTGTGACATAATAAATAAATAAATAAATAAATAAATTTATTATACAGAAAACCGTGAGGGGAACAATCCATAGGCAAATGATAAAGCTGTCACTAGGAAGACAAAACAATAAAAAATGAGGAGTCCAAAAGTTGAACTGCCTGAGCAATGATTTAAAAAAAAATAGTATATCAAATTAAACAAATTCCACCACTTGAGAAGTAGTCAAAATAATTAGAGTGAATTTTTAAAAACCTAGAATAAAATATACCACGTGAAAAGAAGAAAGAAGAAAGAAGAAAGAAGAAAGAAGAAAGAAGAAAGAAAGAAAGAAAGAAAGAAAGAAAGAAAGAAAGAAAGAAAGAAAGAAAGAAAACAGACAAACTATGGCCTGATATGTAATCTAGATTACTAGCAAAATAACTGTCAGCTGATCTGTAATCATGGTTAGTAGCAACAAAACTGGAGTTTCTGGATTGTACCACCCAAAACCAGCCAATGAAAACTTGCTCTAGCATTCCTAATTTTGTAAAAAGGAAAACCAGTGGCAAATTCATTTTGTATAACCATAAGATCCTTCTGTTCTGCAAAAGGCTTAAATTTAATTGTCCCAGATACATGTATCAGAAGTGTAGATGTTATCTGCATTTTTCTAAGCATAAAATCTAAACTGTGTGGAGTTTTTGTATCATAATGAATAGTATGTCATGTATGTTTTATTGATGACAGAATAAATAACTAAATAAATTTATAAAACAGGAGCTCATGATTTTCCCATGATTTTTCCAGCTTGCACCACCTAGAACTCATCAATGAAAAGTTGCTCTAGTGTCGCTCCTCGTCTTCGTGGAGGAACGACACAGGACCCTGCGTTGTTCTTTCATCTGCTCGGCCCTCCCCGGGTTTGCTGCTGGTTCTTCCCGGGTTGGCTACCATCCCTTCCACCTCCGTGGAAGGGCGGTTCCCCCTGCCACGTTCCCCACTTCCGCGGGGGAGCGGCACACCGCCGGCCGGCTCTCTCGGGGGCTGCACAGGTGTTCCCCTTAGATGTTCCTGGTGCATGCCGTCTCTCTCCTCCTTTATAGTCCTTTTCCACCAATCCCAACTCTGCTACCCACACACCGAGTATGCTGCTCTCCTCCAATCAGGAGCAGGTCCTGCAGTTTATTGGTTGAACTGGAGGCAGCTGTGTAGAAGCTGTTTCTCCCTTCTCAGCGCCATATTGTGGGAGAGCAGATGCATAGAATAAGTCTTAATTCCAGTAACTCAGTCCAGTCCGGGTTGCTCCCCACAGATCCCCCTTTCTTTTTATTTTTTGGCATTGATACGCGCCTGTCTTCGGTGTCCCACGGCACACACTCTACTCTACTTGCTAGAGTTGCCCACAGGTGCTTACAAGTCCTATCAATCAGGCAAACCGAATCCGGGTCCTCTCTTCGCCATGTTGTGAGGAGGTTTTTAGGCGCTGATGCGTGCCTGTGTTTGGTGCCCTGTAGCACATGCTCTACTCTGCTAGAACTGCCTGCAGGTGCTTACAAGCCCTATCAGGCAAACCGAATCCAAGCCTTCTCATTGCCGTATTGTGGGGAGACTTATTGATGTTAATTCGTGCCTGTCTTCGGTGACCTGCGGCGCATAAGCTGCTAGCCGCCCGCAGGTGCTCACCACCTCCCTAATCAGGCAGACCGAATCCAAGCTCTCTCTTTGCCATGCTGAGGGGAGGCCTCATTCTTCTCTATTTCTCTATCTCCAGGCATTCCTATCTCTCCTATTTTACTTCTATCTGCCAGCATTCCTATTTCTCTCATTTTACTTCTAATCTTCTGTTTCTCTTATCCCTGCGGCTTCCCGGCGCCCGCCCCGAGGCTGCTTCTCGGCGGCTTCCCGGCTCTGAGCCGCTTCAGCCCGCGCTTCTCCCATCTGCGCGGCTTCCCGGCTTTGCGCGGCTTGGCTTCGCGCACTCCGCGGTCTCCACGCCCTTCACGTCCGCACCACGGCCTCGCGCCAGCCCCGCGTTCCCTATCTATTCACGCCCCCATGCTCTCTCTGCACACGGCGGCCTCCACGAGTCACACAGCCCCAGCTCACGTTTCCGCCACTAGTATTCAATCCAAGTTCCCTGGGCTAACCTGGCGAATTCAACCTAGCTCACGCGTCTGCGCCTTTCGGTCTGGCTTCCCGTCCTTTGCTCCCCGGGCTAATCTGACGGATTCCAACCTGGCGGCCCACGTCTCTGCCTCTGGTTCCAGACCTTCGCCTTTTGCCCCCCGGGCTGACTTAAAGAATTCCAAACTGGCTTACGTCTCCGCCTCGGCCTGCCCCCCGCGGCTTCAATTTCCCTAACATTTTTCTCTACCCGGTATGTTTCCCTAAGTTTTCTTCCAACAATATTCCTCCCTCATTTCTCCTGGCCTCTCCCCACAGTCCGTATCCAAGTCTAAGTTTCTTATAGGTTTCACTTTCACTTTCAACCTGCAGTCCGTATCTAAGTTTCTTCTTGCTTTCACTTTAAATCCTAACTTCTTTCCCACAGTCCGTATCCGAGTCTATGCCTAGGCTTTCAACAGCTTCTTCCGGCACCTTTTCTGTCCGGCTTTTCCCTAGGCTCTTTGCTAGTTTCTCTCTCTGGTATTTTCCACTTCTTCCCGTTTCTTCCCTCCTAAGTTTCCTATCCGAGTCACGGCACCATTATGTCACTCCCCCTCTTCGTGGAGGAACGACACTAAACCCTGCCAAGGCTTCATATCCGAGTCACGGCACCATTATGTCGCTCCTCGTCTTCGTGGAGGAACGACACAGGACCCTGCGTTGTTCTTTCATCTGCTCGGCCCTCCCCGGGTTTGCTGCTGGTTCTTCCCGGGTTGGCTACCATCCCTTCCACCTCCATGGAAGGGCGGTTCCCCCTGCCACGTTCCCCACTTCCGCGGGGGAGCGGCACACCGCCGGCCGGCTCTCTCGGGGGCTGCACAGGTGTTCCCCTTAGATGTTCCTGGTGCATGCCGTCTCTCTCCTCCTTTATAGTCCTTTTCCACCAATCCCAACTCTGCTACCCACACACCGAGTATGCTGCTCTCCTCCAATCAGGAGCAGGTCCTGCAGTTTATTGGTTGAACTGGAGGCAGCTGTGTAGAAGCTGTTTCTCCCTTCTCAGCGCCATATTGTGGGAGAGCAGATGCATAGAATAAGTCTTAATTCCAGTAACTCAGTCCAGTCCGGGTTGCTCCCCACACTCTAGCATTCCTGATGCTTTTAAAAGAGCTAACTCTTTTAAAAGAATGACCCACCGAATGGAAGACCTCCCTCTCTTTCTGCCTCTCCTTCTCGCTGTGTGTAACTCTAAGTTTCAAATAAATAAATCTTAAAAAAGAAGTATAGGTGTTCTCTGTATTTTTATTACACTAAAATGTCAAATGGAGGCTAACTTATTTTCAATAACTATAAGATCATTCTGTTTTGCAAAAGATTTAAATTTAAAATTTTCCAAATACATATAACATGATGACAGAATAAGTAAATAAATGAATTCAGAAACAAGAACACATGAGGGGAACAGCCCATAGCCAAAGGATATGGGAGTCACTAGGAAGCCAAAACAACAACAACAACAACAATAATAATGGAATCCAACATGTGAAATGCCTGAACCATGATAAAAAAAAAGTCTGTATATCAAATTACATGAATTCCACAATAAAAAATGACTGAAAAAATAAAAAAATTCAAGATAAAATGTACCACATGAATATTTTAAATAAAGCTCTTATCCTTTGGCTATGGGTTGTTATCCTATTGGTTTACTGGTTTTTTAAATTAATTAATTAATTAATTAATCCTGTCATCAACAATGTGACATTATATACCTTAGATACAAAAAATAACACCCTACTTCTGATATTTTATACGTAGAAAAAATAGAGAATACCTACACCTCTGAAATTTGGAAAGAGTTAAATTTAAGCATTTTGCAGAACAGAAAGATTTTAATGTTATTGAAAATGAGTTTGCCTCCATTTTTCTTTTAAAAAAATCAGGAATGCTAGAACAACTTTTCTTTGGCTGGTTTTGGATGGTACAAACCAGGAAAATCCAGTTCTGCTGCTACTATCCAAAATGATAGATAAAGCCACAGTTTCTTTGTGTTTTTTTATTAATTTCTTGTGGTACATTAAATTTTGGATATTTTACACTTCAGTCTGTTAATATTTTGGCTAGGAGATGGATGGGGATATTCATATAATTAGATATATGGTCTTTTTTATTGTTTTGGCTTCATAGTGGCTCTCTTATAATTTGGAAATATGCTCTTCCACTCAAGTGTTCCTGTTTTTAAATTATTTATTCTGTCATCAAAAAGAACGTATTTGACATCCAATACCTAAAGACACAAAAATACACCCCACATTGGAGATTTTATGCTTAGAAAAATATAGATAACACATACACTTCTCATATATGCATTTGGGAAAAGTTAAATTTTAGCATTTTGCAGAACAGAAGGATCCTATGATTATTGAATATGAGTTTACCCGTTTTTATTTGCAAAAATTCAGGAACAAGAGGGCAACTTTTGATTCACCTGTTTTGGGTGGTATAAACTGAAAAAATCTGGTTCTATTGCTACTAAACAGGAATTAGAGATCAGGCCACAACTTTCTTTTATTCGTTTATTTATTTATTCATTTATTTATTTATTTTTAAAAGATTTTTATTGATTTATTTGAGAGGTAGAGTTACAGAGAGTGAGAGGGCGAAACAGAGAGAAAGATCTTCTGTCTGTTGGTTCACCCCCCATGGCCATAATGGCCAGAGCTGCACCGATCTGAAGCCAGGAGCCAGGTACTTCTTCCTGGTCTCCCATGTAGGTGCAGGGGCCCAAAGGACTTGGGCCATCCTCCACTGCTTTCCCAGGTCACAGCAGAGAGCTGGGTCGGAAGAGCCGGGACTAGAACCAGCGCTCACATGGGATGCGGGCACCGTAGGTGGGTGATTTACCCACTGCGCCACAGGGCTGGCCCCAACAACTTTCTTTTTCTTCATTTGATACACTTTATTTTGAGTTTTTTTAATTTTAAATTTAGTCTTTTTTTTTTTTTTTTTTTGCTTCATGATGGATGATGAAATTCATGTAATTGGATATGTGTTCTTTTTTTATTATGGGTCAGACATTTTACCTTTTAGATTCCTATTTGTTTTATTGTTTTGGTTTCATAGCAGCTCCCTTATCCTTTGGCTATGGGCTGTTCCAATCATGGCTTCCTATTTTTTAACTTTATTACTTTATTTATTCTGTCATCAACCATGATAATGTGACATTGAATACCTTAAATATAAAAATACACCCTATATTTGACATTTTATTCTAATCAAAATAGAGAGAACACCTCACTTCTTTTTTTAAGATTTATGTATTTATTTGAAACTTTAGAGTTACACATGGAGAGAAGCAGAGGCAGAAAGAGAGAGGGAGGTCTTCCATTCAGTAGTTCACTCCCCACCTGGCCACAATGGCTAGAGCTGAGCTGATCTGAAGCCAGGAGTCAGGAGCTTCTTCCAGGTCTCTCTCATGGGTACAGGGTCC
Source organism: Oryctolagus cuniculus (assembly GCF_964237555.1). Taxonomy (NCBI): domain Eukaryota; kingdom Metazoa; phylum Chordata; class Mammalia; order Lagomorpha; family Leporidae; genus Oryctolagus; species Oryctolagus cuniculus. The sequence continues at coordinate 97,443,152 of NC_091443.1, read as the reverse complement.
CAAGGACTTGGGCCATCTTATACTGTTTTCCCAGGCCACAGCAGAGAGCTGGATTGGAAGTGGAGCAGCCAGGACTCGAACTGGTGCCCACATGGGATGCCATCACTGCAGGCGCTGGCTTTACCTACTACACCACAGCGCCGGCCCCCACACCTACACTTCTGAAATATGTATATGGGAAAAGTTAAATTTAAGGCTTCTACAGAACAGAAGGTCTTACGGTTATTGAAAATGAGTTTGCATCCATTGTTCCTTTCTGAAAATCAGAAATGCTAGATCAACTTTTCATTGGCCCGAATTTGGATGGTAGACACACTAAAAATCAAGGTCTGTTGCTACAAACCACTATTATAGATCAGGCTACTTCCTCTTTTTTATTTTTCTTTTTTGTGTGGTAGATTTTATTTTGGCTTTTTAAACTTTTAGTCTGTTACTTTTTGGCTTCACTCAGATTTTGAATTCATGTAATTGGATATTTGGATTTTTTTTATCTTGATTCAGGCATTTCACTTATTGGATTCCTAGGTTTGTTTTCTTGTTTGGCTATTCCAATCATGAGTTCTTGTTTTTTAAGTTTATTTATTAATTTATTCTGTCATCAATAACGACACATGTAACATTGTATTCCTTAAATACAAAAAATAGCATCAACCTGAGATTTTATTCTTAGAAAAACACTTCTGAAATACATATTTGGGAAAAGTTAAAGTCTTTTGAAGAATAGAATGATCTTAGGTTTACTGAAAATGAGTTGGCCTCCATTTTTCATTTAAAAAATTCAGGAATTCTAGAGCAACTCTTCTATTCCTGTTTTGGGTGAGGAAAATCTAGTTCTATTGCTAATAACTGCAATGACAGATAAGCCTACGATTTCCTTTCTTATTAATTTCATGCTGTATTTTTCATTTAGAATTTTTTACACTTTATTCTGTTAATATTTTGGCTAGGGTATGGATAGTTGAATTCATATAATTCGATATGTGGTCTTTTTTATCTTGATGCAGGCATTTCAACTTTCAGATTCCTCTTTTTATATTGTTTTGGCTTCATAGTGGCTCACTTATTCTTTGGCTATGGACAGTTTTCCTCAGTGGTTCCTGTTTTTAAATGTATTTATTTATTTAGTTTGTTATCAATAAAAACATATTCAACATAGAATAACTTAAGACATAAAAATCACCCCAAGGTTGGAGATTTTATGCTTAGAAACATATAGAGAGCACCTACACTTCTAATATGCATTTGGGAAAAGTTAAGTTTAAGCCTATTATCAGGACAGAAGTATTTCTTTCAGAGTTATTCAAAATAAGTTTGCCTCAGGTTTTCATTTTAAAAATCAGGAATGCTAGAGTAACTTTTTATGGACTGGTTTTGGGTGGTACGAACCGGAAAAATCTAGATCGTTTGCTACTAACCATATTAATAGACCAGGTGAAATTTTCTTTTCTTAGTTTTTGTTTTATATATTTTATTTTGGATTCTTTTTTAGTTTTAGTTTGTTATTGATTTGACTTCATATCACATGGTGGAATTAATGCAATTGGATATGTGGTCTTTTTGTTTTCTTATCATGGCTCATGTTTATCAACATTTGGATTCATGAGGTTGTTTTTTTGTTTGTTTGTTTTGTTTTGTTTTTATTGCTTTAGCTTTCTTACCGGCTCTCTTTTCCTTCTGGCTATGTGCCATAGCTCCCAGGGATTCCCATTTTTAATATATTCATTTATTTTTTCTGTCATCAACAACATTGCATTTGACATGATATACATTAAGATACAAATAGCAACCTTCATCTGAGATTTTGTGCTTAGAGAAATACAGAGAATACCTACATTTCTGATGTATGCATAAGGGAAAAGATAAATTTAAGCCTTTTTCAGTACTGAAGGATTTTAATCTTTTTAAAAATGAGTTTGCCTTAGATTTTTCTATCAAAAAAATCATGAATGTTAACGCAACACTTCATTGGCTGGCTTTGGGTGGTACAAATCAGAAAACATCAGTTGTGTTGCTATTAAACATAATTAAAAGACCAACCCAACTTTTCTTTCTCTCATTTTTTCCTCCTTTTGTGTGTGGTATATTTTGGGGGAGAATTTTTATATATACTTTAGTATATTATTTATTTGGTTTCATCACTGATGGAGGAATTCATGTAATTGGATATATGTTCTTTTCTTTTTTCTTCTTTTTATTTTGTTAATCATGGCTCATGCATTTCACCTTTTGCATTCCTCAGGTTTTTTTTTTTTAATGTTTTGGCTTCCTGCTGGCTCCCTTATCGTTTTGGCCACGTCCCATTCTCCTCACAGATTCCTGTTTTTTAAATGTATTTATTTCTCTATCATCAACAATAATGTATTTGACATGGTATACATTAAGATACAAGAAAACACCCCATATCTGAATTTTATTCTTAGAAATATACAAAGAACTCCTCCACTTCTGATAGGAATATTTTTGAACTGTTAAATTTAAGCCATTTCAGTACAGAAGGGTTTCATGGTTATGTATGAGTTTGCCTCAGGTTTTCCGTTTAAACAAATCAGGAATGCTAGAACGACATTTCATTGGTTGCTTTTAGCTGGTAAAACTGAAAATACCCAGTTCTGTTGTAAAAACCATGATTAACAGACCAGACCACATTTTCTTTCTTTTTAAATTTTTCTGTGGTACATTTTATTTCAGAATATTTTTCAACTCTTCACCTGTTATGATTTTGGCCTCCTGCCTGATGATGAAATTCATGTAATTGATATGCAGTCTCTCTCTCTCTTTAATCATTTCACTATTTAAATTTCTTGCTCTTTTTCTTTTTCCTTTTTCATTGTTTTCACTTCCTGTGGCTCCTTTATCCTTTTGGGTATGTGCCTTTCCCCTCAGGGATTCCCATTTTCTAAATGCATTTATTCAAATTTGGTGTCATCAACAGCAACACATTTGACATGGTATATCTTCGGATACCAAAAAACACCCCACATCTGAGATTTTACTCTTAAAATATAGAGAGAACACCTACACTTCTGCTATCCATATTTGGGAAATGTTAAATTTAAGACTTTTCCACTAAAGAAGATATTAATGGTATTGAAAATGAGTGTGCTTCATGTTATACTTTTAGAAAAATCAGAAATGTTCGAACAATATTTCATTGGCCACCTTTCTGTGGTACAAACCAAGAAAATCCAAATCTGTTGTTACTAACCACAATTAACAGACCATATTTTCTTTCTTTCTTTCTTTTTTTTTTTTGAATTTTTGGGTCGTGTATTTTATTTTGGATTCTTTAAAAATTTTAATTTGTTATTTAATTGTTTTTTTGCCCAGTGGTGGAATTCATGTAATTCTATATGTGGTATTTTTTTTAAAATCATTGCTCACATATTTAACTTTTTGGATTCCTCAGGTTTTTTATTGTTTTTGCTTCCTGGTGGCTCTTTAATCCTTTGCACCATGTGCCATTCCACTCATGGATTTCCATTTTGTAATATATTTATTTATTTTTTCTTTCATCAACATCACATTTGACATGGTACACTTTAAGATACAAATAACAACCCTCATCTGAGATTTTATTTTTAGAAATACACAGAGAACACCTAGAATTCTGATATATTTCTAAGGAAAAGTTAAATTTAAGTGTTTTTCAGTACAGAATGATTTCACTTTTTTGAAACTGTTTGCCTCAGGCTTTCCTTTTAAAAAAAATCATGAATTCTAGAGCAACATTTCACTGGCTGGCTTTGGGTGGTACAAACTGGAAAAGTCCAGTTGTGTTACTATTAAACAGGATTAACAAAACATGCCAACTTTTCTTTCATTTTATCTTTTTGTGTGTGTGGTATATTTTGTTTTGTTTTGTTTTGTTTTGTTTTTATACTTTAATCTGTTATTTGGCTTCATGCCCAATTTTGGAATTCATATTTGGATAATGGGTTTTTTAAAAACTTTTTAATCATGACTCTCTAATTTCACTTTTGAATTCCTTTTTAAAATGTTTTTACTTCTTGCAAATTCCCTTATCCTTCTGGCTATGTTCCATTCCCCTCATGGATTCACATTTTTTAACATATTAACTCATTTTTTTCTGTCATCAAGTCTTTTGGATTCTTCTGTTTTATTGTTTTGGCTTCCTTTCAGCTCCCTTATCTTTTCACTTATGTGAAATTTTTGGTGAGCTGTAGTTATCCTTATAGCTATGGGCTGTTCCCCTCATGGATTCCCATTTTTAAAATATATTTATTTATTTTTCTGTCATTAGTAACACATTTGAAATACTGAACATTAAAATGCAAAGAAATTCACACATCTGAGATTTTATTCTTAGGAATATATCAGGAACATCTACACTTCTGATGTCTATTTGGAAAAAGTAAAATTTAAGCCTTTTCAGTACAGAAGGATTTAACAGCTAGTGAAAATGAGTTTTCCTCAGGTTATACTTTTAGTCAAAATTCAGGAATGCTAGAATAATATTTAATTGGCTGGTTTTGGGTGGTATAAACCAAAAAAAATCAGTTCTGTTATCACTAAACGGACCACGTCACATTTTCTTTCTTTTCAGTTTTTAATTATCATTTGGTATATTTTATTTTACACTATTTTAATTTTAGTCTGTCATTTATTTGTCTTCCTGCCTCATGGTGGATTCAGTTAATTTGATATGTAGTCTTGTTTTGTTGTTATTGTTGTTGTTATTGTTGTTGTTAATCATCTCTCATGCATTTCATTTTTGGATTCCTCAGTTTTTTATTATTTTTACTTAGTGCTGCCTCCCTTATTCTTTGGGCTATGTGCCTTTCTCTTCATGGAATCTGTTTTTTAATACATTTATTTGTTTTTTCTGTTCAACAGCAACACATTTGGCATGGTATACCTTAAGATACATATAAAAAACTCAGGTTTATTCTTGGAAATATACAGAAAACACATACAATTCTTATATATGTATTTGGGAAAAGTTAAAAATATGCCTTTTTCAATTCAATAGGATTTCATGGTTTTTGAAAATGAGATTGCCTCAGGTTTGCCATTTAAAAAAAACGAGGAATGCTACAGCAACATTTCATTGGCCAATTTTGGGTGGTACAAACTGGAAAACTCCATTTCTGTTACTACTAATCACATTGAATAAAACTTGCCACATTTTATTTTTTTGTTTGTTTCTACGGTACATTTTATTTTGAAGTTTTTTTTAAACTTTAGTGTTATTTTTTGGCTTTCTGTGTGATGGTTGAGCACATATAATTGAATATGTGGTCTTTTTTTTAAATCATGGCTCACACATTTCATCTTTTGGATTCCTCAGTTTTATTATTGTTTTGTCTTCGTGGTGGCTGTCTTATCCTTTTAGCTATGTGCCAATCCCCTCATGGATCCCTGTTTTGTTTTTGTTGTTTTGTTTTGTTTTTAGATAATTTAGGTAATTATCTAAAATTTTTTAGATAATGGTTTTTAAGCCATCAACAACACATTTGACATAGTACAGCGTAAGATACAAAAACAAAAACAAAAAAAAATCTGAGATTTTATTCTTGGAAATACACAGAGAACACCTAACTTCTAATTCATGTATTTGGGAAAATTTAAATTTAAGCCTTTTTCAATATAGACTGATTTCACAGTTATATTAAATGAGTTTGCCTCAAATTTTCCTTTAAGGAAGTCAGGAATGCTGGAGCAACATTTCATTGGCTGGTTTTGGGTGGTACAAACCAGAAAAATTCAGTTCTATTGCTACTAACCATGACTAACAGAACAGGCCATGACTAACAGAACAGGCCACATTTTCATTCTATTTGTTTTAACTTTCATGTAGTACACTTTATTGTGTAATTTTTAAAACATTTTAGTCTTTTATTATTTTAGCTTATTTTACTCTTATTTTTCATATCATGACACATGCACTTTACCATTTGGATTCCTCAGCTTTTTTTTTTTTTATGTTTGTCTCCCTGCCATTCCTCATCCTTTTGGTTATGTGCCTTTACCCTGAGAGATTCCTATTTTTTAAAATATATTTATTTACTTTTTCTGTCATCAACAACAACATATTTGACATGGTATAAATGAAGATAAAAAAAAATCCCACATCTGAATTTTATTATTAGAAATACACAGAGAGGGCCGGCGCCATGGCTCACTAGGCTAATCCTCCACCTTGCGGCACCAGCACACCAGGTTCTAGTCCCGGTCGGGGCGCCGGATTCTGTCCCGGTTGCTCCTCTTCCAGGCCAGCTCTCTGCTGTGGCCAGGGAGTGCAGTGGAGGATGGCCCAAGTGCTTGGGCCCTGCACCCCATGGGAGACCAGGATAAGTACCTGGCTCCTGCCATCGGATCAGCGTGGTGCGCCGGCTGCAGTGCGCTGTCCACAGTGGCCATTGGAGGGTGAACCAACGGCAAAGGAAGACCTTTCTCTCTGTCTCTCTCTCTCTCACTGTCCACTCTGCCTGTCAAAAAATAAAAAATAAATAAATAAAAAGAAAAAAAAGAAATACACAGAGAATATAGTCACTTCTGATTTGTGTGTTTGGGAAAAGTTAAATTTAAGCCTTTTTCAGTTCAGTAGGATTTCACAGTTATTGAAAGTGAGTTTCCGGGAGCCAAGATGGCGGAATAGTGAGGGCGCGCACCGATAGTCCGGGAAAATTTAGTTTAATAAAAGGGGAGTTACGGTAGCCTCAGAAAAAAGAACCAGGAAAATATTGCAGACAAAACTCTTCTGGATCCAGTGGGCATGAATCGGAGGACCTACTGGGAGAACAAGGTCGCCCACCGCGCGCGAAAGCCAAGCCGCAGGACCGAGCCGCGGGACTGAGCCACGGAAGCCGAGCCGCGGGACTGAGCTGCGCAAGCTGCAGGGTCTGCGCGCAAGTGCTCGAAGGAGAGTGCAACAGCGGGGAGACTTGGGACGTCCAGGGCTCCGAGTCCACACATCAGCGCTGGAAGGGGAGCAGACCTGCGTGGAGAGCGTGGGAGCCCACAGTTCGGGACACCAGCGGCAGACTCAACACACCAGCGCTGGAACGCGAGGTGAGCCGAACCTCAATAACCCGAGACACCGGCAGGCAAGCGGAGAGAGGAGACTAGAGGGAACGACCCCCGGGGCGGGGGGAAAGTTCACCAAGCTAACTGGAAGAGAGAGAGAGGGAAAAAAAAAAAGGTGACTGGTACGGACACGGGTTTCTCTCTCTCCGCTCACCTCTCAAGGGCGAGCAAGACAAAGAGCAGGCGCCATCTTGGACATACGTCATAAGCAGAGCGACCTCAGCTCTGCACCGGCCCTGAGCCTAGCAGTAAAACCTGACTCTGGGTGGGGCGAATTAACAGGAGATTAGGACCTAGTAAATTTATGGTGCTACTGAACTGAGACTGTGAAAAAAGAGACGGTGGGGGAGAGAACTCACGGAATTCACGTGAGCACTCTCCAGAGACGCTACAATTCCGTAACTTTGGCAACCCAGTGGGAGACTGAAGGAGAATTTGAGCCCACTCTAAGGGCCGAACAGATTCCCTGTGTGGTCCTTGGGAAAGAGCTTCTGATCTCTGGCTCCTGTGGGTATATCATTTGCCTGCTAACTACCTCCAACTTCGTTCAGCTGTGCAGAATAACTTCCCTTTTGAATCAAAGAGAGAGAGAGAGAGAGAGAGAGAGAGAGAGGTTTACAACGCCTAACCTGGGAGTGTCACCTTTGGCACACCAAACAGAGCTCTCAGGCCACACCCATCTCAAGCCCTAAGGCTCCATCAAAAACAGATAGTCCACTTAATCTAGAGTCATAGTATAACAAGAAAAAGCACCACAGTGAAGAAACCAAATATCTCCAATATGACAAATAACAAACGCAAAAACCAAGGTAATAAAAACAAGGAAGTCACCATGAAGCCCTCAAATGAAAAAGACACCCAAATTCAAGATTATGAGGATGATGACATAGAAGAAATGCAAGAAGCAGATCTCAAAAAATTGATAAGAACATTAAGAAGTTCTCAAAAACAAATTCTTGAACTACAGAAATCCTTAATGGACAAGATAGAAAATCTCTCTCGTGAAAATGAAATATTAAGGAGGAATCAAAATGAAACGAAACAACTAGTACAACAGGAAACTGGGATAGTGACTGAAGTGAAGAATTCAATAGATCAAATGAAAAACACAATAGAGAGCCTTACAAACAGAATGGGAGAAGCAGAAGAGAGAATATCGGACTTAGAAGACAGAGAACAGGAAAGGATACAGTCAGACCAAAGAAAAGATGAGGAAATTAGAAATCTAAAACATATTGTCGGGAATCTTCAGGATACTATTAAAAAACCCAACATTCAGGTTCTAGGAGTTCCTGAAGGCATGGAGAGGGAGAAAGGATTAGAAGGCCTTTTTAGTGAGATATTAGCAGAAAATTTCCCAGGTTTGGAGAAGGACAGAGACATCCTAGTACAGGAAGCTCACAGAACCCCTAATAAACACGACCAAAAGAGACCCTCACCACGACACGTTGTAATTAAACTCTCCACAGTGAAACATAAAGAAAAGATCCTAAAATGTGCAAGAGAGAAACGTCAGATTACTCTCAGAGGATCTCCAATCAGACTCACAGCTGACTTCTCATCAGAAACTCTACAAGCTAGGAGGGAATGGCGAGATATAGCCCAGGTACTAAGAGAGAACAACTGCCAGCCCAGAATATTATATCCTGCAAAGCTATCATTTGTGAATGAAGGTGAAATAAAGACTTTTCATAACAAACAGAAATTGAAAGAATTTGTTGCCACTCGTCCAGCCCTGCAAAAGATGCTTAAAGATGTGTTACACACAGAAACAAAGAAACACGGTCATCAATATGAAAGAAGGTAAAGGAAGGAAACCAAGGAAGGAAAGCTCACAGCAAAAGATCACAGGGAATTCAAAGCATATATTAGAACTTATCTTTGGCAAATGGCAGGGCAAAGTTACCACTTATCATTAGTCACATTGAACGTGAATGGCCTGAACTGTCCAGTTAAAAGACACCGTTTGGCTGACTGGGTTAAAAACCAAACCCATCTATTTGCTGCTTACAAGAAACACATCTTTCCAACAAAGATCCATACAGACTGAAAGTGAAAGGCTGGAAAAAGATATACCATGCCAACAGAAATGAAAAAAGAGCAGGCGTAGCCATCTTAATATCAGACACCATAACCTTTACCACAAAAACCGTTAAGAGAGACAAAGAGGGACACTACATAATGATTAAGGGATCAATTCAACAGGAAGATATAACAATTATCAATGTATATGCACCTAACTACAGGGCACCGGTTTATCTAAAAGATTTGTTAATGGACTTAAAGGGAGACTTAGACCCCAATACAATAGTACTGGGGGACTTCAATACTCCACTCTCAGAAATAGACAGATCAATAGGACAGAAGATCAACAAGGATACAGTAGATTTAAACGACACTATAGCCCAAATGGATCTAACAGATATATACAGAACTTTCAATCCTACAGCTAAAGATTATACATTCTTCTCAGCAGTACATGGAACCTTCTCTAGGATTGACCACATACTAGGCCATAAAGCAAGTCTCAACAAATTCAAAAGAATTAGAATCATACCATGCAGCTTCTCAGACCATAAAGGAATGAAGTTGGAAATTAGCAACTCAGGAATCCCTAGAGCATACGCAAACACATGGAGATTGAACAACATGCTCCTGAATGAACAATGGGTCATAGAAGAAATCAAAAGAGAAATCAAAAACTTTCTGGAAGTAAATGAGGATAACAGCACAACATACCAAAACTTATGGGACACAGCAAAAGCAGTGTTAAGAGGAAAGTTTATATCAATAGGTGCCTACATCAAGAAATTGGAAAGGCACCAAATAGATGAGCTTTCTATTCACCTCAAGGATCTAGAAAACCTACAGCAAACCAGACCCAAATCTAGTAGGAGAAGAGAAATAATTAAAATCAGAGAAGAAATCAACAGGATTGAATCAAGAAAAACATTACAAAAAATCAGCCAAACGAGGAGCTGGTTTTTTGAAAAAATAAACAAAATTGACACCCCATTGGCCCAACTAACTAAAAAAAGAGAGAAAAGACCCAAATCAATAAAATCAGAGATGAAAAAGGAAATGTAACAACAGACACCACAGAAATAAAAAGAATCATCAGAAATTACTACAAGGGCTTGTATGCCAGCAAACAGGGAAACCTATCAGAAATGGATAGATTCCTGGACACATGCAACCTACCTAAATTGAACCATGAAGACATCGAAAACCTAAACAGACCCATAACTGAGACAGAAATTGAAACAGTAATAAAGGCCCTCCCAACAAAGAAAAGCCCAGGACCAGATGGATTCACTGCTGAATTCTACCAGACATTTAAAGAAGAACTAACTCCAATTCTTCTCAAACTATTCAGAACAATCGAAGAAGAGGGAATCCTCCCAAATTCTTTCTCTGAAGCCAGCATCACCTTAATTGCTAAGCCGGAAAAAGATGCAGCACTGAAAGAGAATTACAGACCAATATCCCTGATGAACATAGATGCAAAAATCCTCAATAAAATTCTCGCCAATAGAATGCAACAACACATCAGAAAGATCATCCACCCAGACCAAGTGGGATTTATCCCTGGTATGCAGGGATGGTTTAATGTGCGCAAGACAATCAATGTGATACACCACATTAACAGACTGCAGAAGAAAAACCATATGATTCTCTCAATAGATGCCGAGAAAGCATTTGATAAAATACAACACCCGTTCATGATGAAAACTCTAAGCAAACTGGGTTTGGAAGGAATATTCCTCAATACAATCAAAGCAATCTATGAAAAACCCACAGCCAACATCCTATTGAATGGGGAAAAGTTGGAAGCATTTCCACTGAGATCTGGTACCAGACAGGGATGTCCACTCTCACCACTGCTATTCAATATAGTTCTGGAGGTTCTAGCCAGAGCTATTAGGCAAGAAAAAGAAATTAAAGGGATACAAATTGGGAAGGAAGAACTCAAACTATCCCTCTTTGCAGATGACATGATTCTTTATTTAGGGGACCCAAAGAACTCTACCAAGAGACTATTGGAACTCATAGAAGATTTTGGCAAAGTAGCAGGGTATAAAATCAATGCACAAAAATCAACAGCCTTTGTATACACAGACAATGCCATGGCTGAGGAAGAACTTCTAAGATCAATCCCATTCACAATAGCTACAAAAACAATCAAATACCTTGGAATAAACTTAACCAAGGACGTTAAAGATCTCTACGATGAAAATTACAAAACCTTAAAGAAAGAAATAGAAGAGGATACCAAGAAATGGAAAAATCTTCCATGCTCATGGATTGGAAGAATCAATATCATCAAAATGTCCATTCTCCCAAAAGCAATTTATAGATTCAATGCAATACCAATCAAGATACCGAAGACCTTCTTCTCAGATCTGGAAAAATTGGTGCTGAAATTTATATGGAGGCACAAGAGACCTCGAATAGCTAAAGCAATCTTGTACAACAAAAACAAAGCCGGAGGCATCACAATACCAGATTTCAGGACATACTACAGGGCAGTTGTAATCAAAACAGCATGGGACTGGTACAGAAACAGATGGATAGACCAATGGAACAGAATTGAAATACCAGAAATCAACCCAAACATCTACAGCCAACTTATATTTGATCAAGGATCTAAAACTAATTCCTTGAGCAAGGACAGTCTATTCAATAAATGGTGCTGGGAAAATTGGATTTCCACGTGCAGAATCATGAAGCAAGACCCCTACTTTACACCTTACACAAAAATCCACTCAACATGGATTAAAGACCTAAATCTACGACCTGACACCATCAAGTTACTAGAGAACATTGGAGAAACCCTTCAAGATATTGGCACAGGCAAAGAGTTTCTGGAAAAGACCCGGGAGGCACAGGCAGTCAAAGCCAAAATTAACTATTGGGATTGCATCAAATTGAGAAGTTTCTGTACTGCAAAAGAAACAGTCAGGAGAGTGAAGAGACAACCGTCAGAATGGGAAAAAATATTTGCAAACTATGCAACAGATAAAGGGTTAATAACCAGAATCTACAAAGAGATCAAGAAACTCCACAAAAACAAAACCAACAACCCAATTAAGAGATGGGCCAAGGACCTCAATAGACATTTTTCAAAAGAGGAAATCCAAATGGCCAACAGGCACATGAAAAAATGTTCAAGGTCATTAGCAATCAGAGAAATGCAAATCAAAACCACAATGAGGTTCCACCTCACCCCAGTTAGAATGGCTCACATTCAGAAATCTACCAACAACAGATGCTGGCGAGGATGTGGGGAAAAAGGGACACTAACCCACTGTTGGTGGGAATGCAAACTGGTCAAGCCACTATGGAAGTCAGTCTGGAGATTCCTCAGAAACCTGAAGATAACCCTACCGTTCGACCCAGCCATCCCACTCCTTGGAATTTACCCAAAGGAATTTAAATTGGCAAACAAAAAAGCGGTCTGCAGCCTAATGTTTATTGCAGCTCAATTCACAATAGCTAAGACCTGGAACCAACCTAAATGCCCATCAACGGTAGACTGGATAAAGAAATTATGCGATATGTACTCTTTAGAATACTATACCGCAGTAAGAAACAACGAAATCCAGTCATTTGCAACAAAATGGAGGAATCTGGAACACATCATGCTGAGTGAAATAAGCCAGTCCCAAAGGGACAAATACCATATGTTCTCCCTGATCGGTGACAACTGATTGAACACCAAAAAGGAAACCTGTTGAAGTGGAATGGACACTATGGGAAACGGTGACTTGATCAGCATAGCCCTGACTGTTAATGAACAACTTAATACATTATCCCTCTTAGTAGTTTTTTTTGTCTGTTCTACTTAATATGACTGGTTTAATTCTGTAATTAATACACAGTTATTCTTAAGTGTTGAAATTTAACTGAAATGTGATCCCTGTTAAACATAAGAGTAGGAATAAGAGAGGGAAGAGATATATAATTTGGGACATGCTCAAGCTGACTTGCCCCAAATGGTAGAGTTAGAAACATACCAGGGGACTCCAATTTAATCCCATCAACGTGGCATGTACCAATGCCATCTCACTAGTCCAAGTGATCAATTTCAGTTCGCAATTGATCATAATGAAAGGACTAAGAGTCAAAGGGAGCACATAAGCAAGTCTAGTACCTGCTAACACTAACCGATAGAATAAATAAAGGGGAGAGTGATCCAACATGGGAAGTGAGATACTCAGCAGACTCATAGAATGGCAGATGTCCTAAATAGCACTCTGGCCTCAGAATCAGCCCTAAAGGCATTCAGATCTGGCTGAAAAGCCCATGAGAGTATTTCAGGCATGGAAAGCCAAGACACTCTGGCAAAAGATCTCTGTGAGTGAGATCCCAGTGGAAAGAACAGGTCTTCAAAGAAGGAGGTACCTTTCTCTGAAGGGAGGAGAGAACCTCCACTTTGGCTATGACCTTGTCTAAACAAGAAAAGAGTCGGAGAACTCAGAGGGCTTCCATAGCCTTGGAAACTCATGACTGGAGCATAGGGAGATTACTGATGCCATAGACAGGAGTGTCAATTGGTAAAGTCAACAACAGGAGTCACTGTGCACTTACTCCTCATGTAGGATCTCTGTCCTTAATGTGCTGTGCATTGAGATTTAATGCTATAACGAGTACTCAAATAATATATTTCACTTTGTGTTTCTATGGGGGTGCAAACTGTTGAAATCTTTACTTAATGCATACTAAACTGATCCTCTGTAAAAAAAAAAAAGAAAAGAAAAGAAAAGAAACTATCAACTCCCAACTTGACTCTCACTGGGATTAAACATGACAATAGGTCTGATCTGATTTCATCATCATTAAAAAAAAATCATCTATTATTTTTCACTTTATGTTTCTGTGTGGGAGCAAACTGTTGAAATCCTTACTTAATGTATACTAAGCTGATCTTCTGTATATTAAGATAATCGAAAATGAATCTTGATGTGAATGGAAGGGGAGAGGGAGTGGGAAAGGGGAGGGTTGTGGGTGGGAGGGACGGTATGGGGGGGAAGCCATAGTAATCCATTATTCGTACTTTGGAAACGTATATTCATTAAATAAAAGTTAAAAAAAAAAAAAGAAAGAAAGTGAGTTTCCCTGAGGCGTTCCTTTATACAACACAAAAATTTTTGAAAAGAAGAAAAGAAATAAAATATGGCCTGGTCTGTTAATCATGATTAGTAGCAACAGAGTTGGATTTTTCTTGTTTTTACCACCCAAAACTAGCTAATGAAGTGTTGCTGCAGCATTCCTGATTATTTTAATTTTATTTATTCATATATTTTTTTTTATTTTCTTTTGACAGGCAGAGTGGACAGTGAGATAGAAAGAAACAGAGAGAAAGGCCTTCTTTGCCGTTGGTTCATCCTCCAATGGCCGCCGCGGCCAGCACGCTGATCCGATGGCAGGAGCCAGGTACTTATCCTGGTCTCCCATGTGGGTGCAGGGCCCAAGGACTTGGGCCATCCTCCACTGCACTCCCTGGCCACAGCAGAGAGCTGGCCTGGAAGAGGGGCAACTGGGACAGAATCCAGCGCCCCGACCGGGACTAGAACCCAGTGGGGCTGCGCCGCAAGGCAAAGGATTAGTCTAGTGAGCTGCGGCGCCGGCCAATTCCTGATTATTTTAAAAGGGAAACCTGAAGTCTGAGGTGAACTCATTTTCTTTCTTTCTTTCTTTCTTTCTTTTTTTTTTGGACAGGCAGAGTGGACAGTGAGAGAGAGAGAGACAGAGAGAAAGGTCTTCCTTTGCCATTGGTTCACCCTCCAATGGCCAACGCGGCCAGTGACCTGTGGCCGGCGCATAACGCTGATCTGAAGCCAGGAGCCAGGTGCCTCTCCTGGTCTCCCATGGGGTGCAGGGCCCAAGCACTTGGGCCATCCTCCACTGCACTCCCGGGCCACAGCAGAGAGCTGGCCTGGAAGAGGGGCAACCAGGACAGAATCCGGCGCCCCGACCGGGACTAGAACCCGGTGTGCCAGCGCCCCAAGGTGGAGGATTAGCCTAGTGAGCTGAGGCGCCGGCTGAACTCATTTTCAATAAGCATGAAATCCTTCTGTACTTAAAAAGACTTAAATTTAACATTTCCCAAATACATATATTAGATATGTAGGTATTGTCTGTATTATTATTTTTTTTGACAGGCAGAGTGCATAGTGAGAAAGAGAGAGAGAGAGAAAGGTCTTCCTTTTGCCATTGGTTCACCCTCCAATGGCCGCCGCGGCCAGCGACCTATGGCCGGCGCATAACGCTGATGTGAAGCCAGGAGCCAGGTGCTTCTCCTGGTCTCCCATGGGGTGCAGGGCCCAAGCACTTGGGCCATCCTCCACTGCACTCCCAGGCCACAGCTGAGATTTGGCCTGGAAGAGGGGCAACTGGGATGGAATCCGGTGCCCGGACCAGGACTAGAATCCGGTGTGCCTGCACGGCAGGTGAAGGATTATCCTATTGAGCTGCCATGCTGGCTATTTTGTATCTTAAAGGAAAACATGAGACTACCTCACTTTCAAACTGGGAAATGCTTCTGTACTGAAAAAGACTTAAGTTTAACTTTTTCCAAATGCTTATAACAGAAGTGTGGGTGTTCTCTATACATTTCTAAGAATATCAACTCAGATATGGGGTGTGTTTTTATCTTATGGTATACCAGGTCAAAAGTTTTGTTATTGTGTTAAAAATAGATTCATATATTTTATAAACTGAAAACCATGAATGGAATGGCACATAGCCAAAAGGATAAGTGAGACAGCAGAAAGCCAAAACAATAAAAAAATGAGGAATTCCAGAGGTGAAATGCATGAGCTATGATTTAAAAAAAATTCCATATCCAATTACATTAATTCAATTATTGGCAGGAAGGCCAAAAAAATAAACTAAATTTCTTAAATACAAAGTAAAATGTAAAATATAAAATAAAAATATAAAAGGAAATTTAAAAAAAGAAAATTTTACCTGGTTTCTAAATGTGTTAATAGCAACAGAACTGCATTGTATTCACTTGTATCACCCAAAACCAGCCAATGAAATGTTCCCTTAGGTTTCCTGATTTTCCTAAAAGGAAAAAAGGAAAATGTGAGGCAAACCCATTTTAATCCCCGAAAAGTTCTGCGCTGAAAAAAGTTTAAGTTTTCCCTAATGCATATATCAGAATTTAAGGTGTTCTCTGTATATTTGTTAAGACTAGCTTTGTTTTTGTTTTGGCATCCAGCAGCCACTTTTTTTTGTTTATGGGAGGTTCCCCACGTTTTTCTCCTTTGTAAATTTATTTACTTGTTGATTAATTTGTTTTTTTTTTATTGATTCTATCAAACAAAACACATTTGATATAGTATCCCTTATGATTAAAAAAATACCAAAAAAATTGAGTTTTATCATTACACAACTACAGGGAACTCCTACGCTTATGATCTATCTGTCTGGGAAATGTGAAATTTAAGCCTTTTGTAGAAGAGAAATATTGAAAGCTTCTCCAAAATGAGTTTGTTTGTTTCTTTTTTTGTATTTTTTCATGAATTATATTTCACTTTTTTATAAATATTATTATGTTATATTTTGGCTTTATACCCAATAATGGAATTCAGGAAATAAATTAAATTTTTTATTTTATCAGGACTCAGGTATTTTACCTTCTGGAATCCTAGGTTTGTTTGTTGGTTTTGACTTCAAGGAGCTGCCTTTTCCTTTGTTTACAGGCTGTTAACCATATTTTTTCTGGTTTTAAATTTATTTGTTTATTCATTACTTATTCTGTCAAAAACAATACATTTGACATAGTATCTCTTGTGATACAATCAAATTCAATAACTATTGATTTTATGAGTTGAAAATTGCAGGGAACACCTACCCTTATGATATGTGTCTGGGAAAAGTGAGATTTAGGGCTTTTGAAGAAGAAAAGGATTTAAATTTCTGCAAAATGAATTTTACTGCAGTTTCCTTATTAAAATCAGTCAGAACGCTAAAGAAGCCTCTCCAGGTTTTGGTGGCCCAAAGCAGAAAAATCTGAATCTCTTTTTGCTATGCTGCACATCAGTTCTGCCTACAGCCTCTGTTCATTTATTTATTTTTTTGTATTTTTTCATGTATTACATTTCATTTTGGATTACAAATTTTATTATGTTACATTTTGGCTTCATGCAGGATAAGGGAATTCTGGTAATCAGATAATTTTTTTAAATCAGGGCACACGTATTTTATCTTATGGAATTCTAGGTTTGTCTTATTGTTTTGGCTCCAGCAGATGTTTTTTCTTTGTTTATGGGCTGTTCCCCACCTTATATCTTCTTTATATTTATTTGTTAATTCATTTATTCTGTCAAAAACAACAAAAACACAACTAGTAGGAGTTTCATGATTAGAAAACTACATAGAACACCTACTCTTTTGAACTTTGTGTCTGAGAAGAGAGAAATTTAAGCATTTTGTTGAAGAGAAGGAATTTAAATTTCTCTAAAATGAGTTTGACTGCAGTTTTCCTGCTAAAATCATCTGGAATACTAAAGCAATGTGACAGGTTTTAGGTGGCACAAACCAGAAACATCTGGTGCTTTTTGCATAGCTCCATACCAGATCTGGCTACAACCTCTTTGCTGGTTGGTTTGTTTACTTTGCGTTATTTTCATGAATCACATTTGATTTTTGTTTATAAATTTTAGTATGTTACAATTTGGCTTCATGCTAGATAACAAAATTCATGTATTTAGCTTAATTTTCCTTTTTTAATCAGTACATAGTAATTTTACCTTCCAGTTCCAATTTTTCTTTCTTTATGTGCTATTCCGCACTTTTTTCTAACTTAAAATTTGTTTATTCATTTGTTTATTTATTTATTCTGTCAAAAAAACAACTCATTTGACTTTTGTATTGCTTATGATACAAAAACACAACAAATTGTCTTTTTATGATTTGAAAACTATAGGGAACAACTACCCTTATGATCCATGAGTCTGAGAAAAGTGAAATTTAAGCCTTTGTAGAAGGGAAGCATTTTAAGTTTCTACAAAACAAGTATGATTGTGGTTTACTTGTTAAAATAATTTGGAATGCTAAAGCAACTGGGCCAGTTTTGGGTGGCACAAACCAGAAAAAACTGGTTTGCTTGTTGCAAAGCTCTGTATCAAATTTAGCTACAGCCTCTGGCTACAGCCTCTTTGTTTCTTTTTGCATTTTTCATGTATTCTTTCATTTTGGGTTATAAATTTTAGTATATTACATTTTGCCTTCATTCCAGATAATGGAATTCAGGTCATTGGATTTAATATTTTTTAATGAGGAAACAGATATTTTACCTTCTTTAATTCTAGGTTTGTTTTATTGTTTTGGCTTCCAGCAAACGATTTTTTGTTTACAGGCTGTTCCTTACATTTTTTCTGGTTTTAAATCTATTTAATTCTGGACCTTTCTCTCTCTCTCTCTCACTGTCCACTCTGCCTGTCAAGAAAGACAGATAGAGATAGAGATAGAGATAGAGATAGAGATAGAGAGAGAGAGAGAGAGAGAGGCCGGTGCCTGCACCTGGCACTGTGACCCGGAAGTGCACCCGCACGCCTGGCGCCTACAGCCCAGTGGTCTCAGGTGGGAGTCAGCACCGTGTCCGCTCCTGCCGAGAGCCTGCACGAGCCGTGAGTAGCTGTCTGCGATGCTGCTGGCCGAGCCTGAGGGACACCCAGCGGCCCCAGGGCCAGGCCGGGATCAGGAGAGGCTGCCGCGCTGTTTCCCAGGCACGTTTTTCTTCTTCAGCCCCTTCCAGAAGCAGCGGCCTTGGCGGGCCTCTGTCCCGCCAGCAGACCGGACCCCCTTGGAGGTGAGTGACGCGTGGCTGTTGCGGTTTCCCACTGGGTCCCGACGGTGCGAGTGGCCTCGTGGTCATGCTGTGCGAGAGCAGAGGTGGCTCTGTCTCCTCCCGGAATGGCCCACACGTTCCCGTGTGTTTCCTTTTTGATGGCCCAGCCGCCCTGCTCTAGACCTCTGAGACTCTGGACTGGAGGAACAACGGCGAAAATGCTGGTCCGTTTCCTGGTCTAGGAGGACAGTTTTGGGTTCCTTGCATTTGGTGTGATGGTAGGGCTCTGTGGATTTTCCGTAGTGCTTTTTGATTATTATTTTGGTAAGGTTGGTAGTAATGTCCTCGCTGTCATTTCTGTTGTTTAATCACTTGAGTCTGTTCTCTTTTTCCCCCCTGTTTCCTGTGGATAAATGTTTTGTCAGTTTCACTGAGTTTTCAAGAACTGTATTTTGGCAGGCGCCGCGGCTCACTAGGCTAATCCTCTGCTTGTGGTGCCGGCACACCGGGTTCTAGTCCCAGTTGGGGCACCGGATTCTGTCCCAGTTGCCTCTCTTCCAGGCCAGCTCTCTGCAGTGGCCCGGGAGTGCAGTGGAGGATGGCCCAAGTGCTTGCGCCCTGCACCCCATGGGAGACCAGGAGAAGCACCTGGCTCCTGCCTTTGGATCAGCGGGGTGCGCTGGCTGTAGTGCGCCAGCCGCGGCAGCCATTGGAGAGTGAACCAACGCAAAGGAAGACCTTTCTCTCTGTCTCTCTCACTGTCCACTCTGCCTGTCAAAAAAAAAAAAAGAAATCTATTTAATTCTTATCTATCTATTTATCATTCTGACAAAAACAACAACACATTTGGCATAATAAACTTATGTTACAAAAAACACAATTTGTAGTTTTATGATTAGAATATTACAGGTAACATCTACCCTTATACTCTACGTGTGTGGGAAAAATGAAATCTAAGCCTTTTTTAGAAGAGAAGTATTTTAATTTCTCCAAAACATGTTTGACTGTGGTTTTCTTGTTAAAATCATTCAGAATGCTAAAGCAACATCAGTGGATTTCAGTGCCACAGATGAGGGAATTTCACTGCTATTGTTGCTAACCTCCATATCCAATCTGGCTATAGCTGCTTTGTCTTGCATTTATTTCATGTATTGCATTTCATTTTGTTTTATAAATTTTATTCTGCTACATGTTGGCTTCATGTTGGATAACTGAATCCTTATGATTGGTTAAATTGTCTTTTCAATCAGGGAATAGGAATTTTACCTTTTGTAATTCTAGGTTTTTTATTGTTTTGGCTACCAGCAGATGATTTGTCCTTTGTTTATGGGCTCTTACCCACATTTTTTCTGGTTTTAAATCTATTTGTGTACTGATTTGTTTATTTATCCTTTCAAAAACAACAACACACATGATATAGTATCCCTTAGAATACAAAACACACAACAAATTGGAATTTTTGATTAGAAGCATACAGGAAGCACCTATCCACATGATTTATATGTCTAAGAAAAGTGAAATTTAAGCCGTTTGTAGAAGAGGAGGATTTTACATTTCTCCAAAATGGGTTTGACTTTTTTTTTTTTTGATAAAATGCTTTGGAATGATAAATCAACTTGGTTGGTTTTCAGTGGCACAAACCAGAATAATTACTTCTCTTGGTCATAATCTCCATATCAGATCCAGTGACAACCTCTTTGGTTTTTTTTTTTTTTTTTGGTATACATTTTATGTATTACATTTCATTTTGGTTTATAATTTTATTATGGTATATTTTGGCTTCATGTTGGATAATGGAAACCTGGTAATTTGATTAACTGGTCATTTGAATCAGGACACATGAATTCTACCTTCTGGAATTCTGGGTTAGTTTTATTGTTTTGTCTTCCATCAGCCATTTTTTCCTTTGTTTATGGGCTATTCACATGTTTTTCTGGTTTGTAAATTTAGTTGTTTATTCATTTGCTTATTTATTCTATCAAAAACAAAGACACATTAGACATAGTATCCCTTAATACAAAAGAACACAATAATTTGGATTTTAATCATTCTAAAACTATAAGGAACAGCTACCCTTATGCTCTATGTGTCTGGGAAAAGTGAAATTTAAGACTTTTCTAGAAGAGAAGGATTTTAGTGTCTCCAAAATGAGTTTAACTCGTTTTCTGGTTAAAATTATTCAGAATGGTAAAGCATCTTGGCTAATTTTGGGTGCAAAAAACAGAGAAATCCTGGCCGCAGAGCACCGCCCTCCCCCGCCTGGCCCTGGGCTGGCACCTGTTCCTGTGCATGGAGAGCTGCAGGGAGGGGCCCGTGGATAGAGCAGACCCCAGGGACAGAAGCGAGTCAGACTCGGAGAAGGCTGCCTGGTGCAGCCACGTGATGATGGAGTTGGCGCCCTCCTGGATGGTGCGCCACTGGACGCTGTCCAGGTCCGAGGCCTGGTCTGAGGCGGCCGCCTCCTTGAGGCAGTCCTGGGGTGCCTCTACTGGCCACTCGTCCTGCCCAGAGCCCGGGCCTTGCGGCGCCTGGGCAGGGCTGAGCCGATGCAGCGGTGCAAGAGCTCCTCCTCTGAGCACGAGCTGGGGGAGCTGTGGTCCCTGGCGCAGGGCCTGGGGGACCGTGGGCTCCAGGCCTCCCAGGTGGCTGGCCTGGCCGGCTGCTCACAGGGCTCGGGCTCGCTGAGTGAGCTGGCCGAAGAGCTCAGAGAATAGCAAGGTGGGGGTCTCCTTGGCGATCAGCCAGGGCTGGGCTGAGGAGGGGAGCGGCTGGGCCTGAGAGGCCGCCTTGGCTGGGGCCCGGGCCTCCTTCCCGCCCCGCCTCAGGGCCTGCAGGATCGTGGACAGTCGCCATGGGTGCGGCCCGGCAGAGGAGGGCGCCTCCTCAGAGTGATAGAAGCAGTACACGGCCTCCTTGGTGGGCGTCCTGAGGCACAGGGACTGCCTCCCCACTTCCCCCAGCCTGGTCCAAGTGGGCACTTGCGGGCCGGCCCAGGGGCAGCTCCAGCCCGGTCCGGCTCCTGCCTGTTCCCCGGCCCTGCTCCGGGCTCTGGCCAGCGCCCCCGGCTTTGAGCCGGTTCCTGGAGATCTGGCTGGCTGGGGCCGCGAGGCCGGGGGGCTCCCGCCTGTCCAGCCAGCCTCGGGGCTGCTCCCTGGTGGGCCCTTGCAGGGTCTCCTCGCTGAGGGACGCGGTGCTGGAGAAGCTGACCGGAGTGCCCTCGGCCGAGTCGGTGCACGAGTCGTCGTCCTGGGCCCGGGTGGGCACCAGCATGTAGACGGGGATGGGCAGTGCCCGGCGGCCGGGCACCAGTGCCAAGGCCACCTTGCAGAGCCGCACGGGCAAGGCCGCCCCCAGGCACTCGCGCAGCAGCTCCAGCGCTGGCCCCTCCTGGCGTCCGGCGGCTTCTTCTCATCAACGGTGGCTGGCGTGGAGGTCGGGGCAGGTGGGCAGCAGTAGCCCCAGCTCCAGGTCCTGCTGCACGTAGTGCTCGTGCAGGGCCAGCACACTAAGTCTGGAGGCACAGAAGTTCTCGTCCAGCTTCTTCACGGTGAAGCAGATGCTGCAGGCGTCCAGCTCAGAAGGCAGGCGGCAGGGCTGCCGGCAGTTGGGGATGTCCAGGAAGCGCTTCCCGTAGCTCTCCCACTGCAGGCTGACCTGGCTGTCCTTGGGCTGGCCGGGCTGCGCGGCCAGCAGCGTCTTGCTGCTGCTGGGTGGCATGGTCTGCCCGAGGCTGTTGGGCAGCTCCCTGGGGCTCACCATGCTGCTGCCCAGTCCGCCTTTTCTCCATTAGTTTATTTCCCAAATGCCGACAACAGTTAGGGCTGGGCTAGGCCAAAGCCAAGAGCCTAGAATGCAATCTGGTTTTTCTATAGGCTTGGCAAGGACTCAAGTGCTTGAGCCATTACCTGCCACCCCAAGAGTGAACATCAGCAGGAACCCTGATTGGAAGCAGAAACCCAGGACTCATACTGGACGGTGTGATATGGATGCATACTCCCAAATAGTGACTTAATCACTGCACCAATGCCTTGCTTCTAAAAATCAACTTATAAAAAGAAGTTACAGTGAGTATTAATAATTTTATAATCAGAAATGGCCACTACGGCTGGCGCTGTGCCGATCCGAAACCAGGAGCCAGGTGATTCCTCCTGGTATCCCATGCGGGTGCAGGGACCCAAGCACTTCGCCCATCCTCCACTGCCCTCCTGGGCCACTGCAGAGAGCTGGACTGGAAGAGGAGCAACCACGACTAGAACCCAGTGCCGGCCCCAGGCTATTACCCAAGTGAACCACGGCGCCAGCCCCAGGTTTTGGTTTTTATTTTAAGATATTGTCTTTTTTTTTTATTATTTGACAGGTAGAATCATAGACAGTGAAAGAGAGAGACAAAGGTCTTCCTTCCTTTGGTTCATTCCCCGAATGGCCGCTACGGCTGGAGTATGCCGAACCAAAGCCAGGATCCAGGAGCTTCTCCCTGGTCTCCCATGTGGGTGCAGGGGCCCAAGCACTTGGGCCATCCTCCACTGCCCACAGCAGAGAGCTAGACTGGAAGAGGAGCAACCAGGACTAGAACCCGGTGTCCATATGGGATGCCAGCGCTGCAGGTGGAGGATTAACCAAATGAGCCATGGCAATGGCCCCGAAGATACTGACTTTGATAATCCTGAAAGCAAATGAGTGAACACCCAATTCATGCCACCATAAACCTTCAAAGGAAATGAAACAGAAGGAAACTCATGATCCTAAAAGTGAATATACTGAACTTGATGAAGCTGTTTGATAAGCAAGAAAATTATCACTGAAGCCTACAGAGCCCACAGCAGATAAAGTCAATGGGAACCAGATAAGTGGGAATTTTCGAAGGAGTGAAGGAAAACACAGATCACCTATGATGATGGTGATGAAAAAACAAACTATATTCAGAGACTGGAGACATACAATAAACTGGTTTTAAAAATGAGGAGAAACCAAAAGAAGAGGGAAGAGGACAAAGAAGAGGAAAAAGAAGCAGAAAAAGATTGAAGAGGGGGCAGAAGCACACAAGGGGAAACCCACTCAACAGCATTTTAGCTATGGTGTCTTTAATCAGTAGATAGTTAAGTGAATGCTTTATTTGTTTAAAAGCTTATTTTCGCCGGCGCCGCGGCTCACTAGGCTAATCCTCCGCCTTGCGGCGCCGGCACACCGGGTTCTAGTCCCGGTCGGGGCGCCAGATTCTGTCCTGGTTGCCCCTCTTCCAGGCCAGCCCTCTGCTGTGGCCAAGGAGTGCAGTGGAGGATGGCCCAGGTGCTTGGGCCCTGCACCCCATGGGAGACCAGGAAAAGCACCTGGCTCCTGGCTCCTGCCATCAGATCAGCGCGGTGCGCCAGCCGCAGTGCGGCGGCCATTGGAGGGTGAACCAACGGCAAAGGAAGACCTTTCTCTCTCTCTCTCTCACTGTCCACTCTGCCTGTCAAAAAAAAAAAAGCTTATTTTCAAAAATTTTGCTCTACATCGAACTGTTGGTTAATAGACTGTTGCTTCAAATATATATATATATATTTAGTCAATTTTATAATGTTTTCTCATTTTCATGATTTTTATATTTTGAATTTCTGTCATTGAAATTTAAGATTATAGTTGCTAAATTTACCAGAAGCATTTGTTCTGCTAAATATTTCCAGAAGAACCCACTGAAAATGATGCTGAACCATGCTCCACTAACGGCATGCTAATCACTTTGTGTTAGAAATGTAATCCGGTGGCCGACCCTGCAGCATAGCAGGGTAAGCATCCACCTGAGATGCCAGCTGCTGTGCACCTGAGTCCCAGCTGCTGCACTTCTGATCCAGCGCCCTGCTAATGGCCTGAGAAACAGTGGGAGATAGCCCACTGAACCCATGAGGGAGACCCGGAAGAAGCTCCTCGCTCTTGGCTTTGGATCGGCCCTTCTCTGGCTATTGCGGGCCTATGCGGAGTGAAACAGCAGATGGAAGACTGCATTCTCTGTCTTTCCCTCTTTCTTTCCTTTTGCCTCTCAAATAAATAATCTTTATTTTAAAGTAAAAAATAAATACAATCTTTATGGTAACATTACCTACTATAAAACCATTAACTAATTAAAATCAAGTAAAAGTCTCAGCATTTTTAAAGCACCACATGTAATAGTCATAAAATCTTGCTTGTTTGCATCAGATCCAAAAGAGAGTTAAAAGAAAGCTAGTCACATTAAAGTCATATTTTTAGAATGACTCTACTATTAAACATAATTTTACCTTATTTAAAAATTATTATCTAGAGTGAAATCTATTTAAAATATCGATATTATTGAAGTGAATTGGCATGTATTTTATAAATTAGTCACATAATAGTTTATTCAAGAATAGGATATTTGTAAGACTATAAATATCACTGGTTCTTATTTGAGTTGTAGAAGGATCCAGACACACTGACAAATGTCCACTAGAATGCACTTCATTCTGCTGAAGTTTATTCTCAAATTGGTAGTAAAATACATAAAACCTTCAGAAAGTATTTCAGGTCTTTCTGAGACAGACAGAAAAGAGAGCTGCCATCTGCTTGTTCACATTTCAAATTGCAATAGACAGGACTGAGCTGAGCCAAAGCCAGGAGCCAGAAACTCAATCCAAGTTTCTCACAGAAGACAATTACTTGATTCATCACTGCTGCCTCCTAGAGTCTCCTTTAGCAAGTAGCTGGAGTCGGGAGCTGGATGTCAAACCCATGTAGTCCAATATGGAACACTGACATTTGAACAGCTCAGTCACTACCGTAAACACCTGCCTCCTCATGCAAATACTGAAAAGTTGATGCACCAATATAAATATAAAGCAAGTAGTCACATTTATGTTTATAGAAGGCAAAAAGCATTAATTGGTATGAAGAGGCACTATATGAAATAAAGGTGATAGTCCATCAAGAAGATGTAACAATTATCAATATGTACACACAAGAGTGTAGTTTTAATGCTCATTTATTTTAAAAAGGCATTAAAATGAAAAGATCAGCAAACCCAACTTTCACAATGGGACCTAGAAAAATGTTCTCTGCTTCCTATCGAGTTTCCTGCCAAAATTTCCTATGAGGCAGCAGATAATTGCCCAAGTACTTGGGCTCCTGCCACCAATGTGGGAGACCTAAACGGACTTCCTAGCTGCTGGCTTTTGCATGACTAACTTTGCTCAGGTATTTGGGGAGTGACCCAGTGCATGAAAGATGTGTATCTACGTGTGTGGGTCTATGTATCTCTCTCCACTCTCTCTTAGCCCTCTTTCAGATAAAAGAACATTTTTTGAACAGTGATGGCAGTGAAATAGGTGATTCATCACATTAAAATAGGAGAAAGGCCTGTAAATACAAAGCTAGTAACAAAAAGTTATGTAGCCAAAACATAGGACTTTAAAAGTAATAACAGAATACCATAAACAAAGTTTATCTTAAAATATAAACTTACTATTTTTGATTTAACTTATTGTAAAGACAAAGAGGGAGGCAGGGAGGGAGGGGGGAGGGAGGGAGGGAGCGAGCGAGCGCGAGCAAGCGAGCACAAGTACGCTGCCTTCTGCTGGTTCATTCCACAAAATGTTTGCAACAACTAACTGAATCCAGGAGCTGAGAAGTCTGTGGTTCTCCCACATAGGTGGCAAGGACATAACTAACCTAGTTATGATCTGCTGCCACCCAGAGTGCACATTATTAGGAAACTGAAACTGAGAATGGATCCAGCACTTGACTCAGGCACTCTTATATGGGATGTGGGGGTCCCCAGCGGTATCTTAACTTCTAGGTTAAACGCCAATACTAGCACATATTGAACTTCCTTCTGTAAAAATAGAAAATCCAAATAATAAACATTAAAAAATACCACATTGGTGACCATAGTTCTCCTATAACTATAAGACATAAAACCATGTATTTTTAGAAGACACATTCTCAGTGTTCAAAGAACTGCTCATTTTCATATTATGTAAACCTTTTGAGAACAAAAGGGACAGCAGTCTGGTTTGTTGTATAATACTGATACCAAAAGCATAAATGGAAAGAAGAAATATAATTCATTGTATAAGTCTCAAAAGTGGACATAAATACAAATATTTCAATAATAATTTAATAAACCAAATGTAGCATTTTAAATATCAAACAAAATAGAAATTCTGGTAAAATAGCATAAGAGACGCATGGGAACTTTAAATACGTTAAAATGAGACACGGAAGAAAGTTTAGCCAATGAGTTTGTATGTTTAATGTTGGAACATCAGGTAACAGTGATGGTTCCTGTGAAGTCACCGTGCCCTTGGACATCAGTATGAAGGAGTAGCATCACTCCAGTACTTGAGAGTACAGTCTGGACTTCAACAAGGTCTCCTCAACCGGTGTGAGAAGCAAAAGCCTATTGCAGATGGTCTGTCAGTGACCTCTCTAAGGGCAAAAAATAATCCAATTATTACTTCTCAGCTGGCTGTTACACAAATTAAGATAAATTTAGGAAATTATACTCTGCTTCCTTTATATATGAAAATGATTTTAAATAAAAGAACAAAGAAAAATCAATACACAAAATCACCATCAGATGAGATCAGTTGTAGTCTCTGAAATTTAAAACAACAACAACAACAAAAAAAAGTGTCAGGTATTTTCAGAAGGAATCAAAAATAGTTGTAGTCATAGGCCTTAGGGGATCTTGAGAACACTTTGCCCCCTTGGGCACAAAATCACTAGAAATTAAAGAACAGAGATTGTTTTCTGATCAGAATATTCCTTCCTTGTTTTTACTCTAGTTAAATCCTACAAATAGAACTTAACAAGTCCCTTTGGGACAGCTGATCCACTTTTCTGAATTCTTAATCTGTTCCTGTAACTTCTTGCTACCTAATCTTTCTTTGTGAATTGATTTTTAAAAAATATATATAGGATAAATGTTCAGGTCAGGTATAACATAAAATGTAAACACTGAGGAGGATAGAAATACTGATTGGGCTCCACCCTCCCTAAATAGCAATTAATCTATCAAAGGATTCATAGGTGGAGAAATGTTGGAGTTCTTAAAACTCTAATTAATCTGAGTTTGTGGCAACTATACTGCATGAAGTGGTTTCTAGAAGTCATTCTATTGCTTCTTAAATTTGTGGTCATGGCTCCTGTGGTGAGTGAGTCATCAGCTTGGGTCTCTTTCTGTGAACATCCCTCCAGGGAAAATCAGAGACAGGAATAGGGAGAGCCCCTACTCCAGATAGGGGCAGGTAGCAGTGTGTGTAATGGACTTTTCTCTTCTATATCGGCCAGATTTCAGGACATCCTAAGAGGCAGCTGTGCCAACCAGAGGATAAAATCAATCAAAAACGCTTCCATGCATTTTCTTAGAGAAAAGTTTCAACACTAACTTACAGATGTTCTTTACTTCTTTGTGAAGTTTCACCCAACTCACATCAATTTCTCACTTTTAGTTGGAAGCCATGGGTAAGTTTCTTGGCATATCCAATTTTATTCATCACACAACTTCAGATAGACTAATGACTACTGCAATGGAAAATGTAGTGGTTCTTGTTTTGTAAAATCAAATCTCTGTGATTTATAGACTGATATTTTCATGATAATTTAAAATTACATTTTCCCTTAGATACACCTCCTATGGATAATTTACTTTGATGCATTTTGTGTAGAATTTCATTTCTGGTTTGTAGGATTAAGAGCTGTTTGACAGATTGGCTTCAAAAGTTTCTATTGCCTCATGAGATTTAGAAGTGATTTCATTAAGCAATGTGCCTAATCAGCTACAAAATGGATATCTGTTTACAGAAGAACAATGTCCTGATGCTTTTACTTTTAAACATGAAATTCCTTTTTCTGAAATGAAGAAACATGAGAATCAACATATTTGTGAGCCCTTGAACAGTCTTATCCATCCAAACAAGTTTTATGTGTGAGCAAGCACGAAGTATCCTATACACACATAGTTAGCAGCATAAAATATGTGTTCAGCAAAACCCGTCCATTTGGTCTTTTGTGTTTCAGCTTCTTGGAAATAGGAAGAATGTGAGTTGATACTCATCGTCATCACTCTGTGCCTTTATCATGTGAAATTCTACAAATAGCATCGTATCTTCATTGGCCCCAGATACTGCAAGAACGCTGAATGGACATCTGAGCCCAATGAATCCTGCAGTGGGAAATCACCTTTGAATTTTTCTAGATCAATTCCTCACCAATCAGGAATCCCATGCTGAATAAATGGTTAATCGATTTATGATTTACAACCTTTGCTGACATAAACTTCATTCCTATGAAAAGGACTAATTTTCAAGGAGGTGATTCCAGTGGTTATAGAGTTCTTTCTTAAACAAAGATAACATCATTTGTCAATAATTTGTGCTGAGTGAATTAAGCCAGTCCCAAAGAGACAAATATCATATGTTCTCCCTGATCGGCGACAACTAACTGAGCACCAAAGGGGAAACCTGTTGTAGTGAAGTGGACACTATGAGAAACAGTGACTTGATCAGCTCTTGTCCTGACTGTTGATGTACAATGTAATACTTTATCTATTTTAGTATTTTCTCTTTATTTTGTGGAGAATGATCCATCATGCGAAGCGGGATACACAGCAGACTAGTAGAAAGCAGGTGTCCTAAATAGCACTCTGGCCTCAGAATCAGCCCTTAAGGCATGCGGATATGGCTGAAGAGCCCATGAGAGTATTTCAGGCATGGAAAGCCAAGACACCCTGAAAAAAAAAAAAAGAAGACCTAAATGAAAGATCTCTGTGAGTGAGATCCCAGTGGGAAGAACGGGGCCATCAAAGAAGGAGGTACCTTTCTCTGAAGGGAGGAGAGAACTTCCACTTTAACTATGACCCGGTCTGAATAAGATCGAAGTCAGTGAACTCAAAAGGCTTCCATAGCCTTGGCAACTCATGACTAGAGCCTAGGGAGATTACTGATGCCACAAACAAGAGTGTCAAATTGGTAAGTCAACAACAGGAGTCATTGTGTACTTACTTCTCATGTGGGATCTGTCCTTAGTGTGTTGTCCAATATGAAGTAATGCTATAACTAGTACTCAAACAGTATTTTACACTTTGTGTTTATGTGTGGGTGCAAACTGATGAAATCTTTACTTAATATCTACTAAATCAATCTTCTGTATATAAAGAGAATTGAAAATGAATCTTGATGTGAATGGAATGGGAGAGGGAGCGGGAGATGGGAGGGGTGCGAGTGGGAGGGAAATTATTGGGGGGGGGGAAGCCATTGTAAGCCATTAACTGTACTTTGGAAATTTATATTTACTAAATAAAAAAATATAAAAAGATTCCCGCGATGAAGAGAACATCCTTTGGTGCACTCTTTTTTTTTTTAGATTTCTTTTATTAATTTGAAAGGCAGAGTTACAGAGAGAGATAGAGGTCTTCCATCTGCTGGTTCACTCCCCAGTTGGCTGCAATGGCTGGCGCTATGCTGATCCAAAGCTAGGGGCCAGGAACTTCTTCTGGGTCTCCCATGCGGGTGCAAAGGCCCAAGGACTTGGGACATCTGCTGCTGCTCTCCCAGGTAATAGCAGAGAGCTGGATCAGAAGTGGACCAGACAGGACTAGAACCGGAATCCATATGGGATGCTAGTGTTTCAGGCCAGGGCTTTAACCTGCTGTACCACAGCACCAGCCCCGGTTCACTCCTGAAATGGCTCCAACAGCATGAACTGGGACAGACTGTCGCCGGGAGCAAGGAAGTCCAACCAGGTCGCCCACATTGGTCGCAGGGGCCAAAGCACTTGTGTCATCTTTTGCTGATTTCCCAGGCACATGTACAGGGAGGTGGGTCAGAAGCAGAGCATCTGGAACTCAAATCAGTGCTATGACATCGGATGCTGGCCTTGGTATAAATCGCTGCACCAAAAGGATGGCTCTGCCATATAATTTTAATGTAACAAAATTCTTGGAATAAAAGCTTAAAATATGGTTCAAAAGTAAATATATATTTGGGGAAGGAAGTAGCAAAGATATGCTTTTACAGTGGGAGAAGTATAGAGTGGCTTGCAATTGAAGGAAGCCAGGAAACACTGAGTAAATAGGATTCAAACTCCATGAGCTTCCAAATTAAACAATACATTTACAATAGAAATATTTGGTAATTCATTTCAGGAAAGCAGTCTGTAGTAGATCAGCATTCCTTTCTCCCTGGGGAGGATAGAATCCTTGGAGGTGCTGCCTGAATAAACTCCATGGGGGTCACATTTATCACATCATAAAAGTTGATTTTTGTATGGGATAAAAAGTAGGGGTCAATCTTAATCTTCTGTATAAGGGGATTCAGTTTCCCCAGCACCATTTATTGAAGAAAGAGTACACGTACTTTCAGCACTTTTGTCAAAAGATCAATTATTAGTAGATACATGGATTAGTTTCTGGAATCTCCCGTTCTATCCTATTCATCTTTGTGTCTCTTTTTATGCTAGCACTATGCTGTTTTGTTTACAATAGTCCTGGAGTACACCTTGAAATCTTGTCTTGTGATTCCTCCAGCTTTGTTCTTTTTGTTCAAGTTTGTTCTGCCTTTGCTGAATCTATTGTGCTTAGACATGAATTTTAGTATTGTTTTTAACACAATTGTGAAAAATGTCATAAATATTTTCATGAGGAAGCACTGACCCTGTAAATTACTTTGGGTAATATGGAAAGCTTTAAATTACTTTTTACAATCCATGAATATGAGCAGTCTTTGCATTTTCTGTGTCTTTTTCAATTTCTTTCTTCAGTTTTTTGTAATGTGCATTGCAGAGGTCGTTCACTTACCAGGTTTAATTTGCTCCCAGGCATTTTTTGGTAGTTCTCCTGAATGGGATTGCTTTTTTCATTCTTTCCACAGGGAGTTAATTATTGGTGTATAAAAATGTAACTTGTTTTGTGTGTTGATTGTATCCTGTGACTTTACAGAATTTGTCAGTTCTAATGTGTTTTTGAGGAGTCTTTAGGTTTTTCATCATATAGAATCATATCATCTGAGAAGGAATAGTTTGAGCTTCTCCTTTCTACTTGTACTCTTTCTCTTTCCAAATGGCTCTGGCTAAAATTTCCAATACTATATTGAAGAAGAGCAGCAACAATAAATATATATCCTAGTGTGGTTCCAGATCTTAGAGGAAATGCATTTGATTTTCCCTCGTTCAATAGGACAGTGACTGAGAGTTGTCATATATTACCTTTATTATATTGAACTATCTTTTTTTATGAAACAGGAATGGGTGTTGAATTTCACTGAATGATTTTTTGCATCCATTGGAATAATTATATCATGCTTATGATTCAATGTACTTGTATGATATACTATATCTTATGATACATTGTGAAATATTTTATATATATATATATATTTTTTGGGGGGGAAAACAAAACTCAAGCCTTCCTAGTTTAGAAGGAATTCACAGTTACTGTAGTATACATTAATATAAAAAAGAGCCACCCACATCTGAGATTTTATTCTCAATATGGCATAGAATACCTACATGTCTGATGTATGTGTGTAAATATATATGGAAAAAGTAGATTTAAATCATTTTAATTCAGAAGAAATTTTCAGTATTAAAAATGGGTGTCCCTTAGGTACTTCCTTTAAAAGAAAAGGGGCGCTAGAGGACTGTACATGGGGTGGTGTTTTTCTGGTACAAATTGGATAAAACCACTTCTGCTGCCAGGAACAGATTTTCCCATTCTAGCCTACAATTTTTATTCCCAAAAAAGACAGAGAATACCTCTTCTTCTAATGTATACATTTGCGAAAAGTAAATATAAGCCTTCTTAGTTCAGAAGGAATTCAAAGTTATTAAAAACGGGTTTTCCTCAGTTAATTCTTTTAAAAGAAATCTGGAATGCTAGAGGACTGTTCATTGCCTGGCTTTTGCTATCACAAACTGAATAATACCAGTTCTATTGCTAGGAACCGATTCTCCCATATGAGTATACAATTCTTTTGTGTGTGACTGTGTCTGCATGTGTGTGTGTGTTACATTATATTTTCTATATTTTTATAAATTTTCTGAGTTACATTTTTGGATTTATGCTCGATGAAATAATACATGTAATTGAATACCCAGTCTTTTTTACTAAAAATTCACTGATTGGGACTAGTCACCATTTAGAGTACTCATTTTATTTATATTTTGTATTCATGCAGGCTTCCTTATTTTTTGGCTGTATGACATTTCTGTTGTGGAATACAGTTTTATAAATTTATTTATTTAGTTTCCTTTCATTAACAAAACAAAACTGCCACAGTCTACCTTAATGCGGAAAAACGTTGACCACATCGGACATTTATTCCCAAAACAGAGAACATCTCCACTTCTGATATGCATATTTGGGAAAAGTAAGTTTAGGCCTTTTTTGTTCAGAAGAAATTCACAGTTATTGAAAATGGGTTTGCCTCAAATAATTCTTTTAAATGAACTAGAATGATAGAGGACTGTTCATTGGCTAGTCTTTGCCAGCACAAGCTGGATAAAACCAGTACTGTTGCCAGGAAGTGATCTTCCCATACTAGTCCGCATCTGTTTTCTTTTTATTTTGTGTGTTAGATTTTGTTTTGGATATTTTTATAAATTTACTGAGTAACATTCTTAATTTTTTGCTTGATTTAGGAATTCATGTAATTTATCAGCTCTATTTTTAAAAAATAATTTCTGGACTGCTTTCAGTAACCATTTAGAGTCCTCATTTTATTTATATTTTTGATTTCACAATTGCTCCCTTATTCTTTCAGGTTTGTGTCCTTTCCCTCATGGATTCTCATTTTTTAAATTTACTTCTTATATCTCCTTCATCAACAACAGTATATTTGATATGGTGTACCTTAATACAGAAAAAAGTTTTCCACATCTGAAACTTTCTCAAATAGCCAAAGAATACCTCCACTTCTGATATAAGTATGTGCGAAAAGTAAATTTAAGACTTTTTTTATCACAGAAGTTAATTCACAGTTACTGAAAATGGGTTTACCTCACGCATTTCTTTTTAAAAAACTGGAATTCTAGAGGACTGTTCGTTGGCTGGTTTTGGATTGCACAAACTGGATAAAACCACTTCTTATTTGTTTCTTTCACAACAACACATTTGCCATAGCATACCTTAATACAGAAAAAAGCTGCCCATATCTGATATTAATTCCCCAAAAGACAAAGAGCACTTACACTTCATATATATAATATCCATTATATATATATATATATATATATATATATACACACACATATATATGCAAAAAGTAAAATTTAAGCCTTTTTAGCACAGAGGTATTTAGGGGTTGTAAATGGGTTTGCCTCAGGTACTACTTTTAAAAAAATCAGAAAATCTAGAGGACTGTTCATTGGCTGTTTTTGGCTGGCAGAAACTGCATAGATCCACTTCTGTTGCTGTGAACCATTTTCTAATACTAGTTCACACTGCTTTTTCTGTTTTCTGTGTTCAATTTTGTTTTAGATATTCTTATAAATTTACCAAGTTACATTCTTGGTTTTTGCTTGATTTAACAATTCATGTGATTGGATATCAGCTCTTTATTTAAAATTTCTGGACTGCTTCAACTCACATTTCAGAGTCCTCATTTTATTTATATTTTTGGCTTCACACTGGCTGCCTTATTCTTTCAACTGTATGGCTTCTCCTAATTAAATTCTGTTGTTTTAGATTTCCATATTTAGTTTTCTTTCATCAATATAATGTATTTGCCATTGTATACCTTAATGCAGAAAAATCCTGACTACAAATGACACTTAGTCCCCAGAAAGAGAACAGCGACCCTTCTCATATATATTTTTGGGAAAAGTAAACTAAGTCTTTTCAGTTCAGAAGGAATAAGCATACCTTAATACAGATAATACCTCTGATAAATATATGTGTAAAAATAAATTTGAAGATTTTTAAGTAGAGGGAATTCACAGTTATTGACAACGGGTTTGCCTCAGGTACTTCTTTTAAAAACCAGGAATGCTACAGCACTGTTTATTGGCTGGTTTTGAACGGCACAAAATTTATAAAACCTGCTGCTAGGTACTGATGTTCCCATACAAAAATTATGTTTTATTCTTTTTAATTTATTTAGTATGTTATATTTCATATATTATTATACAGAATATCTATTTATATACATATATAAAATATAATATACATTATATATTGGGTAAATTTATCAAGTGACATTCTTGGTTTTATGCTCAATGGAGGAATTTATGTAACTGGATATTCACTCTTTTTTAAAAAAAAAATTCAGGACTGCTTCAAGTCACCACTTACAGTCCACATTTTATTTATATTTTTGGCATCACAACGGCTCCCTTATTCTTTTGGCTGTATGCCATTCTGCTCATGGATTCTGGTTTTTTAAAATTTACTTAGTTTTTTTTTTCATCAACAACAACATATCTGCCATAGTAAAACTTAATATAGAAAAAAAGCTGTCCAGGGACCGCCACACCTGCAGCACCAGCATCCTATATGGGCAACGGGTTCTAGTCCCAGTTGCTCCTCTTCCAGTCCAGCTCTCTGCTGTGGCCCAGGAAGGCAGTGGAGGATGCCCCAAGTGCCTAGGCCCCTGCACCCCATGGGAGACCAGGAGAAGCACCTGGCTCCTGGCTTCGGATCAGCGCGGCATACTGGCCGCAACGGCCATTGGGTGGTGAACCAACGGAAAAGGAAGACCTTTCACTCTGTCTCTCTCTCACTGTCCACTCTGCCTGTCAAAGCAAACAAACAAACAAACAAGCAAACCAGGATTCCTAGAGGACTATTCATTAGCTGGTTTTGCCTGGCACAAACTGGATAAAACCACCTCTGCTATTAGGAACCAATTTTCCCATAAAATCCACCATTCTGGATTTTGTGTGTCTGGAGGTTATATTTTATTGTGGATAGTTTTATAAATTTATCAAGTTCCATTTTTGGCTTTATGCTTTATTTAGGAATTCATGTAATTGGTATCTGGTCCTTTTTTTAAAATTTCTGGACTGTTTCAACTCACCATTCAGAGTCCTCATTTTACTTGTATTTTTGGATTCATGTGGCTTCCTTATCCTTTCAGCCTTGTGCCATTTCCCTTATGGATTCCCATTTTTTCAATTTACTTCTTATTTCTCTTTCATCAGCAACAACACATTTACCATAGTGTACCTTAATATAGAAAAAGTTCCCCACGTCTGACCTTTTAACCTCAAAAAGGCAGAGAACAGCTCCACTTCTGATATTTGCATGTGGCCATAGTAAATGTAAGCCTTTTTTTAGTACAGAGGGTTATTGAAAATGGGTTTGCCTCAGGTACTTCTTTAAGAAAAACAAATACGAGAGGACAGTTCATTGCCAGGTTTTGGCTACAACAAACTGGATGAAACCGGTTCTGTGGCTAAAAACCTCTTTTCCCATACTAGTCCACCATTTTAGTTGTGTTATTTATTCTGTGTGTTACATTTTGCTTTGGATGTATGTATAAATTTCCCAAGTGACAATCTTTGTTATATGGTTATTTATGTATAAATGTAATCAGATATCGGGTTTCTTTTTTAAAAAAATTCTTCAGTGCTTCAACTCACTATTGAGAGTCCTCATTTTACTTATAGTTTTGGCTTTGTGCTGGCTCCTTACCCTTTCAGCTTTATGCCATTTCCCTTATGGACTCCCAGTTTTTCAATTTCCTTCTCATTTCTCTTTCATCAACAACTTTTGCCATCACGTACCTTAATACAGAAAAAAGTTTCCATCTGATATTTTAATCTTAAAAAGGTAGAGAACACCTCCACTTATGATATATTGATGAGGGAATAGTAAATTTAAGCCTTTTTAGTACAAAGGGAACTCAGTTATTAAGAATGGATTTGCCTGGGGTACTTCTTTAAAAAAAGATAAATGCTAGACAACTGTTCACTGGCTGGTTTTGGCTGCCACAAACTGAATAAAACTGGTTCTGTTGCTAGGAACCTGTTTTCCCATACTAGCCCACCATTCTGTTTTTTAATTTTTATTTTATGTGTTACATTTTCTTTTGGGTATATGTATACATTTACCAAGTTACACTCTTGGTTTTATGCTTGATTCAAGAATAACTGTAACCAGATATCCCTTTTTTTTTATCTATACTGCTTCAACTCACCATTTACAGTCCTCATTTTACTTATATTTATATTTTGGCTTTATACCGGCTTCCTTATTCTATTGGCTTTGTGCCATTTCCCTCATGGTTTCCCACAGCAACTCTGATGCCAGACTCATGCCACTGGTGACAGTGAAAGGACTTGTATGCTCATGTGTGGAGCAGCCAGGCCCAGCTGGAGCAGAACCCACACAGCTAGGACATACATATATGCTTACACAGACAGACAGACACACAAACACACATGCTCACTCCACAGGGGAGTGAAGTTCAGGCTCTGCTTTGTTGGGAAGAGCAGAGGCTGCTGGAATGCAGCAGGAGCAAGCCCACAAAGCTGGACGAAACCCACCAGGCCCATCACACTTCTGCAGGGGCCAGAGGTGATCTGGAGAAGCATGGCATTAGAGGAGCCTGAGCTGCTACTGGTGACAGGGATACCTAGCATTCCCTGGTAGTCTCCCCAGTACCTAGCTCTCCCGGGTGCTCCTGCCCCTCCCCCACACTTCCTTGTTGGCAGCATTGGCTTCAGTATTACTTGCATGTGTGTCCAGTATCGGTGCTGAAATCAGTGTTTCATCTC
The DNA here is from genome assembly GCF_964237555.1 of Oryctolagus cuniculus. NCBI lineage: Eukaryota > Metazoa > Chordata > Mammalia > Lagomorpha > Leporidae > Oryctolagus > Oryctolagus cuniculus. The sequence goes on along the minus strand of NC_091443.1, from coordinate 97,405,597 downwards.
TCAACCACTTACCTGCACCCAGGGCAGGGGCCTTGTTCCTCCCACAGACAGACTAGGTGGGGCCGACACAGGACACAAAGAAGGAAGGCCATGCTCGGCCATCTGCTCCCTTCTCTGTCATCCCGGGAAAACTCTCTGATGATCAGTGCTGACAGCACCACAGAGGAACAGGACAGGAGCAGAGTGGGAGGACACAGAATGGATCAGCAGGGCTGAGACCTGTCCTGTGTCAGAAGTTTGTAGCCTGGGGAGTCCTGCTTACTGCAGGGGCAGGCACAGACTGAACTCAGGGAGCTGGGTGAGGTGTGTGGGGGGGAACCCACTGCACTAACTAAAATTCAAAATGCCAAGGCTTTGAAAGTTGTTACAAGGAGTAGCAACGGCATAGCAGATTAAACTACTGCTTGGGAAATGGGCATCCCATACTGGAGGGCTGGTTTGAATCCTGGCTGCTCCTCTTCCAGTTCGGCTCCCAGCTAATGTGATGGGAAGGTAGCAGAGGATGACCCACGTTCTCGAGTCCCTGCCACCCATGTAAGAGTACAGAACGCCTGGCTGAGACCTAGCTGTTGCAGCCATTTGAGGAGTAAACCAGAGGTTAGAAAAATCTCTCTCCTTCTTTTTCTCGTTGCACTTATTTGCAAATAAAACAATAATAATAATTAATAATAATAAAACATTGGTTCAAAACAGAGGTGTATTGGAGGAAGAGGACAGGTTACAGGTAGAGAGCCCTGCAGAAGGCTGGGATTTATCGAGCAGCTGACAGAAGGTGGTGGCAGAGCTAGGTCATGGCACATTTGCCACAGTTCTTCCCTCTTTCCTCAGCCCTGCAAAGACCACAGAAGCCCCCAGTATAGGGTTGTGCTTATTCTGAGGATGAGGAGGCTGACACTCATCCCTCCTGAGCTGGGAGGGCACCACTGGGACAGGACTGGTAGAACTCCACAAAGCTACCATTACCCAGAACCCTCTCTTTCCATGTTCTGTGGCAGTTAGAGGCCACCAGTGTTTCCAGTAACCCAGAACCCCCTCTTTCCATGTGTCCAGTAACTGACGGACCTGGGGTTCATTTTCTAGACAGGAGGCATGTTTGGCAGAGCTCGATGGATCCAGCTCTGCATGTCCTGCTGACTTGAGGACATTTGCTTCCAGGTGTGTGCCCCTGGGCTCTCTGGGCTGCTGCTGAGGGTGATGCTGGCTGAGTCTTCAGTGATGCCCATTGTGTGCTGAGCGTGGATACAGTCATGTCGCTGCTTCCTCAGAGTGACCCTGGAACATGGGTGCCTGTGTGCCCTGGGTGTGAGCCTGTGTCAGGACACGGATGTCTGGGCAGGCACTATGCAGAACACTCAATTCGGGTGTGGGGTGAGCCCATCTGTGAACCCACCGGGCATGTGGTTCCCACAGGTGGGAGTGGGGTGGGAGCCTTCTGCACAGGTGCAGTGATGGTCATGGGAGGAAAGCTGGATGGCAAAGGAGGATGAAGAATGACCATCCTAGGGAAGTAGGGTGGGGCTATCCATGTCCCTGTCCTCTGCACAGTTCACCATTCTGGGACCTGGACTTCAGGCATTCACTGCCTGTGGGGCTGACACCTCCTCTGATCTGATGGACAGGAGCTGTGGGGAGCAGTTCCCTGTGGTTCTTTGAGGTTGTGTCATGGTGGGATTTTTGCCTTTCAGCTTCAAAGAGCTGTGGGACCTGGAGGTCTTGCTGGTCCAGGAAGCAGCACACATCACTGCTGAGTGTGAGCAGTTACAGAACTGGAGGCTGCATATCGGTGAGTTGGAGATCTGCTTCACAGAACCCCAAGGGGCTGCCCTGGTTCCACCAGTCCCTGATGTCCATGGCCTCTCACCAGGCCTCCCCCACCCATTTGGCATTAGGCCAAAGCTGAGTGACTCACAAGCAACTCAGGGGGCTGGTAGGGACAGAGTTGAGGTACAGCAGGTGCTGAGAGCTCAGGGATTCCCAAGGGCAGGGGGCAGCCTGCAGGTCCTCCCTGTCGCTGGTGGAGCCAGCCCAGTTCAGCAACATTCCAGAGCATGTAGCCATGGGGTGAGGGGCACCTTGCCTGGGCTGTGGGCAGGTGTCCAGCAGATCCCTGGGTCCCACATGGTTGGGCTAAAGGCCTCTTATAGAAGGCTCCTAGGAGGAGCCATGGCTGGGGCATCAGGGGCTGAGAAGCTACCCAGGGACCCCTCCCAGGGAGAGGAGGACAAGCGGGTTTGCAGTTCACAGTGACCTAATTGCCCTTGGTTCCGTGCTGGGAGGAGGACTTGTGGTGGAGGAGGCAGGACTTGAATCTGTTCACATCATCATCCCAGGACTGCACAGAAGCACAGAGACTAGGAGGTGGGCTCAGCAGAGCACCTGGAACAGTGCCCCAGGGGATTGTTCTGGAAATGTATCAAAAACCCACCTTTATTGATGGTTGACTTACGTATTGCAAGCCACGTAGGGGAGGGGGGAGGTATCTTGCCTGAGCAGCTGACAGGACACAGAGGAAAGGATTGGCCACAGCCTGTGTGGTCACTGTCACAGATTCTGGGGCCGACAAGGAAGGGGCACGGTGCGTTTCAAGCACATAGGACAAGCAGGTAGACAAGGGGGCTTCCTTTAAGGGATGTGGAGGCACCAGGATGGGTGGGCGCCTGGGTGAAGGCTCTCAGCAGCAAACAGTTCTCAGGCTAGGCACCCAGACCCTGTCACTTCAGGTCAAGGTCTTCAGGCAACAGCTGCTGAGGGCAGAGCCCACCTACTCCTGGGCAGCACAGCCCTTCTCAGAACAGTCCTCACTAAGCTCTAGCAAAGGGTGATGACTTCTGCCCAGGAAAGGCAGCAGATGGCAAGTCCAGCCCCGCCCCCCCCCCCACACACACACAAGGAGGGTCCTGCTGGCCTTTTCTGCCTTGGAGACAAGGCAACAGACACTCACCCAATTAGAAGATCTAGGGCCTCAGGGTCTGACTCCTTTAAGTTCAGTCATGTTAGGGCTCCTATGCTGCCTCCAAGGGCCACTGCAGAAAGGCCAGCAACTGGACTCATGCCATCCCCTCTCCTCTCCCAGCCACGACACTCACACTCTAGAAATGCCTAAAGATGTTGAAGAACTGGAACAAATATCAGAGTAATAGCAAGGTAAGGAGGAGGTTGAGGGCCCCTTTATGACAACTTCCTGCATGCTTGGTACAAGCAGTGCATATTTCCAAGGCAGTACGCTGCTGATTCTCAGATGGCTGGAGGTAAGTGTTCTCACCCTAAAGTCTTCCTGTCCATCCATTGCATGGTCATCTTCTAGGGAGGGAAACTGATGTCACTATTTGGGTCACCACTAGGTCCAAGGTTGGGAGGCATCTTGGTGCTCCAAAAGGGTGAATCTACTGGGAATGAAGCCCACGCCTCCTGAGAACTGTGGGTAATGAGGCCAGAGCCCAGGCAGAGCCAGCCTCTCCCAAGACACCATGGAGCCCAGGGCTTCCATGTTCCAAGCACCTCAGGCTGTTCTCCACCCCATCCTGTTCCATCCCTGGGGTCTTGTCTCACCCAAGCCTCTCCTTTCCTGTAGCTGTGTCACAAAACAGACATGGGGATCACTGCCCAGGTGTGGGGGAAGAAGTCAACACTGCTGCTAGACATGAACAAGATAAAGACCGAGAGTCCAGGAAAATACCAGGTACGAGCCCTCTACCTGCTCTCACACAGGTAGCACTAACAAGCCAGACATTATCACAGCCAAAGTCTCCCACCTGTTGTAAAGTGCAGCCCAAGGGATGGCCAGGCCTAGAGAGACAGGGTTATCCTTGTAGTATTTTTTTTTTTTGACAGGCAAAGTTAGTGAGAAAGAGAGACAGAGAGAAAGGTCTTCCATCTGTTGGTCTACTCCCCAAATGGCTGCTACGGCCGGCGCGCTGTGCCAATCTGAAGATAGGAGTCAGGGGCTTCCCCCTGGTCTCCTATGCGGGTGCAGGGCCCAAGCACTTGGGCCATCCTCCACTGCACTCCTGGGGCCACAGCAGAGAGCTGGACTGGAAGAGGAGCAACTGGCACAGAACTGGAGCCCCAACCGGGACTAGAACCTGGAGTGCCGGCGCCGCAGGTGAAGGATTAGCCTAGTGAGCCACAGCGCCGGCCTATCCTTGTACTTTAACAGGTGGCCTGGAGAGCAGAGCTTGGAGAGATGAGGTCATGGGAAATCTCAGCCACCTGGAGGTTGTGAGAAGGGCTAGAGTGCAGAGTGAGGGGTCAATGCCAACCAAGAGCTAGCTGGGAGCAAAATCAGGTTGGACTACGATATGCATGGAATGAGTTGAGGGTGAGGGCCATCCAAATTATGCCCTATTTTACTATTTGTGATCTCATATTTCTGCCTTTTTTACTTTTTATTTTGACTATGCCAATGTATCTCAACAATCAGGAATGAATAGTGTACCAAACCAAAAAATTCCATCCTCATAGTTCCTACAGGTATCTGAAGCAGTCTCCCGTCCCGCCTCACACAGCCACTCCCCCAGTGGAAAATAACTTAAACAAAGCCAAATGCATTTGTAGATATCTCAGTGTGCATTAGTAATTTAGAATTGTTTTTTAAACATGAGCATCATCACCCTTCAAATATTGCTGGAAGTCTACAATATCCAGTCAGTATTCATATCTACCTAACTGCCTTCCAGTCTCTAACTACATTCCATCAGAATGTGGAGCTTCTCTGTAGAGGAGCTAGTATTAAACACGTAAAGTAAAAACTTTCAAAAATGCCTTAAATAATGACAATTCCCATTGTGCCACTAAAAAGGCCACACTGAGTTATAAATTCAACAAAATGTTAGGGCATCAGTTCGCAGAAAATTACAAATCACTCATAACAGATATAAAAGATATAAATAAATGCAGAGTTGGACTATGTTTCATGGTTAAGAAGGCCCAGTACTACTATCAGCTTTGCCCACTCTGTCGAGTGGATTCAACCCAAAACCAGTCCAGGTCTCAGCAAGCTTTTCAGTAGACAATGCCAAGCTGATTCTGGAATGGACACAGAAAGCAAAGGGTCTAGAACAGCCAAAACGATGCTTATGCAGAAGAGATATGCTGAGAAACTCAAACTATTCTTTTTAGATTCTTCTACTATACAAGTACAGTAAGGAAGACATGGCTGTGTTAAAAAATGACAGATGTATAGCTCTGTGGGAGAAAATGGAGAAACTGGTTCTCCAATTTAAGTGATCTTTGACCAAGGGCCCAACAGAACTCACTGGATCCAGGTTACTCATTTTAACAAATGATACTGAAACAATCTGGCACCCCTATGCAAAGCAAAGCACAAAGTTCTCAATACATACCTCTACAGAACTGATTTAAAATGGACCACAGATCTAATTAACTATGAAATCATAAATATTCCATAAATATACAGAAGGATATGTACTTTGATTTCATGTTGAGTTTTTGCAAAATGCAAAAGCATATTCCAAGAATGACAGAAAAAAAATTGATCAGTGGAACTTCAACACTTTTATTCTGCCCAATATATTGTAAAGAGAATGAAGTAAAAAGCTAGAGAATGGGTTATGATTAGGGAGTGGGAGAAAATTGTATATTTTTTAAGGATTTATTTATTTGAAAGGTGGAGTTACAGGGAGACAGAGGCAGAGAGAGACAGAAGTCTTCCATCTGCTGGTTCACTCCCCAGATGGCTGCAATGGCTGGAGATGCTCTGATCCGAAGCCAGGAGCCAGGAGCTTCCTCGGGGTCTCCCACGTGGGTGCAGGGACCCAAGGACTTGGGCCATCTTCTACTGCTTCAGGAAAGGAGCAGCCTGGACTCGAACCGGAGCCCATACGGGAGGCCCGTCCTTCAGGCAGCGGCTTTACTCGCTACTCTACAGTGCCAGCATCAGGAGAAAATATTTACAAAACATACAGCTAATGAAGGACTTGTTCCTGATTATACACTGAACACTTAAAATTTAATCCAGAGGGGCCGGCACTGTAGCTCAGTAGGCTAAACCTCTGCCTGTAGTGCCAGAATCCCCAATTGGCACTAGTGGTGTCCTGGCTGCTCCTCTTCCAATCCAGCTCTCTGCTATGGCCTGGGAAAGCAGTAGAAGATGGCCCAAGTGCTTGAGCCCCTGCACCCATGTGGGAGACCCGGAAGAAGCTCCTGGCTCCTGGCTTTGGATCGACTTAGTTCTGGCCATTGAGGCATTTGTGGAGTGAACCAATGGGTGGAAGATCTTTCTCTCTGTCTCTCCCCTTCTCTGTCTGTAACTCTACCTCTCACATAAATAAATGAAACCTAAAAATTTTTAATGAGCAAAAAGGTGACCCCTCCACCCCGCAACTGGCACCGTATATAATAGGACACTATCTCCAATAAGCACACAAAAATAGTATACTGAGTGTTAACAGCATGATGAAATACCACTGCAAGTCTATTTGCGTAAAATCAAACAGAACTGCTAATAGGAAATGTTGACAGGAATGTGGAGTAACAGGAACACGCATTTACTGAAGAAAGGAATTCAAAGCAGAACAGGAACCTGTAAGATAATCTGACAGTTTCTTCCAAAAGTACACACACAGCATCAGACTCCAAATGTGTATCTCTATGTATTCAATTGACCTGGAAAACAAGCACACATAAAAACCCCTTGCCATGCTCACTGTCTTATTCACAATCACTAAAAACTGTAAACTGGATGATCTTCATGAGGGATGAATACGCAAACTATATCAGATCCATAATGAGGAACAGGATTCAGTGAGAAAGAGTAACAAGCCGTGAAGTCATGTGCTGACTGGGCTAAATTTCAGGTACATTTTTCTAAGAGAAAGAATCCATACCCTAAAGTCTACATGCTAAGATTAAACTCACAGGACATTCTGGGAAAAGGCCAAATAGAGATGGAGAACGCACGAATGAATGGCTGTCAGCGGCCACTGGAGTTCAAAGAGTTTGACTGCAAAGGGCCACACAGAGATCTTGTAAGGCAAAGGAGCTGCTACTTCAGTTGTTGGACTGGTGGTTAAGAGACACTCCCATGTGGGTTCAAACCACTGTTGTTTAGGAAACACTTTCAATGTGGGTTCAAACCATTGCTGGTTAGGAGACACCCATGTGGGTTCAAACCGTTGCATCTGTACTTTCCACACACTGCTCATGTAGACAAAAAATGCACCCAACTGTACATCTGAGTTTCATTTCATTTTATGTAGATTTTACCCCAAAGCTCAACAAACATCTATGTTCCCTGAAGGCCTCACTGTTGATTGGCAGATGGTCAGATGGTCACAATAGGACTTCAGTGCTGCTCTCAGAGCTTGTTAGACCTCAGCAGCAAACCGGGAAAACCCTCTTTACTCTCTTTCCCAGGAGGCAAGTCCCATTTCCTGTGATTTTGGTGTATTCTGCCTATGGTACTCTTAAGTGTTCCAAATGAGATCCCTAGGCTATACTCCAGTCAGGAGGTCTTATGTCACAGAGATGCAATCAAAGCATGGGTGGGGGTACTCTCTAATGCAAAACTGAGATAAAAGGAATGGAGATCCAAGCGAGGGGCCTCCCTGGACCTGGCCACAAGTTGTAAGAAGTGGTGCCTTCCTCCTGGGCCTGCATCAACCCCATAGGCTTCGCAGCGTTGGAGGATGTTCCTCTAGCTAGGGACATATCAATCGACTTTGCCAGGATCATGAAACTTGAGTCTGGATCCTGCAGATCTCACCATATTTATCACCGCTCTAGTAGGGAGTCCATGAATCTGAATTTCACTCCTTAAGAAACCCAGTGCCCAGACCTTCCCTTCCAAACCCTTGCCTTGAGGGAAACAGCTGAGTGTATCTATAGTCAGTCCTGGGTCTTTGAAATCTCCTGACTCACAGTCAGCCAACCTCCCCAGTGCACTGAATTTATGGCTGCAAGGGGCCCTGGGCTGCAATCAAGGCAGTTTCATAACTTGTTGGTCCTCATGGCTCTGGCTGGCCTTGCTAAGGTGCTTCTTCCTGGGGGGGTCATGTCTTCAGAGTGCAAGGCTCAAGGCCTGCCATAGGTGTAGTGCCTGGACTGGCACAATGGCCTGCGAGGTCCTGACCTCTGGGCAGATTATGTTACCACCACTCCAAATGCAATCACGCGAGAAGCAGGAATGACAGTTTTGCCTGTACAGCAGGCATTCCTGGGGGACTTCCACAACTGACTTGGATACAATAGGAAAGCTACAAGCTGAAATCCAAGTTGATAGGCCTATTAAGTCCTAAATCATATATGCCTGGGAGGCTCCCCTATGAAAGCAAGGAGGTAGATAATATAAAATGCAGTTTTGCTACATTAAAAGGCAGTAGAATTTTGGCAATCAAAATAGCTGAGTTGCTCAGTGAGGTTAGGCCAGTAGCACAGATATCAACAGTGACCCACCAAAGGAGGAACTCCAAAGTAAGGGTAAGGACTGTCCAGTTTGAGGCCACACAAAGTCATTAGGAATTGGTGTTGTCCCAAGAATTGGTGGACATGTGAATTTCAAGATGGCCTTGAGTGAGGGTGGACTGCTCGACGACAAGTAGGATGATCACAAGTTCTGCCCCCTGAGACACATGACACTACCCCGGTATCTGGAAGGAGGTATCTAATGTGAGATGACTGATGGGGGCTCTGCAAATAGACGAAGTGTCAGAGGCTGACATCCTCGTAAGGACACAGACTCCTCAGGGTGTGGGTTTGTCTGGCCTCTGAAAATACCACTCCCATTTAACAAGAGATTCTCAGTGGCTGGAGGCCAGGGCCCAGCTCATGATGCTGAGGGAGGTAGTCCAAACTCTCTGAGTCAAACAGTAGTGTCACTACAAGCGCAAAGCTAACTTGAAATCCTTTACCCATGGGGCCCTCAGAACCAAAAACTAGCCATAGAGTAATCCTTAGCTTTTTCCTTGGAAGTATGCCTGACCAAGGTGCATCCTTGTGGGTGGCTGGTGAGACAGATGAATCTTAGGGTTCTTTAGAGGTGAGGAAGTTGGTGTTATCAGAAACTGAAAATGTGCTGGGCTTCCCTGGTTGAAACTGAATCAGTGAGGAAAAGCAGATATATGTGGATTCGTTGAGGAATTTGTCTGAAATCCTTGTTCAAAATATAGACCAAAAATTTGAGGTTGCAAGCTCTCATCTCATATGGAACTAAGGTCCACACCCACTTGGACAAGAAGTCAGTTGCTGATGATTGAGGCCCATTTTTCCTCCTCCTCTTGATTATCAGTTGAAACGATGTCCTCAACATAGTGTCACAGGTGGATGCTAGGAGACAACTGAAGGCCAGCCAGATCCTGTTAACACAGACCACGAGCCCTGGAGGACCACAGAGGCAGTCGACTGGAAGTCTCATAAAGGTGCATTGTTGGCCTTCAAATTAAAAGGAAACGGTGGGGCTGGTGCTATGGTATAGCGGATTAACGCCTTGGCCTGCAGCGTAAGCATCTCATATGGGCGTCAGTTTGAGATCCCCTGCTCCAATTCCCAACCAGCTCTCTGCTATGGCCTGGGAAAGCAGTAGAAGATGGCCCAAGTCCTTGGGCCCCTGCACCCAAGGAGGAGACCTAAGGAACCTCCTGGCTCCTGGCTTCGGATCGGTGCAGATCCGGCCATTCCAGTCAATTCTCTCTTTCTGCCCCTCCTCTCTCTCTATAACTCTGACTTTCATATAAATAAATAAAATCTTTACAAAATAAAGTAAATGGTGCCAAATCTCCACAAGACACATACAGTTCTTGCCACAGCAATAATGGCAAAATTATCAGGGGCAGTCTGATAATATCAAGTAAGGCAAATTCAAAGCGAAGCATGACCTTCTTGAGGTGGTGGTAACTTGCGGGATGCCTCCATTCCTATCCGCCAGCTTGGAGAAGGTGCTTGATGGGTGAGTTAATAGATGACTCAATGTATTTCAAAGAATACTTATACTCTATCATGGACAGCTATGTCGATTCCCCACTTGTCCTTCTTGAGTTATATTTTAGGGTGTTGACAATATAGGGATGTGTGTTAAGTGTCCATGCCGCATCAGTACAAAAGACTTGGGATTGATCTAGGTGAAGAACAGAAGTCTTAGGCTGTCCATGCCAAGGAACAGAAATGATAGGCAGAAGAAGAGGTAGGCAGAAGCAACACAAGGACTCATAGGAAGAGGTTGGGTCCTGTCTTGATGCTGACCATGGCAGTCGACCCAAGGGCATGTCCTCTTCATAGTCTGTCAATGAATAATGACTGATGCACTTTACTGGGAATGATCACAATGCCGTAGGAGTTAGTGCCTGATGATCCATAAGGCTCTATAATGTGACCCTAATACATGGTGATTGTCATCCACAAAGATGCCTGGTGATGATTGCTTACCGCTAGTGTGCACAAGAATCCCACCATGGTTGAATGTCTGGTGGTCTTCTCTCTGTCTAGAAGGGCCTCAGTGGTGTCCAGAAACTCATGAGACTTGCCTGAAATGAGCCAGTAGGCAGCAGTGCAGCCTGCGAAGCCACTGACTTTGTTGACGATGTTCAGAATAGGTCACAACATGTATCACAGGAAGTCAGAGAGCGCACCACATCTGATTACACAGCACTGGACTGCAGAGAGATGCTGAAGCAAACTCTGGCTGTGAACACTCTACGTGTCTGCCTTCGTATTTCCCAGGGTGCTTAGGGTTTGCGTAGGTTGATAAACTTCTGAAGTTGCCGCCAACAGGGCCAGAAGTTTTGCTCGGTCCTGTGGTGGGACTGCTTTTACAAGTAACAATGGGAATGCTGATGTTGTGGCACAGCTAACAATGCTTCCGTTTTATATTGTAGTGCTGGGGCATGCCCCAGCTACTATGCTTCCACTCCAGCTTCCTCCTAAGGTGCATGGATAGACAGTAGGTGATGCCTGAAGATCTCAGGACTCTGCAACCCATGTTGGAAAAGAAGATGGAGTTCCTGCTCCTGGCTTCACCTTGGCTAATCTGTAGCTGTTGCAGCCATTTGGAGAGTGAGGTAGTGGTTGGGATGATATCTCTATGTCGTTCCCTCACTAATATTTTTTTTCCAAATAAAAAATCATTAAAATGTAACAATAGCCAAGGAACTGTGACAGAGTTGTTAAGATGTCATTTGGGTTACCCACGTCCCATATCAGAGCACCTGGATTTCAGTATAATCTTCCTGCAGTCAGGTTTCCTGCTAATGTACACTCTGATGGATAGCAGGCATTGGGTCAGTTACTTAGGTCTCTTCCACCAATGTGAGAGAACTGGATGGAGTTCTTGGCTTCTGACTTTGGCCTAGCCCTTTCAATAATGTCTGCAGGCTTTGGGGGTGAGGCCAACAGATGGAAGCATCTCTCTCTATCTCACACTGCCATTCTAATAATTAGTATATAAAGGCATCAATACATTGTATTTGGCATGGCAATTAAAGACATCATTTTTGGTGCCAGCATCCCATCGCAAAGTATCTAGGATCAATACCTGTCATGCATTCACATCCAGGTTCCTGCTTCTGCTTACCCTGGGAAACACAGGATGGCTCAGATATTTGGGCCCTTGCCACTCAAGTGGAGTGATCCAACCAGTGGGAAATCTGTTTTCTTGTCTTTCAATGGAACATAATGACTAACGCTTAAGTAAGTGAATAAATAATTCCACTGGGGCCAAGGTAGCTTGGTTGGGACTGTCCTAGGGGCAGCTTTGCCATTCAGGGCTGGTGGCTTGCACATACTCACTGAAGAATGCCTAACAGCTCTCTTTTATTCTTAATTGTACACGTCCATTGAAATACAGAGGCTCCTGCTGTAGTGTGGTGTTTAACATGATCTGGACACCCACTGCAGTAGAAAACGTTTATGTTCACCCTCTGTGCAAACATGATGCCATCTGTTTGTGCTTTCCAGACAAGCTGGACAGGATCTTGATGTGGCTCAGTGACAGCTGCCAGCTGCCAAGTCTGTTGCCCCGTGATTTGTAGGCTACTTCCTGTCAGGAACACAGCAAGGTTGCCCTTCTCAATCTGTTCCTGTCCAGTCTTTGGGCAGGCTTTGTATCTCCATCCACAGCAAGGTGTATATACATCTGTGTGGACTTCCTTGGTGTCTGAGATACAGAACTTCACCACCTGAGACGGTTGCAGACAAGGCATCTACTTTCTTAACCATGTCCTGGGTGGTACTTGGCAGCATGTGAGGAGCAGCCAGCTGTCATCTGGTGCATGCAGACTCACCATCCCGCAGCACACAAGACTCTGCATTACCCAGGTGGAGGTACAAATGTTTGAAATGATCTCATGAGACCATGTTACTTATACGGGGCTGCCAGCAACACTGTGCACACAACCTCAAGAAGCCTCACTGTCTCACTGGGAGTCTGTGGGGGACACAGAAACCAGCGATAAACCAATGGGTGAACCCATGCACTCCATTAACAACGTCAGTCCACAAGTCTACCAGGTACTATTTCCCATATGGCAAATGACAGAGAAATTTTCCACAGATAAACTTTAAGCCTTTTTGACATGCTCTTATATTTATCACATTAAATATTCCTCAACACAACTGTTAACAATAACTGGATTCAACAACATTGTAGAATACATGATGTTGTGCATGGAAAAATCTAAACACTCCACCAAAAAAATGGTTCAAGATGAAAAACCAATTCAGTAAAGTTACAGGTTACAAAATCAACATACAAAAGCAGTAGCTTTTTATATGCTAGCAACCAACTTGCCAAAAATGAAATCTAAAAAGTAATCCCATACACAATAGAGACAAAAATAAAGCACTTAGGAATCAATGTAACCAATTAAGTGAAAGATATCTACAATGATAATTCTAAAATGTTGAAGAAATGAATCATCAAGGACTCCTAACATGGAAAAATATAACTTGCTCACGGATTGGAAGAATTAGTATAATTAAAATACCTGTATTAATTAAAGCAACCTACAAAATAAATGAAATTCCTATCAGACACCAATGACATTTTTTACAGAATGAGAAAATAATCCTAAATTCCCTAAGAAATCACAAAATATCAAGAATAGCCAAAATTATCCTGAGCAAAATTTAAAAAACAATCAACTTGGAGGCATCAGAATGCCTGCCTTCAAAGCTTACTACAAAGCTATAGCAATCAAGGCAGCATGATAGTGGAATTTAATTAATTAATTCATCAATCCAAACAGGTAGAGACAATTGATTTTTCATGGAAGTGCCCAGACTATACAATGGAAAAAAGTATCATCTATTCAGTAAGTGGTGCTGGCAAAACTGGATGCATCTATGTAGAACTGAATATTACAGTACTATAAAAACTGAAAGCCTGTTATTAGTATCAAAATCATTGCAACTGGAGGACTTCATGCTCAGTGAAATTATTCTGATACAGAAAGACAAATATTAGATGTTCTCCTTTATATATGAGAGCTAAAATTTTCTTTTACGAAAAAAGAAATCAGGCAACAACAAAAGAAAAACAGAAAAAAAAGTTAATGCCTGTGTATATCAGTACTGCTGCAAATATAGTTTTGTTCAACTTTCTTTTATATCTTTATCAAACAAATTCTTAAGGATGATATACTACTATAATTTTAATAATTCATGATCATTTTAAAATTTACTGTGTATTAGTGTGTGGGGAGCAACTGGGAGCAACTCGGACTAGACTAAGTTACTGGAATTAAGACTTATTCTATGCATCTGCTCTCCCACAATATGGCGCTGGGAGAGGAGGAAACAGCTTCTACACAGCTGCCTCCAGTTCAACCAATAAACTGTAGGACCTGCTCCTGATTGGAGGAGAGCAGTGTACTCGGCGTGTGGGTAGCAGAGTTGGGATTGGTGGAAGAGGAAAAAAAAGGAGGAGAGAGACAACATGCACCGGGAACATCTATCTGAAGGAACACCTGTGCAGCCCCCGAGAGAGCCGGCCGGTGGTGTGCCGCTCCCCTGCGGAAGTGGGGAAAGTGGCAGGGGGCCCGCCCCTCCACGGAGGTGGAGGGACGTAGCCAACCTGGGAAGAACCAGCAGCAAACCCGGGGAGGGCCGAGCAGACAAAAGAACAGCGCAGGGTCCTGTGTCATTCCTCCACGAAGACGGGGAGCGACATTAGTGTAGTAGTCATTTTTATAGAAACCTTTGATTTAATAAACATAAATCTCATAAGTACAACTTTTGGATTACAGCAGTTCTTCCCCCCATACCCACCCTCCAACCCGCAAACCATCCCAACTCCTACCCCCTCTTCCATCCCATTCTCCATTGAGATTCATTTTTAATGATCTTTATATACAGAAGATCAATTCTATACTAAGTAAAGATTTCAACAGACTGCACCCACACAGACACACAAACTTTAAAGTACTGTTTGAAGACTAGTTTTACCATTAATTCTCCTAGTACAACACATTAAGGACAGAGGTCCTACATGGGGAGCAAGTGCACCGTGATACCTGTTGTTGATTTAACAATTGACACTCTTCTATTTGACATCAGTGATCACCCTAGGCTCCTGGTCATGAGCTGCCAAGGCTATGGAAGCCTCGAGTCCACAAATTCCAACATTATTTAGACAAGGCCATAATCAAAGTGGAAGTTCCCTCCTCCCTTCAGAGAAAGGTACTGACCTCTTTGGCGGCCCTTTCTTTCCCTGGGATCTCACTCTTAGAGACCTTTCATGTGGGTGATTTTTTGCCACAGTGTCTTTCTTGTCTTTCCATGCTTGAAATGCTCTCATGGGCTTTTTAGCCAGATTCGAATGCCTTAAGGGCTGATTCTGAGGCCAGAGCACTGTTTAGGGTAGTTGTCATTCTAGGAGTCTGCTGTGTGGCTTGCTTCCCATGTTGGATCATTGTCTCCTTTTTAATTCTATTACTTTTTTTTTTTTTGACAGGCAGAGTGGACAGTGAGAGAGAGAGAGAAAGACAGAGAGAAAGGTCTTCCTTTGCCATTGGTTCACCTTCCAATGGCCGCCGTGGCCGGTGCACTGTGGCCGGCGCACTGCGCTGATCTGAAGGCAGGAGCCAGGTGCTCCTGGTCTCCCATGGGGTGCAGGGCCCAAGCACCTGGGCCATCCTCCACTGCACTCCCTGGCCACAGCAGAGAGCCGGCCTGGAAGAGGGACACCCGGGACAGAATCCGGCGCCCTGACCGGGATTAGAACCCGGTGTGCCAGCGCCGCTAGGCGGAGGATTAGCCGGCTTTTTTTTTTTTTTTTTCCTATCTATTACTATCAGCAGATGCTTGGTCTTATTTAGGTGATCCTTTTTTTGGTAACTTTTATTTAATAAATATAAATTTCCAAAGTACAGCTTTTGGATTACAGTGGCTTTTTCCTCCCCATAACTTCCCTCCCACCCACAACCCTTCCATCTCCCGTTCCTTCTTCCATTCCATTCACATCAAGATTCATTTTCAATTGTCTTTATATACAGGAGATCGATTTAGTATATATTAAGTAAAGATTTCATCAGTTTGCACCCACACAGAAACACAAAGTGTGAAATACTGTTTGAGTACTAGTTATAGCATTAATTCACATTGGACAACACATTAAGGACACAGATCCTACGTGGGGAGTAAGTGCACAGTGAATCCTGTTGTTGACTTAACGATTCACACTCTTGTTTATGGTGTCAGTAATCACCCCAGGCTCTTCTCATGAGTTGCCAAGGCTATGGAAGCCTTTTGAGTTCGCCAACTCTGATCTTATTTAGACAAGGTCATAGTCAAAGTGGAAGTCCTCTCCTCACTTCAGAGAAAGGTACCTCCTTCTTTGATGGCCCATTCTTTCCACTGGGATCTCACTCCCAGAGATCTTTCGCTTAGGTTTTTTGTTTTTGGTTGTTTTTTCTTTGTTTGTTTATTTTGTTTGTTTGTTTGTTTTTGCCAGGGTATCTTGGCTTTCCATGCCTAAAAACACTCTCATGGGCTCTTCAGCCTAATCCGAATGCCTTAAGGGCTGATTCTGAGGCCAGAGTGCTGTGATCTCTTTGACACTTAATGCCATCTTACTAGTTAAAGTGATCAGTTTAAGTTCATAACTGATCATAAAGATAGGACTTTTTTTGTTTGATTACTTTTATTGCCCTTGCCTATATTCTTCCTTAATAGATGAACTCTTTATTGAATGGAATATAAAGCTCTTATGAGGTAAATTTAAAAATACACTATTTCAAAAATAAAAGATTTTAAAAGAATGACAAGCCCTCACTTTTTTAATTTCTGGTTTGTTAAGAATAGTGTACAAATTAAAATGTCTCTGTAGTGATTCTCAAAAACCAATAAAATCCCAAATATGAAAAAGCTTATCTCATATTCATTGTATTGCTCTGATGCTGTTCAATTTCACATACACACATGAAAACATACTACCATTTTAGTTTATTAAAGGAAATAATCTAAAATAAATATCCATCACCAACTTAAAACACAGCCAGGTAGCCCTTCGACTGAGCATGACAAGAAAAGAACAGTTCAGTTATTTACAGGTTATGTTTTTGCTTGTATTAATTAACCATTTTCAAATACCATAATATTAGTTGTGACATTAATCATTTAAAACCCCTTAACTTTATACACCAAGTAACATGTTGGTATTTTTCCTTAAATTTCATCCACAAGAGTTGTACATATTTATGGGCTAGTGTGACATTTCAATACTCATATAAAATTTGTACTGATCAAATCTACATTAATCTTTGGCATTATTTTATGGACAGAGCCTTGGGCTCCTTTATTTCATTTTCTAATAAAAGATAACAGATTACTGTGAGCTACACACATCCCCGTGCATGATCCTAGGAAATGACTCAGTAATCTAAGGCTACTGGGATAATCATCCGTAAACCATTTTTTCCACCTAGTTTTAATATTGCAATTGGTTTCAAAAGCAAAACACGGAGAAACAATAAGGGGGAGGGGGGAGGAGAGAGAGAGAGAGAGAGAGAGAGAGAGAGAGAGAGAGAGAGAGAAGATACCACCCATCTAGTAGTTCATTACCCAAATGTCCAAAATACTCAGGGCTGATCTGACCCAGGCTGAAGCTGGAAGATGGTCTCCAATGTGGTAGCAAGAATCCAACTACTTAAGCCATCACTGGCTGCCACTGGTATCCTGAGCATTGTCTTTCCCACCATGCCAAATGTCTACCCTTCAAAAAACTGTCTGACACACCCTCATATAGCCCTGGCTTCCAGAGGAAGAGGCCACAGTCCCCTGTCTTGACCCCATCACTGCATGGTCTCCTACTCCCAAATCACTACACATGCCAAGCTCCTGCCCAACTCCAGCCACAGCATCTGGTTTAATGGATCCAACTGAAGACACTGGGGACCCTGGCCCACCAGGGTTACCAAACATGCAGTCACTGGACGTAAAGGCCCACATCTGAGGCAGAAGCAACCTGGATAACCACATGTCCAAAACTGAAACTGTATCACTGTTACACCACATATTAAAATCAGCTCAAAATGAACTGAAAGTCCATACAGAAGATCTGAACACTTACAACTTATAAAGTAGAAAAGTCCTTGACATCAGCCTCAAGAGTGGTTGCTTATGTGCTAACAACTAAAGCACAGAGAGCAAAAGCAAATGTAAGGAAATGAAACCCCAACAAACTAGTAAAGCAAAGATCAGTGAAATGAAAAGGCACACCAATGGATAGGAGGAAATATTAGCAAACTGGATGTGTGATCAAGGGAATAATACAAGGAAGGCATACCACTAAGCAGCAAAGAATACAATTTAAAAAGGACAAAGGACTGAATCAATGTTTTCCAACAAAGACATACAATGTACCCTGAGGGTATGTGAAAAAGTTCTGAACATTGCTATCATCAGCAAAATGCAAATCAAGATGACAATGGTTATTATATCTGTTAAATGGCTACTATTAAAAAGTTAAAAGATAACAAGTATCGGGCACAATGTAGAGTAAACAGAACACACACTAGTGGAGGGAATGTAAATTGTGCCAGCCATTATGAAAAGCAATATGGAAGTTCCTCAAATGAAATTAAAAAAGGAACAACCTTTATTAGCCATGAATCCAAAAGAAAACCACCATCTCAGAGAACTGTCTGCACCCCCACATTCACTTCAGCATCATTCACAATTCCACGATATGGAAATAACCCAAATCTTTGTTGATGGACCCATAAGGAAAACTGGGATACACACACAGTGGAATCCTCGCCAAACCTTAAAAACAAAGGAAATACTACTGCTTGTCACGAGATGGATCCAAAAGTATGGAACTACAGGACATTACAATGAGTGAAACAAGACACAGAAATAAGAAATACTACATGAGCACACTTACATGTGGAATACACAAAAGTCAAACTAACACAGTCAGAGAGCAGGAAAAATGAAGAGATGTTAGTCACAAGATACAAATATATGGTTATGGTGCTGGAGCTGGGGTGTAAAAGCTTGAGCCTCCACCTAGACGGCCAGCATCCCCTATGGGCACCAGACCGAGTCCCAGCTGCTCCACTTCCCATTCACCTCCCTGCTAATGTGCCTGGCGAAGCACTAGAAGATGTCCCAACGGCTTGGGCCACTGTGCCAAAGTGGGAGACCTGGGGTCCAGCCCTGCCACTGAAGACATTTGAGGAGTGAAATAATGCATGAGATGAGATATCCCTCATCCTCTCTCTCACTCTATCTTACTCTCTTTCCCTGCTGCCTGCCTTTCTTTTTTTTTTTTTTTTTGACAGGTAGAGTTATACAGTGAGAGAGAGACAGAGAGAAAGGTCTTTCTTCTGTTGGTTCACTCCCCAAATGGCCCCTAGAGCTGGCGCTGCACTGAGCCAAAGCCAGGAGTCAGGTCCTTCCTCCTGGTCTCCCACGTGGGTTCAGGTGCCCAGGCACTTGGGCCATCCTCCACCATCCCGGGCCACAGCAGAGAGCTGGACTGGAAGAGGAGCAACCGGGACTCGAACCCGGCACCCATATGGGATGCCGGCACTGCAGGCAGAGGATTAACCAAGTGAGCCATGGCACTGAACCCTGCCTTTCAAATAAATCTTCTGGGAAAATACATACATAAATAAAATTTAAAAATTTTAAAAACACTATAGGAGTGATAACTTTGTTAAGTAGCTTCATTGCACTACCCCTTTCATAGTGTATGGTAAGTACCAGGAGAGTCGAAAAGTTTGTGTGAAAATGCAATGTAAAGATCAGACTCATATCGAAACACACATTGCATGCCTTGAATATATACAATTTTTGTTTCTCGGTTGTATTGTAATAAGGCTGGAAAAATAAAACATGCAAAAATAGGTTCCTATACTTAAAATGCAAATAAAAATTAAGGAACTTAGGTTAATATTGTGGGGTTTTGGTAGGCTTCATGGGAAAGAAATGAGTTTTAAAACATTCATGATTGGGGCTGGCTGGCACTGTGGCGTAGTAGGTGAGGCCACCAAATGCAGTGCCGGTATCCCATATGGGCATCGGTTCAAGTCCCGGCTGCTCCACTTCCAATCCAGCTTTCTGCTATGGACTGGGAAAGCAGTAAAGGATGGCCCAAGTCCTTGGGCCCTCGCACCCACGTGGGAGACTTGGAAGAACCTCTTGGCTCCTGGCTGCGGATCAGCAGAGTTCTGGCCATTGCGGCCAACTGGGGAGTGATCCAGCAGATGAAAGACCTCTCTCTCTCCCTCCGCCTCTCCTTCTCTCTCTGTGTAACTCTGACTTTCAAATAAATAAATCTTAAGAAAAACATTCATGAACTTGACTAAACTAAATTTCAGGCGGTTTATATCTTGAAAATAAAGATTCAGGATTTCTATCAAGAGAATATTTAAGACAATATCCAAGTAACACATTACACTGTCACCTCACCTCCCTCAGACTGAAAACTCAGAAATAGAAAATAAAAGTTAGTATATCTGAAGGAAACCAGGAAAGTGAGAAGTGAAATTAGAATTATAAATTACCATATGGTATTCTCCCACCAATGGGTGTACATTCCTATATGCATGTAACACAGTTACATATTACAAGCAGGTTGAGAATTCGCCCAATTAAACCATGGAACTGAAAAGGCAGGGCCTGCTTCATCAGCATGTCACCAGTGACATGGCAACTGGACCCAACGAAAAAGAGTACGCTCTCTGCTGTCCAAATTCTTGCTGGATTTCACTTGAATTTGTACTTTGTAAATGAAGGCTGATAGGAAGATGGGGCAAGTGCTGGGGCTTGGAGCCAGGGGGCTCATGCATAGTTTGATCTCTCACTGACTCACCGGGACAGGTCTTGGTCACAGTCCTCAGGCTCACTGCCCTAAAATGCCTTCCATTTCCCATCACTGGTGACCACAATGGCCCTTGGTTCAAAGCAATAGTTGGTTGTGGGCACATTATGTTTTGAGAACACACCTTTGGGGAGGCACCATGGTAGTTTTTCACCTAAACTCAATCTAAATTCCTAGGGTTTCCATATTTAAATGCATGACAATTTTTAAACAGCCCAATCTGCATTTTTCAGTTCCTACCAGGAGCTACACCTTATGGAGTTAGTTCTGTCAAGTTTTAGAATTTACACTTTCCTATAGTTTTCACAATGACATTCTTTCAGCTTATTTTGTAATCACAGGAAAGGAAGGAGGGAGGAGGGCAGCATGCTGGGGAGAGGAGGGAAAGGTGAAGTATCACTATACTCCTCAATCTGTGTCTATGAAACACATGATATCTGTTCACCTCTGTATAAATAAAAATTATTAAAAAAAGAAATTTAGCTGTGAAAACTGCAAGAGGAAATAAACGAACCAAATGGAGATATCATGTATTTAAGTTGAAGAACAAAGCAAAACATGGCAATACCAAAATATTAAACCAGGATGCTCACAGCAGTATGGCAGGGCCTTCCCCGTGGAATGAGTAGCAGTACAGGCCTACGGCATCTTAGTCACCAGGGGCTGCAGCCTCTGCCAGGGTCAGAGGTGCTCACGCTGCACTTGCTTCACTGGATCAATAGGTGGCAACGTCTTCACTGATCAGGTTGCTTTAGAACCTATTTTCATAAATGGCAGGACCCCAGTAGATATCATGAAGTATTTTACCAGAAAACTGTGGGTCCCATTACATTTATCATATTATCTCTATGTACCTCAAAAATTTAGGGTCTGCCAAGAATTACTCAAATTCTACCTGCACAGAGCAGAGGGCTATACACCATGAACATTAGTCTACTACAAGAATATCTCTTGGGGACGGCACTGCGGCATAGCAGGAAAAGCTTCTGCCTGTAGTGCCGGCATCTCATAAGAGCACTGGTTTGAGTCCCCACTGCTCCACTTCTGATCCAGCTCTGTGATATAGCCTAGGAAAGTGGAAGATGGCCAAAGTGCTTGGGCTCCTGCACCCACAGAGAGACCCAGAAGCAGCTCCGGGCTCCTGGCTACATATCAGCTCAGCTCCAGCCATTGCGGCCCTATGGGGAGTGAACCAGCAGATCGAAGACCTCTCTCTTTTTCTCTCTCTGCCCCTGCCTCTCTGTAGCTCTGCCTTTCAAATAAATAAATCTTTAAGAAAAACCTTTCTTTCCCCATTTGACACTCACATGTCATCTTCCATAGTAATCAGGTGGGGAAATCAAGCAAGGTGATCCATTAGTGTAGGAGGAGTTATCAATCACATAGAGCTCAGTGTTTGCTGAGGCAGTACTTTTAAATTTAACATCATATGTATGAAAATGTTTACAAGGTTTAAATGTCTTTGAAAGCAGCACTCTGAAAACTACACATATACCAATTCATTGAAGGATTTCCTGGACTCCATGCCTGTTCTCTCACTACAGCACTTCAGTAGAAAGCTTTATATTTGCAATACTGAACTGCAAGTCACAGTTTTAGTTTCCCCATACGTAATTATAGAGGCCTACATAACTCACAAACACAATTGTATAGAGGTAACAAAGGCATTGTTTGTAGAAAACTCTTCACCTAGTTTTCCCCCATAGATATGACTTTAGTTAAGCAGAGGAAAAGCATCTTAAGATGTTTGGCATAAACCACTCTAATTTTGGAATTTCCTCACAAAGTTTCTATATTTTAACTTCTTATTAGTAGTGCACTAGTAGTTGCTAGCCTAGGCTTTTTGTGGGAGATGCTAAAGTTTCATGGTAGTCACAGGAACAGAGGTTTGTGGAAAAGGTGACAGAACTGAGACGCAAAAGTGAAAAGCAAAAGAATCACATATTCATGTGGCTTTGAGAAGGGTGTAGGGACCAGACAGCCTTTGAGATGCCTGGTGATTGTTGTCAGAGAACATCTGTGGACTGGGAGCATGAGAAAACAAAAGAACAGATTTTTCTTGGTTTGTTGTGTGTGAGGGCAAATTATGGAATCAAGGAATCAAGTTTGAAAATAGCCAACACGAGAAAACCATGGGCAATATAAATAGGTCAAGCTAACAATGAGAGAAAGAGCCAAGACCTTCCTGAAACACGGTACAGAGATAAGGCTGCCTAGGATGAGAAGACCAGTGAGAACAAACACATAGACTGAACATGGGGTCATTTCAACTTCTGGATTTGAACAATCAGCACTAACAGGAACACCAAGAGTGGATAATGAGGAAACTGGAACATCCACGAGGACGTGCACCAAGGAGCTGTTTCGGAGTAGTCACTGGTCAGCATCTCATAAGATGAGGATCAAGGAATGATCCTGGGATATCAACACAAGTAACTGCTAACCAGAAGGAAGGGAGACTTAATTCACCACATACTGTAAGAACCAAACCACAAAACACAATACCTACGGATTTTGAAATTTTGTGTTGTTTAAAACACAGGACAAACAGGGATTTCAATTCACCAACCGATGGTTTAGAACCAATTACACGGCAACCAGAGTGGATACTGCCCAGAAACAATGCCCCTGCCTTCTCAGACCTAAAAATGGTCTACAAATATCATAATCCGAATGATTTCAGAATTTCAAAATCGAATTTAGAAGTAAAAAGAACCTGTATTGAGTTATTCAGAACCTTATAGTTTTATACCTGAAACAAATATACTTAGGAAGTAATGCTACCCTCTCAAAATTTCGGTGCCATCCTCTGATGATAAACGGAGTCCCCATATTCCTAGTTAATGCAATAGTATGACTGGGATATGTAAATTTTACATGATATGTCTTCCCAGATAACCACACTCATTAACACAATACAACAATGTATTCCTCAGGAACTTTTTCATAAAATTAGGGAAACACTGGATATCACAGAGGCAGAATTAGAATTCAGTGGGGCGATGACAACAATGTACAACCATCTTTTTGGGTTTAGCAGTCAAAGTTATTACTGCTGTGTTGGAGAACCTTCAATGCAAACTGAGAGAAACTATCTTAGCAAATTAGGAAAAACAGGAAGCAAAGCCTGTGAGCAGGAACTTCCTTCCTGGATGACCAGATCCACTTTCTCAGCTCCTATCCACTAAGTAGAACTATAAATCCAGAAAATAAAACAAGAGACCTGGAAATCAACACAGTTGCTGGGCATCTTAATTGCCCACCTATAAGAAGATGACTCACCTGCGGGCACCTGCTGGTTCACCCATCCTGGCATCAGAATTCAGCCAGGTAGGCTCACACCTCCTGGAACTGTCTGTGATACCTCCGAGCACATATACGGTTTACAATATACAATTTAAAATCTATTTAGAACATATGATATGAAATTTATAATATATAATAAAAGGTTATCATATAAAATACAGTATTCAATTTATAACATACAATTTATTCTTCCCTCCCCCTGGCTCCTGAAGGCCCACGTGTCCCCTGCCTGTGTCCAGGACCGGCATATGATACGCACAAACATTTCAAGAAGACTCACCAGGCGAGAATGGACAAACCTGAGGGTCCTGTTGAATCCACTGCCACTCCTCCGACACCGGCAGCCCGGCCCTTCCTGTAGGTGTTGCTCTCGGCTGCTCACCTCCTTGTTCTTAGGGCCAGGGCTTAGCACATGCTCCAATGAAGAACTCCACGGCGCTGGACACCAAGAAGAGAAACGAGAAACAGCAGCACTGAGCACCCCTTTTATAAACTTGGTATTTAATAGCATACATCATTTCTGGTCAGATTACCTGCAGGCTCCAACCAATCAAAAAACAAAGACCAAGCCCACGCAGGGGTGTGGCTCCAGGCTTCTCCTGGGCTCCTGCTGTCTGTCCCCAGTAGGCAGTGAAGCCAGGCGCCAGCGCAGTGGGGCCACAGGTCAATTGTTTGCTTCACTTTTGTCATGGAATTTATTCCACCATTCGATTTAAAATTTGACAGAGTTTTTCTCTTTAGGTACAATACATACTCTTCTGCTTTTTCTCCTTAGAGTGTTCAAATAAAGTGAAATTGCTTTTATAGGACTCATGCATTGGGAGTGGTGGCTGTTTTTCAACTACTAGATTACAGAAAGAAAACAAGGGTGGGATGCTGGCATTACAGGTGATGGCTTAACCCACTGCACCACAACACTGTGGTGTAGTGGTGACTCCTGCGGTGCCAGCATCCCATATAGGCAGCAGTTCGAGTTCTGGTACTCGGATTCCAATCCAGCTCCCTGCTAATGTGCCTGGGAAAGCAGCAGAGGATGGCCCAGCTCTTGGGCTCCTGGCTCTTGGCTTAAAAATTTGCTCTGTGGGCCAACGCCGTGGTAAAGTAGGTAAAGCATCCCTCCGGCAGCGCCAACATCCCTCATGGGTGCGGTTCGTGCCCCCGATGCTACTCTTCCAATCTAGCTTTCTGCTTATAGCCTGGAAAAGCAGCAGAAGATAGCCTCACTTCTTGGGCCCCTGAAACCATGTAGGGGACCTCAAAGAAGCTCCTGGCTCCAGCTTTTGAATCGGTTCGCCTCTGGCCATTGCAACCATTTGGGGAGTGAACCATTGGACGGAAAACCTCTCTCTCTGTAACTCTACCTCGCAAATAAATAAATCTTTAAAAAAGTTGCTCTATCTCCCACTGCTTTTCAGAGAGAAGGTGGATAAAAAGGTGCTGTGCGCTCTAAATCCATTTGACAAAAAGGACTAAGATAATCTAAGATCAGGAGCAGTAGTAAGCAGCCTTTGAACCACAAAATAGAATAAAAACTATGTTGCTTAGCACACCAAGTGTTGGTCCACTACTACTCAAAAGCAAAGCATTTCATCCTTGTAATTATGCTCACACGACACACACTTATATACCCTAATGGTTGCGAAATTTTCTTCAGAATACTCAAGACTTTAATTTTTAAAGAAGAGAAAATGCCAGCTTTGATAAAATGAACATGCCTGCACTCGAAGGGAAAATTAAACCTTTAGAAAAAAAGCAGTGAAACCACCAGATTGTGAAAAGAGTATTTTATCCACCAGGAAGTTTCTGAAAGCTGTTTTCTGTCATAAACAAACAAGGTGCCCAAACTCAGGACTGAACAACACATTCTACCAGTGCCACACAGCCACGATACTAAATTATTGTTCTTGCCAAGGCTTCAAATAGAGGGTACATTTCTAATTATGCTGGGTAAGCTCCAACTCCCTCAGTTTTGAGCAAGCAGAAAATTGTAGTCTAATGCTGCAAGTCTATCAAGTTCCTAGTACCACGGGTTCAGTAAGTTATAACACACGTAAGATGGTGAATTTACTGATGACCAAAGATTGCCAAAATGACTTTTCACATACATTCCCTCAGGTTTTTAAACAAAAGGCATTTTAAAGTTGCTATAGCAATATAAAGGGAAAGTAAAGAATGACCAATCACACTGCCTCTGTTAAGGTCAGAGATGCTCTGTCTCACCTGCATTCCTTGTAGGCTGAGTCTCTCAAACACAATTCTGCAGAACGGCATAGTTTCTTTTTCTTTTTTCTTTTTTTTTTTTGACAGGCAGAGTGGATAGTGAGAGAGAGACAGAGAGACAGAGAGAAAGGTCTTCCTTTTGCTGTTGGTTCACCCTCCAATGGCCGCCGCGGCTGGCGCGCTGTGGCTGGCGCACCGCGCTGATCCGATGGCAGGAGCCAGGAGCCAGGTGCTTCTCCTGGTCTCCCATGAGGTGCAGGGCCCAAGCACCTGGGCCATCCTCCACTGCACTCCCTGGCCACAGCAGACAGCTGGCCTGGAAGAGGGGCAACCGGGACAGAATCCGGCGCCCCAACCGGGACTAGAACCCGGTGTGCCGGCACCGCTAGGCGGAGGATTAGCCTAGTGAGCCGCGGCGCCGGCCAGAAAGGCATAGTTTCTAATTTCACAAGGCTGTAGTGATTGTATCTGGTGCCCAACACAGACAACCTAGTGCTTGCTGTGCTGCTCAAAAAATCCCAGCAAACCTTGTGGTCAGTTCAATTCTAGAAGTCTCTTCTGCCTTCTCATTAACTGCTACTGGTTTTCTTATGACTTTCCCACATGGAGCATTCTCTAAAATACCTTCAGGCCAGACTTCAGCCCCTGGATCCTCAAGAGTACAATAATGTACAGTTTGCAGGGCACTGTTAAGAGGTCAGGGAGAAGTCCCCTGGTGTTAATAGCTTGAGTAATATTGTTTTCTCCTTTAGACCACATCATTAAGGTGCTTTCATTATCCATAAAGCAATTCTTTATGTCACAGCAAATGAGATCCGGCACTAATTCAAATAGGCTAATTTCAACCTAACAA
The DNA here is from genome assembly GCF_964237555.1 of Oryctolagus cuniculus. Taxonomy (NCBI): domain Eukaryota; kingdom Metazoa; phylum Chordata; class Mammalia; order Lagomorpha; family Leporidae; genus Oryctolagus; species Oryctolagus cuniculus. The sequence continues at coordinate 97,378,943 of NC_091443.1, read as the reverse complement.
AATAATTTATTCCTAATAACTAAAGGACCAAGACAATGACCAAAATTTGTAAAGACTTGTTATGATACATGAGGGATCTTCAAACATTATATAAAACATACGTATTACAAAAAATATGCATGGCTTAAAAAAATTTTACACTAAAATAAAGGTATCTTTTGATTCCATTTCCCATTAACTTTCTGAACTATTCTGATGAAGAAAAGAAAAAGCACGGTTTTAAAAATGAATCCTACCAGAGCAAAGGATGATGCTACATGATAATTTACAAGGGAGAAGCCAGCAGAGAAGACGCAAGAAGCCTAACGCAAAAAAATGCTGCCCTTCCTGAATTGCAAGGTGACTTGAAGCAGAGGAATGAGATTTCCTTTCCAAGTTAGAACAAATGCACACATTAGCATTAAGTTCTTTTTTAAAAAAGATTTATTTTACTTATTTGAAAGAGTTAGAGAGACAGAGACAGAGACAGAGAGGTCTTCCAACAGCTTGTTCACTCCCCAAATGACTGCCAATGGCCAGTGCTGAGCTGATCCAAAGCCAGGAGCCAGAATTTTCTTCTAGGTCTCCCACACGGGTGCAGGACCCCAAAGACTCAGGTCATCTTCTACTGCTTTCCCAGGGCTTAGCAGAGAGCTGGCTCAGAAGTGGAGCAGCCGGGACATGAACCAGCACCCATATGGGATGCCAGTACTGCAGGCCAACACTTTATCCTGCTGTGCCACAGCGCCGGCCCCAGCATCAAGTTCTGATAGGACCATCTCCTCGTCCTGAGGCTCTGCTCCATACTACTGGAAAGACACAGTTTTACCTTCTAAGCTACACACAGATTTAGTGACAGCCTCCAGAGCACCATGGCTTGCTGTGCCACCCTGGCATCCCAGGAAGATCCCACAGTCCCAGCAGGAAGCACTCAGCTCCACCATGAGGCGGCACTCAAAAGTCTTCACCATGGGTGTCTGCAATCACAGTTGGATATCCAAGTGGTCACACAGATCCGAGGAACTCTGTTACATGTTTTCTGGCATCTGGAAACTCAGAAGTCAACTCAGTACATTTCCAGAGGCCAGAGCCTCTACACCTAGGACCAAGCAGCTCAGAACATGTCCTGGGGTGGGGGCAGTGAACTTCCCAAGGCAGGAAGTGTTCAAGTTGCACATAAAGACCTGACCTCTGGTCCAAGATCCATTTGTGGGGATCTTGAGGTGACCTTAGTTATAAGGGGGCTGCTTGGATGCAACATTTCTATCAGGGGCCTTGTCTGGACCTTGATTGCCAGGCTCAGAGCAGGAATAGAGCAGGGACAGACTGTCCCATGAGTCATTTGCGAGCACAGTTCTCAAAGTGTGGTACCATAGAAACACTAAGCGGAGCTGTGGGGACCCAGTACTGCTCAGAGAACTTGCAGGAGGTCTCTGCCACACAGCAGCATTCCAGTTCCTCTCAGTGCTCTAGGTCAGGGGTGAGGAGCCTTACTCTAGAAAAAAGATACCAGTCCTAGCTAGGCAAGACAAGAGGTCTCTAAGAAAATCGAGGAGCGTGATCACGAGACAGTATGACTAACTAGTCCACACAATCCTCAGGGAGCTGATTTAATAAGACATAAGTCTGCCCAGGTGCCCTGGAGTGTCACAGGATTATACCTGGACTGGTTAAAGCCAATGGGTTATATTCAGCAGCCAGGGCCAACCTCATGGGCGTGCAGCCTACATGGTCACACAGAAACAGTCACACGGCTCGCTCTCTGAAGGGCCTGCACTGGGTTTAAACCTCTGCTGGTGGTGTCTTAAAAATCCTCAAAACTCTGTCTTTGAACTTGTGTTTTGTAAGCCAGTCAAAAGAGCATGAGTCTGAGCCAAGGAGGTAGGTGGAAGAAAGGAAAGAGCTTTATGTTTTAGTATCTTTAGTGGCCCTTTATCCCTGCCTTTGGAACAAGGTTCTCACAAAATTGTGCAGCAGGCCCAGTTAGCAGTGGTGAGGTAAACCCCTCCCAACTAGCCAGCCACACTTTGAAGGAGGGAACTGAAGACTAATCAGGGATGGGCTTTTGGTATAGCGACTAAGCCTCTACTGCAATCCCCACAGCTCATGTTAGAGTGCCCAGGATCAAGTCCTGGCTGAAGTCCTGATTCCAGCTTCCTACTATTCCAACTTGGGAGGCAGCAGGTGATGGCTCAAGTACTTACATCCCTGCCACTCACATGGGAGACTTGGATTGAGTTCCCAGACCCTGGCTTCACATACCTTTCCAGCTGTTGAGGGCATTAGGGAAGTAAACTAACGCATGAAATATTTCTTTCTTCCTTTGAAATAAATAATAAATAAATTTTAAAAAGACTAATCACCAGGGACCTTGAGGACTCCTCAAACCCTCTGGTCCTAACCCTACCAGCAAATCTCCTTTCATACCTCAAGGTCCCTCTTAAAAGTCAGTTCCAGTCCCAGGGTGGCAAGGTACCCTCCTCAGACCCCCCCGCCCCCCGCCAACAGCTCAAGACTCCCCACTGGTGTGAACCAGGACACAAGACCTATGTTAACAAATCACAGCATGAGGCCACAGCATTAGCAAGAAGGGTCCTTAGTGACACAGCTCAAGTCCCTGTAGTTATTTATGCTCCACACACAGACAAGCCCAAAGACTAGGACCACTGGTTTTCTCCAGCTACCACCTCTCTGATACCCCAACTCTGGAACCGATGGAAGCTGAGGTTCCAACCCCAGGAGGGACACAGCTCTGGGGCAAGCAAAGCAGGATTTAAACTGGAACTTCACTGATCTTGATATATGGCCTAGGGCAGGTTCCCACTTCCTTTAACTAATATTTATAAGGCTATCAGAAGTGCCTCCCTCACAGACCTTTGAAGAGAATTAGACAGGACAATGTGGTATAATTCAAAAAAACAAAAACAAACAAACAAAAAAACCTCTTGCTTCCCCTCCTTGTGTTGTTATTTAGAAATGAGACAATGGTACCTTAAGAAGCCTGACAACTGAAAGTGCTTCATTAATGCTGATTCTGTTAAACATCCTTTCTTGTCCCTCCAACCTTTATTCTTGTGACCAGAGCCTTCATTAACCATCACTTCCTGTCCCAAGACGCAGCAGTGAGGGCACTGTTAGTTCTGCATATATCAAATACCAACTGTGACCAGAGACTACAGGAATGAAAGCAGAGAGATAAAGTCCTGCCCTGGACAAGCTCACAGTCTTGCATGAAATAGGTACACAGCAAATAAATGGTGATTAAATGGGTAAGTACTTTACATATATAAAGAGTGTGTAACAGAAATATTTCTGTAATGAAATACATCCAAAAGCTCTGGATACTTACCTCTGTCAGGGGAAGGAGAGAAAAGTATCACAGAAAAGGAAGACACCTATACGGAATGCTGGTACAGCTGGCGGTGGCTTCACTGACTATGCCATGGCTCTGCCCGCCCCACACCCCCAAACCCCCAACAACCCAGGCTGTTCCCACTTGTGATCAAGCTGTCTGTGTGCAGTCTGTGAAAATTCACCAGATTCTGTGCAAATTAATTCGAGCGCCCCATGCCCGTTTTCCTGCACACACACCTTACACTTCCGAACAACCTGGAGAAGAGAGGCCGTGAGTCAAGGTCCTCTTCTCAAGGACGCGACCAAGGCTACTGCTGGCCAGGGACAGAAAACACCCAAGACGCAACCGAGGCCATGGGAAAAGTTCTTCCTCTCCCAAACCCCGCCACCACCCACACCCACCAGGACTCCTGTCACTCTCCACCTCCCTTTCCTCTCCTCCACGCGGGTTTCTGCCCCTCCCTTCCTCACCTCCACACCTACACATCACCTTTTCATTCTCCTCCCTTCCTCTCTCCTCCCGCGTCCCCCTTGAGCCCCTCCCTCCTCCACTTTCTATCCCAACTACCCCTCAAACACACACACCCTCCCTGCTCTCTGCACCTCGGGCCCCACCCACCCAGTGACAGGAAGGCCACCACGGCCAACCATCCACAGAAAGAGCTGAGTGGATATGAAGCCAGGAGCCAGGAGCTTCCTCCAGGACTCCCACACAGGTCCAGGGGCCCAAGGACTTGGGCCCTCTTCAACTGCTTTGCCTGGCCACAGTAGAGAGCTGGAACGGAAGTGGAGCTGCTGGGACTCGAACCAACACACATATGGAATGCTGGTACTGCAGGCGGCAGCTTCACCCGCTATGCCATGGCTCCAACCGCCGCCCCACCCAGGCTTTTCCCACTTGTGATCCAGCTGTCTCCTCAAACGCCTAGGAAAGCAAAGGAAGTGGCCCAAGGACTTGGGCCCCCGAACCCACACCGGAGTACTGGATACAGTACCTGGCTTGGGCTCCGGCCTGGTCAAGCACCGGCCATTGTAGCCACCTGGCACCTGGGCGGGGTGAGCCCACACACTGAAGATCTCTCCCTCACCGCCTCATCTATAACTCTGCCCTTCAAACCAGTCTTTAAATAGAAAAAAGTCGCGTACTTACTATGAGGTGTCAGAATCTTGGGGCAGGCTGGAACAGAGCAAAGAGGGATTCTTGGGGTTTCTCTAAGCTTCTGCTTTCTCCTCCCTGTGTGCAGTCTGTGGAAAGTCACCGGATTAGGTGCAAATTAATTCGAGCGCCCCATGCCCGTTTTCCTGCGCACACACACCTTACACTTCCGAACAACCCAGAGAAGAAAGGCCGTGATCAAGGCCTCTTCTCACGGATGCGGCCAAGGCTATTTCCCGCCAGGGGCAGAAAACCGGGGCCGTGGGAAAAGTTCTTCCTCTCCCCACCCCACGCTCAACCACACACTCACCGGGATGCCTGTCACTCTCCCCCTCCCTTCCCTCTGCCCCAAGAGGGTTTCTGCCCCTACCTTCCTCGCCTCCACACCTGCACGCCACTTTTTCATCCTTCCCCCTCGCTCCCTCCTCCCACCTCCCCCCTACACCCTCTCCTCCACCTTCTATCCCAGCTACCCTTCACACACACACCCCACCCCCGCTCTGCACCCTGGGCCCCGCCTACCCAGTGACAGGAAGGCCACCACGCCAAACTCTCCGCAGGAAGGCCGTTTCTGTGTCTCTGGAACATGAACGCAGTCTTGAGGTGTAGTCTTCCAGAAGGGGCCGAAGCAAAAGACTGCACCTAGAAATTTCCCGAAGCCCAAGATAACTGATGCGGCCGCCTCAGACTGCAGCCTCATCTGAACCCGGCCTGAACCTGGGGGGGGCACTCACTGTGTCTCCTCAGGGTGGGCCACCAGCGTCGAGGATGGCTCCTCAAGGCTTGTGCCAGCGCTGGGCAGGAGCGGACACGACGCTGACTCCTACCTGAGCACCAGCACAGCTGCAGATGCGCCTGCGGGTGCACTTCCAGGTCACAGCGCCAGGCGCAGGCGCACTCCTCACTGGCCGTCGCCATGGCGCAACGGGACGCATCTGCGCACTGCGACATCCCGCGTCCAGCGCCCCCAGGGTCACTTCCAGTCCCGCCCCTCCAGGCTTTACCCAGGCGGGGCAGCCGCTGGTGGCCCAGGTACTCTGCACCCCACTTCCCTGCCTCCTGGGAGTCCTCAATGGAGCTCCTGCCCCCTGGCTTCTGTTTGGCACAGCGCATGCTGTTGAAGCCACATGGGGAGAGAAGCAATGCAAGCGGCATCACGAGCGCTCTTTCTTGCCAGAGCGTCCATCTGGGGGATCAACCCCCCAGGTGACTACAAAGGCCGGGGCTGGGCCAGGCCAAAGCAGATGCCAGGGACTTTATCCGGTGCTCCCTTCTGGGTTCAGGGGCCTACGTCCTTGGGCCATCTCCCTCTGCTTTCCCAGGTACGTTAGCAGACAGCTGGATCCCACGGGGAACAGCTTCCGGGAGGGACCAGCGCTGTGCGGTAGCGGGTAAAGCCACCGCCCACAGTGCCGGCATCCCATATGGGCTCCGGTTCGAGTCCCGGCTGCTGTACTTCCGAAGCAGCTCTCTGCTGCGGTCTGGGAATGCAGCAGAAGATGGCCCAACTCCTTGGGCCCCTGCACCCATGCAGGAGACCCCGGGGAGGCTCCTGGCTCCTGGTTCCTGGCTTCAGATCCGCTCAGCTCCGCCCTTTGCAGCCAACAGGGTAGTGGACCAGCAGATGGGAGACCTCCCTCTCTCTCCTCTCGCTCTCTCTCTCTGCCTCTCATCCTCTCCATGTGTAACTCTCAATGAAAAATAAGTAAGATCGAAAAAAGTAAAAAATTTAAAAAAGGAAGACATAGCTGTAAATAAAATACTGCATCAAGACCAACTACTAGAGTTTGTGTAGAATTTGATATTATATGCACTACATACCCTATTAACACAGAATTTGAAAAAGAGTTTAACTTAGAAAAGATTCTGGTACACATTCCTTCTCTTCTTCCTTACAAACATTCTGTCTGGCGTATTCTCTGACTCACGCATCAGGAAATCTTTGCAATGTATTTATTCAGACTCTTACGTGTCCACTTGCACAAGGACACGGAACACCTGTGATCTACACAGTTCTCCACAGAACACAGGTCTGCTTGCCAGTCACCACCCTTCACAGTCTAGCCCTGCATTTAACCTATGGAACGTGTTTGAAATGGGACAAATCCTATCTTCCACAAAGCAAGACAGAATACAGAAAGGCAGCATCTGAGGTCACTGTTGACATTTTCTACGTGCACGTTATCATGTTGGTACTTTTTCTCTCATTTCTCAATGTTAGATACATCAGCTAGGAGCTGCATCATAAGCAGCACTAGGTGTTGGCACTGTGGTGTTGTGGGTAAAGCTGCCCCCTGCAACGCCAGCATCCCATATGGGTACCACTTCCAGTCCCAGATACTCCATTTCTGGACCAGCTCCCTCCTAATTGCCTGGGAAGGCAATACAGATGGCCCAAGTGCTTGGGCCCTACCACTCTTGAGGGATACCCAGATGAAGCTCCTGGCTCTTGACTTTGACCTGGCCAGTCCCAGCCACCACTGAGGCCATTTGCGGAGTGAACCAGTGGATGGAAGATCGATCTATCTCTCTCCCTCTCTGTAACTCTGCCTTTCAAATAAATAAAATCTTATCTCTCCTTTTTTTTTTTTTGAGTAAAGTAGCAACACCAGGACTTGAAACAGGGAATACCATATGGGATGCAGGTGTTCCAAGCAGCTTCTTAATGCCATCCAACATCAAATACCTGCCCCTGAAGGTCTTCTTACTCAACTTCTCATTTCACATATGAGGTTTACAACCTTTGTTCCTCTCAAAAGGACAGTACTGTACTGCCTATGTTAGAAAGAGGAAATCTAGCAGGTAAGCGCTGTGGCGTAGCAGGTAAAGCCACTGCCTGCAGTGCAGGCATGAGCCTCAGCTGCTCCACTTCCAATCCAGCTCTCTGCTATGGCCTGGGAAAGCAGTAGAAGATAGCTCAAGTCCTTGGGCCCCTGCACCCATGTGAGAGACCTGGAAGAAACTCCTGGCTCCTGGCTTCAGATTGCAGCAGCTCCAGCCATTGCAGCCATCTGGGGAATGAACCAGCAGACGGAAGACCTCTCCCTCTGCCTCTCTCTCGTCCTCTCCTTCTCTCTCTGTGTAACTCTGACTTTTAAGAAAATAAATCATTAAAAAAGAAAGAAAGAAGAAAGAAATCTAATCAGAGCAAGATCAGCAGTAACATTCCCGTGTCAGGCATTTGATAAGAGAAATGCCCCTACGTGTTCAAAGTGCCTCCCTGTATTCTCTCCATTTACTGAGTGCATGTATTGGTCAAACGACTGGTGCTTTTGAGGAGGATGAGCAGAACAAGAATAAGAGGCAAAGGATGACAATAATCTGCAGCAGGGCCATGGAACAAAGGTGGCAGAGAGGGAAGATTCTAGTCATACCAAAGCTATAAAGAGAAAAAGCTGAGTCGCTCCACATGCATGTAGAAACATCTAAAGGTACTCTGCTTTCTAGCCTAGGTAGGAGGCGTGAGTAACAAGAGCACCCATCAAAGAGAACACAGCCTTTTTTTACCTATTAAGACTGCTAACAATTACATAATAATGACCTGGAGTTCACACTACAGAATAGAGAAGCAGTGTGCTTCAAGACAGCACACTTGAGTCTTTTTTTTTTTAAATTTTTTACAGGCAGAGTGGACAGTGAGAGAGAGAGAGAGAGACAGAGAGAAAGCTCTTCCTTTTGCCGTTGGTTCACCCTCCAATGGCTGCCACGGCCGGCGCATTGCGCTGATCCGCTGGCAGGAGCCAGGTGCTTCTCCTGGTCTCCCATGGGGTGCAGGGCCCAAGCACTTGGGCCATCCTCCACTGCACTCCCGGGCCACAGCAGAGAGCTGGCCTTGAAGAGGAGCAACCGGGACAGAATCTGGCGCCCCGACCGGGACTAGAACCCGATGTGCCGGCGCTGCAAGGCGGAGGATTAGCCTATTGAGCCACGGCGCCAGCCATACTTGAGTCTTAAACCAAGGGTTCTTACATGATCCAGGAGCAACCAGGACTATAACCCGGCGTCCATACAGGATGCTGGTAATGCAGGCAGAGGGTTAACCAAGTGAGCCACGGTACTGGCCCCTCCAATCACTCTCATAACATCTCCACAGTTCCCTCCTCATGCGTGTCCTCTCTCAATCCCTACTCAGTATAGATTCTACTGTCTGGCACTATCAGGCCCCCCACCAGGTGCCCAGTACTCATCCTCTCCTCCTCTGTTTCTCTATCACAGGAACCTTAAAGACCTTGATATGTACTAAACCCAACTCTCCGCCATCACCTCACCTCCACACAAATAGCTGGCCATGGTTCAAGGATGCTACAAGGAACTGCATCCCCTGAACTGTAATGTCTCCATCATTAACGTTTTACCACATCTGTTCCAATCACCTTCTTTATCTAACTGCACCCATTCTCATTACTCTTAGAGAGCAAGTTTCTGACATAAGGGCTGATCTGCCCTATGTTCACCAGAGTAAACGTTCCACAAGAGAATATTCACCTCTGGAACCTCAGATCACTAGCTGAATAAGGAAACTGATACCACACTGTCAGTCCAATCTAGAGGTCCTCTGCACACGCTGTGCCTGTCAACAGCAGCCCTTGCACTTGCTGCCCAGCATCAAATGTGGCATTCCCTTGCTGTACCTCTTTTATTCTCAAATAGCTGCTCAGTGTTTCCCCACCTTTGTGATATTGACAATTCTCAAGAGTTCCAATCTTTCACTCTTTAGGATGTCCCTCAAGCAAAAACTGTAAAGGTGTCCTCAAAGTCAAACTCATGTTGGCATTTTATCAGAAAAACCTCAGAAATCACACTAACCTTTTCTCAGCTTTTCTCATCAAGAATCACATGATGTCAACGTATGTCACGACTGGTGAGGTTAACCTAGATCATCTGGTCACCAGATTTTCCTCTGTAAATCATAAGCATTTTGTGGGGAGATAACCCAATACTACACAGCATTCAATGTCTCATCAAACTTCTTCCCACCAACATCAAGATCCATTTGTAACTTCCATATGAATCAACTATCATTATGGTAGACGCCAAATAATGGCTTGTTTTTTTAACTACCCATTTTACGGGGAGATAACCCAATACTACACAGCATTCAATGTCTCATCTAACTTCTTCCCACCAACATCAGGATCCATTTGTAACTTCCATCTGAATCAAGTATCATTATGGTAGATGCCAAATAATGACTTTTTTTTTTGAACTACCCACTTCTTCATCATTAACAAAACGCCCCGCTGTAAAGAAGAAATTTTTCTTATCTCTCACTTATTCGTATACAACATCAACATTTACTTTAGTGCTGAAATTATCCAGTATCTGGCCAGTGTGCGCTCCTTCAAGCTAACTTCTGCATCTTCATGACACACCCTATCACTCTGAAAGAATTTTTTTTAAGATTTATTTATTTATTTGAAAGGTAGAGTTAGAGAGCCAGAGAAAGAAAGGGAGAGAAGAGAGACAGAGAGAGAGAGACAAGAGAGAGATGAGAGAGAGAGAGAGAGAGAGAGAGAGAATGAGAATCTTCCATCCACTGGTTCACTCCAGAAATGGCCACAATGACCAGAATTTTGCCAATCCAAAGCCAGGAGCTTCTTCCAGGTCTCTCACATGGATAAAGGGGTCCAAGGACTTGAGCCATCTTTCACTGCTTTCCCAGGCACATTAGCAGAGAACTGAATCTAGCAGCTGGGACCCAAAGCGGCACCCATATGGGATACTGGCGCCACAGGTGGTAGCTTTACCTACTAAGCCACAGCACCGGCCCCTGAAGAGTTCTTCAATTCCTTAGAGAAATATATTTCCCAGGCTCATTACACATACCCTGCAATCAACTGTTCCTTCAAGGAACTTTGATTTCCCTCTTAGGAGATGACAGAATTTACAAATTCATCTAGCTATTTTTGATTGTAGACATCTTCTATGACCATTCTGAGGACTTCCCATATGCATGGATTTCAAACTTTTCGCATCAAAATAAACTTATCTCTTAATTCCATTTTCTACAAACTTTTAAAGTGGTGTCATATGCATAGATTTTCAGTATCTACATTTATATTCATGTTTTAAAAACCATGAATTTACTTTAAATTTCCAATTCCTGTCTGACATCTTCAAATTCTTTTTAATCTTCCTCATTCTATATTTATAAATTCCTTATCTGTCAATAATAAACATAGTTTGTTGTAACCTCAATATATTTACTTGGTTGCTCAATCTCCTGAATATATAACCAACTTCATTGGCTGCCTATGCAGCTCTCAGTCCCACTGCCTCCTTCACCTCTAGTCTGGTTGCCCACTCTTCAGCTCCTGTACCTGTCACTGCCTCCAAAGAAAGGGAAGGTAGGGAAATCCATGAAGAGTCCATAACAATCCCAAAATGGAACTCCATATTTTCTCCCTGCAAACCTGCTTTTCTCTGAGTCTTCCACTTGTCAGTAATCCAATGTAATTCACTTCATTGTCTGGCCAAAATTGGGTTTGCTTCTTTTTCTCAGTATCCATCTAATAACACGCTTATTTGCTCTACCTTCAAGACTTAATCCAAGCATTGCTACTTCTCTCCAGCTTCAGGCCAACTTTTACAGCCCAAGTCTACTTATGCTGCTCACAAAGACTGCTTTAAGAGTCTCAAATTCTCTGCCTTGCAAGCCTACAATCTATTCCCCAGAGAGCAACCAGGATGACTTTTTTTTTAAGACAAACACAAACCAACGCACAGCCTACTCTACTGAAAATTCTCCATGGACTTAGACGTAAAATAAAATCCAAACCCTTCACCGTATCGTATCAGCTTCTTGAAGTACCCCTGCTACTTCTCCAACCTCACCCACCAGCTAACTAGCATCTGCCACTCAGATCTTTCTGTGACCCTCAGTCACCAGGCTCTGCTTCATGCACTCTGCGCTTGCTGCTCTCTTCCATAAACTGGGTGTAGTCCCTCACATCGAACAGCTGTGCTAGAATGTCACCTCCCCAAGAGCCTTTTCTGACCTGCATTCAGTACCTCTAGCTCCATCTTCATACACTGCTTTTTTGTTTTCACAGCACTTAACACTATCTGTAGCGCTATAATGAGTTTTATTCAGTAGTTTAATGTCTGTCTTCCATTATAAATCGTTATTCTTATAGAGACAGCATATTGACCACACAGTATTACTTATAACACCTCATGAACACTGAATAAATGTTTGCTAAGCTGACACATTTACAGAACTGTGTATGGAATACTACATGAAATACAATCACTTGAAGCTACAGACTCAGTATACATTCCAAAATAATAGGGTCAGCAACCACCAGCAATTTCTAGAGTATACCCTCAAACCAGAGATGTGCCATTAACAGCAGAATTTCTGTGATTACAGAATGCGGCAACTAAAGAGACATGAATACCAAGTCAACTGACAAGCTGCTGTCTGCAAAATATAAAAGGTGAGCAGAGAGCCGCATGGAGAAAGTCTTTCTGAGCTGCCCAAATGACAAATATCTTCATAATAATATAAAGCTCTATCTGGAAGACATCTATAAGATTCAAAAATGCATACTCCAGTGGTTTGTACATGCATCAAGAATGAAAACCAACCAAATAAAAGACCATCTATGGCTCTTCGCAGCCCTGAAAGAAAGAAAAAGAAACAGGATGGATACACAAATGAGGCAGATTGATGGCATGAAGGAAAACTTGACAAGAATAAATGGGACTGCAGGAAACAATCATGATGGAGAAAAAGAGAAATGAAAGTAACCATTCCATCCAGCATTCCCCAGAACAGTGATGGAAGAACATGTAACTAAAAATAAAAATAACTCCAAATAGCTGTCCGCAATGAGAAAACTCATAGACAAAGGTATAGATATGTGCACAAGCACGTGTAAAACAAATACTCATACAAAAAGGGGAGGCTGATAAACTTTCAAAAACAATGATTATTAAATGCATGTTAGGTCATATTATATGTTAAAAAACTACCTTTAAAATTTTTCCCCAGCATGATGGCAATGTGGCATAATATGTTAAGCCTGCACCTGCATCTCCAGCATCCCTTCTGGGCACCAGTTCAAGTCCTGGATGCTCTACTTCTGATCCAGCTTCCTGCTAATGTTCCTGGGAAGGCAGCAGCAGATGGCTCAAGTGCTTGGGCCTCTGCACCTTCTTGGGAGACCAGGAAGAAGCTCCTGCCTCTTGGCTTTGGATTGGCCCAGCTCCAGCCATTGCGTTCTTCTGGGGAGTGAATCAGTGGATGGAAGATTGATCTCTCTCTCTCTCTCTCTCTACTCCCCACCTTCTCCCCCTCGCCCTCTTTCTGCAACTCTGTCTTTCAAACAAACCTTCCAAAAATGGCAAAATATTAAAGGGTTTGGCAAGAATGTGGAGAAAAGAGAAGCTCTGCACACTGCTGGTAGGAATGCAGATTACTACAGCCATCTTGGAAAACAGTATGGAAGTTCCTCAAAAAACCAAAAAGTAGAACTACCATATGATCCAGCAGTTCTACCCCTCGGTATATATATCCAGGGGAAATGAAATATGTCCATTGAAAAGGCATCTGCACTGCCATGTTTATTGAAGCATTATTCACAATAGCCAAGACATAAGACAAAATCTAAGTACTGGAATACTGATAAATATATAAGGAAAATATGATACCTATAAATAATGGAATATTACTTAGCTATAAAAATCGAAATCTTTTCATTTGCAACAACATGAACTGGAGGTCATTGTGTAAGTGAAATAAATCAAACAGAGAGAACTATGACTTGATCTCACTCTAAAAAAAGTCTTTGTGGAGTCTTAAAAAAAAAAAAAACAGGTAATCTCATAGAAATTGTGTATATAATAGTGGTTACCAGAGGATGGGGAGCAAAGTGAGGTGGGAGTGATGGGGAAAGGTAGATGGATGAGTACTAGGTTCCAGCTAGATTGGAATAAGGAGTTCTGGGGTTCTATTGTACAGTAGGGTGACTACAGATCATTACATACCATATAGTTCTCTGTAAAGAAACACTAGAAGATAAAAGGCAAATAAAATATATCCCTAATTCAACGCTTCCACCATCTCTATGGCTGCCATCTGAGCCATCAACTTCATTCCCTTTCATTGGATCATTTAAGTGGCCTCCTAACTGATCTTTGTGATTTCATCTCTGTCCCCTGCGTGCTGTTCTCAACACACAATCACGTCATGCTACTCGTGACCTTAGTGCTTCAGTACAATCATGTTGTTTCTACCCTGACTCAGTGTCTTCCAACTGTTTGTCATCCTGCTCCACACAATGTACCCCAAAAGGCTCTGAATGATGTGGTGCCCCTGACCGCATCTCTCAGATCTCAAGCAATTCATTCTGCTATTTATTCTTTCTGGAAAGTTCTTTCTCTGCAGAGCTGTGTAGTTCACTCCTTTCCCTCTTGAAATGTCATCCTCTCAGGCACTATTTGTTGAATGAATGAAGGAGTCAATGTTGTCAATAAAGCTGCTATACTCACTCAGGCCAGGCCCTGCAGGCTTCTAATCCCCATGATGTAGTCAGGAACCAAGGACTGGAACCCATACTTGAAGGATACTGTGTTCACAGCCACCAAGGCATTAGCAGGCAGCTGAGGCTGTGCCCACAATCAGAGTAATATTTTTGCTATATAAGTTGATGGCAAGTCTGTATGTACAAACACAGAACTAAGTGTACAAATACAGGACTTTTTGTGAGGATAAAATTAACATTGCCGGTCAAAGTATGACCATAAATTGATACCATTTCCACACTCATATTGATATTGTAATTAATAACAAGCATTTAGAAACCTCACAGCAATTGGACAGTGCTATGGCACATCAGTGAATGGGTCTCACATGGGATTGTACTGCATACAGTCATGTGCAGGCAGATCACTAATCTACACAGGTTCTGCATTTGTTTAAAAAAGAAAAAAAAAACAGTCCTCACCACAGGCAATATTAAGTGCATTATTAAAAAGTACATCTTTACAGAGGACAAAATACAAGCATCTGCCTGAATACCTACCAAATGACCTTTGTTCTTTTAAATATACAGAAAACTACTAATTTTTGGTTTTGACACTTGTTCTCATAATTCAAATGTGCATCCAATTTTCTTTCTACAACATATACAAATAACACATAACAATTTGGAAAGTGTGTGTGTGTGTGTGTGTATATGTGTGTGTGTGTTAACTGTCAACACTGATAGGTATACTAGCAGGTGACCACTTCCCAGGATCTTCCTGGAGATTAACAACACTGTATTTGACACGTAGATTATAATAACTTTTTCACGGAACTTCTTGTAGTCAAAATCTACCAACAATAGATGCTGGAGAGGATGTGGGGAAAAAGGGACACTAACCCACTGTTGGTGGGAATGCAAATTGGTTAAGCCACTATGGAAGTCAGTTTGGAGATTCCTCAGAAACCTGAATATAACCCTACCATTCAACCCAGCCATAACACTCCTTGGAATTTACCCAAAGGAAATGAAATTGGCAAACAAACAAGCTGTCTGCACATTAATGTTTATTGCAGCTCAATTCACAATAGCTAAGACCTGGAACCAACCCAAATGCCCATCAACAGTAGACTGGATAAAGAAAGTATGGGACATGTACTCTATAGAATACTATACAGCAGTCAAAAAACAATGAAACCCGGTCATTTGCAAGAAGATGGAGGAATTTGGAAAACATCATGCTGAGTGAATTAAGCCAGTCCCAAAGGGACAAATATCACATGTTCTCCCTGATTGGCGACAACTAACTGAGCACAAAAGGGGAAACTTGTTGAAATGAAATGGACACTATGAGAAACAGTGACTTGATCAGCTCTTGTCCTGACGGTTGATGTACAATGTAATACTTTATCGGTTTTAGTATTTTTTTTGTTCTAGTACCATTGGTTGAACTCTGTAATTAACACACAATTATTCTTAGGTGTTTACATTTTAACTGAAAAGTGATCCCTGTTAGGAATTTGGAAAACATTATGCTGAGTGAAATAAGCCAATCCCAAAGGGACAAATACCACTTGTTTTCCTTGATAGGTGACAACTAACTGAGCACCAAAAAGGAAACCAGTTAAAGTGAAATGAACACTATGAGAAACGGTGACTTGATCAGCCCTCACCCTGACTGTTGATGAGCAACTTGATATGTTATCCCTCTTAGTATTTTTTTTGTTTGTTCTACTTAATACTTTTGGTTGAATACTGTAATCAATACACAATTCTTCCTACATGCTGAAACTTAACTGAAAAGTGATCACTGTTAAATATAAGAGTGGGAATAAGAGAGGGAAGAGATGTGCAATTCCGGACATGCTCAAGCTGACTTACCTCAAACGGTAGAATTAGAAACATACCAGGGGATTCCAATTCAATCCCATCAAGGTGGCATGTTCCAATGCCATCTCACTAGTCCCAGTGATCAAGCTCTGTTCACAATTGATCATAATGATAGGACTAAGAACCAAAGGGATCACATAAACAAGACTAGTGTCTGCAAATACTAGCTGATAGAATCAAAAAGGGAGAGAATGATCCAACATGGGAAGTGAGATACACAGCAGACCCATAGAATGGCAGATGTCCTAAACAGCACTCTGGCCTCAAAATCAGCCCTTAAGGCATGTGGATCCGGCTGAAAAGCCCATGAGAGTATTTCCGGCATAGAAAGCCAAGACACTCTGGGGAAAAAAAAACCTAAATGAAAGATCTCCGTGAGTGAGATCCCAGTGGAAAGAACAGGTCATCAAAGAAGGAGGTACCTTTCTCTGAAGAGAGGACAGAACTTCCACTTTGACTACAACCTTGTCTAAATATGATCAGAGTCGGTGAACTCAGGGGGCTTCCATAGCCTTGGCAGCTCATGACAAGAGCCTATGGTGATTACTGATGCCATAAACAAGAGTGTCAATTGGTTAAGTCAACAACAGGAGTCACTGTGCACTTACTCCTCATGTAGGATCTTTGTCCTTAGTGTGCTGTACATTGAGATTTAATGCTATAACTAGTACTCAAACAGTATTTTTCACTTTATGTTTCTGTGTGGGAGCAAACTGTTGAAATCTTTACTTAATGTATGCTAAACTGATCTTCTGTATATAAAGAGAAACGGAAATGAATCTTGATGTGAATGGAAGGGGAGAGGGAGTGGGAAAGGGGAGGGTTGCAGGTGGGAGGGACGTTATGGGGGGGAAGCCATTGTAATCCATAAGCTGTACTTTGGAAATTTATATTCATTAAATAAAAGTTTAAAAAAAAACTTTCCAATACAACATTATGCAATAATGTCCTCTCCTAAACCACTCAGTCCTCTGAATGCCCTCTTGATAGTTCTCATCACATTCCAACATTACCATATAACTATCCATCTTCTACCGGACTACACCACTGTAGGGAAAGGCACCATGTCTATACGGGTTTATCACAATACTGAAAGTAGTTCCTGGCTCACACTAGGGATTCAGCATACTTTTATCATGAATTCATCTTACACAGGAAAGAAAACTGAAGGTGACAATAAAATGTGGCCTCTTCAACTGGCCAAAGGGAACATAGTGTCCACTTCCTAAACAAGAAGATACAAGACAATGGTGTAGCTCTCAGTATTATGGAAGTGAATGAGCTTTAGTGCATATTCATATGCCTGTGATTAGAAAAAAACAGTGAAATGAACTTAGACTTTTGCACATGAATGTAAAAAAGTAAACTAATATTAAATCGTTTGCAAGAACAGAGGCAAAACAAAAAGTTTCCTTTGAACTGGAATGTTTTCCATAACATATATGTGCATGCAAGGTGGATACCTCAAGGCGGGGAGGAGAGTCAGGAGTGTGGAAGCAAATACATTACTGTCCCTGAACAGAACTGATTCTTGTCTCAGCCAAAGACTTGATTTTGGCTTGTTTCTGCCTTTTCTCTGGCTTGACCAGAAGAGGAAAAAAAGTTTAAACTGTTACAGATCAAAAGTCTACTGACAGGTGATCCATATTACTTAGTTACTATGAGGAGACTTCAAAAAGTTCAGGGAAAACTGGAATTAAAAATTAAATTTATTCTCATGCAAAAAATGAAATCTATTTCATAATACACATTTTCCATAAATTTGAAGACCCCCATATATGATATCAATTCTGCAAGTCACAGTTTTTTTTCTACTCTGAGAGGCTGGGTGTCCCACACCTCCCTGTCCTGCACTCCCTCTGGTGCTCCACAACCATTGAGGGACTGAAAATGCTGGGGGCAGAAGCACACGCTGCATGCTGTGCAGGATAAAGGTAGCAAAACGTCCTAAGTGACTCTGCAGGAGTACTGTGGGTCTCAGCTAAACCTTGCAAGACTGCTAACCATTCACCAAGAGGGTGGGGACAAGTCACTTTGATTGACTAGTGCAGCACTCAATGATAACCTTCTACATGCTAGGTATATCTGCAAGCTCTCACTGGCCCATGGTAAGCTACCATGGAAGCACACAACCTACATCAGTACATGTGGTTCTGCCTCCCCACTACAAGAGGTCTATACCAGCGCAGATTACACCTCTAGGATTCAGCACCTAGCACACTCCTACAGCTAGAATACATTAGTAATTGTTAGTTGCGAAGACAACAAGCTTTTTCATTGTTGAGTCCGTAACAGTTGTATCATTCAGATCAGTGGTACATCATGTTTCTCGGGAGATTTCACTCCTTCTAGATTTATCAAAAACACACAAATATTGTCATTCCTCATCAAATATGATACACCTACATTTTCCCCTTTATTTAATCATGATCTCAATCACTTGTCTCATGACACAAATGTTAAAGGTTTACCAATTTACCACTTTGTATTAAATCACACAATTTGCCTTGAAGAAGATTTTTATAAAACTATTACCCAAGTTCTATACGGTGTAATTAAATAAGTCAAACCAACCCTTAGGGACCTCTTGCTCTGAAATGAAATTTAAGAGCCAAAGAGTGCCTGTAACCTTTACTGAAGTCATGTCTAAAATGTGGCTTTAAACTTAAACTAATCAGATCTCCATAGAAAAGGCTGGTCACACTCACTGACATGCATACGTGTGAATTTCACCCCCACCAGAAAGATCAATATGGAAAACAAGACCAGACTGTTCCAAGGGTACTCAAAGCTAGGAGTTTCCCTATCACTCAAGGTTAGAGACAGTAGTGCTGCTTGCTTGTTCGCTGTCCCTCCAACCTCTAGCAGTTCTATAGATAAGGAAATAAAAAAATATTTCATAAGGCAACCTAGGTGGTGCCAATCACCAATCACTAATTTAATAAACATCTCAAAGCTCCTTTATGATGCAAGACCCACCAAGTAGATCCAAAGACAGTTCCTGGGGCTGGTGCCACAGTACAGTGGGTTAAGCTGCTGCCTGCGATGATGGCATCCTCTATGGGCACAGGTTTGAGTCCCAGCTGCTCCCCTTCTGATCCAGCTCCCCGATAACAGCCTGGGAAAGCAGCAGAAGATGGCAGAATTGCTTGGGCCCTTGCATCCACATTGGAGACTCAGAAGGAGTTAGTTATGGCCTCCTGGCTTCGGTCTGGCACAGCCCAGACCGTTGTGCCATTGAGGGAGTAAACCAGCAAGTGGAAGATTCTGTTTCTCCCTCTCTCTCTGTATTCTGCCTTTCAAATAAATAAAAAATAAGTCTTTTAAGAAAAAGATACAATTCCTGCACACAGGGGCCCCAAGTATCTATTTCACACAGCATGCATACATTATCTCTTTAAAATTAGCTAAATTCATGGGGCCAGCACTATGGCTCAGCAGCACCAGCATCCCATATGGGCACTGGTTTGAGCCCCAGCTGCCCTACTTGTGATCCAGCTCCCAGCTAATCCAACTGGAAAAGCAGCAGAGGATGGCCCAAGTCCTTGGACCCCTGCACCCACATGGGAGACCTGGAAGAAGCTCCTGGCTTCTGACTTCAGATCACCTCAGCTCCAGTCATTACAGACATTTGGTGAGCAAACCAGTGGATGGAAGACACTTTTTCTCTCTCTTGTCTCTCTCTCTCTCTCTCTCCCCCTCTCTCTGTAACTCTCTCAAATAAATAAATCTCCCTTAAGAAAGCTAAATTCATATGCATTTAGCAGGAACATTATTCATCTCAGTGTAACCTGAGTGTCAAACATCCTCTCCAATTACCTCTCAAAAGCCAGAGGGACAGGGCACTGAATCAGAATTAAGAGCCAGAATTTTGCTTCTACTTATTATATTGACACACTGGCTGGATTTGATAAAATAACTTCTAATTTCTCAATTTTAGCTCTTCACATTCAACAGATGAAGCAACTCTTAAAAAGCTGGATGAGCACAGATTATCTGAGAAGTACATGAAACAGTCAGAAACAAGGAGAAAGATGTATCACTCCTACTGAATTAGATCTTCAAAAAAAGAGACAGCATAAACAACAAAACTGAAAAGATAGCAGAGCTAAAGAAGAAATTAATGCAGTCATAACTGAAGGCTTTTTTTTTTAGATTTATTTATTTATTTGAAAGTCTGAGTTACACAGAGAGAGAAGGAAAGCCAGAGAGACAGGTCTTCATCCGCTGGTTCACTTCCTGATTGGCCACAATGTCCGGAGCTGCACCGATCCAAAGCCAGGAGCCAGGAGCTCCTTCCACGTCTCCCACACGGTGCAGGGGCCCAAGGATTTGGGCCATCCTCCACTGCTTTCCCAGGCCACAGCAGAGAGCTAGATCGGAAGTGGAGCAGCCAGCACTTGAACCGGCACCCACATGGGTGCCGGTACTGCAGTCTACGGCTTTACCTGCTACGCCACAGCGCTGGCCCCTATGTCTTGAAATACTAAAAATCTTACAAAGCCTATAGTTAAGAGTACTGGATAAAGAAGGTGCTTCCTGATGATGGCTCAGACCCTTTATCTCATATTCACCTGTCAAGACTCTCCACACCTTCAATCCAATAGCTTATCACTTCCAGACTAATCCTTATGAAATGTTCACTTCCTTTAATATTTTCTAACTCGAAAACTTAGGATTTCCTGAACCAGGAAATCACTATCTAAATTCCATTACATGATTCTCCTACAATTGTATGTATTTTTACTACTTATTTTTACTTTGTGAATATACCTCTTGGCCGTCCCATAAAAACCTTATGTCCAGTCCCATGTCATATTTAGGTTGATCATGGTTTCCCCATCTTCTGTGACTCTTCAATTTTGAGAATATCAAACCCAAAGTAGCCTCCAACATCCCACTCAAGACTGCCTCCTCTATTTATGGCCTTTTTCTATTTTCCACCTTCACTAAGTTGGCTTCACTCTAAAAGAATGTTTACCACAAGTTTATCACTGTCAAGATAAACAGAGAGTAGGGAAACATTCATATGCATCATATGCTGTATCCATGCAGCCCCCCAAAATTGTCCATGTCTCTAATTCCTGGATCCTATGAAGATGTTCTTCTTCTGAGAATGAAATAATATTCTGCATTTAAGCATAAGCTCTTAAAACAGAGGTGAGAGCAGGGAAGAAGACTGCTGACTGGAACTCAGGCTGCTGTTGCTGGAGAGGGCTGCATGGATACATGAGAAGGGGTGTGAGCAGCCCGCAGCAAAGGGGCTTCCATCCCAGGACAGCGGGAATTGAATCCAGGCAACTGCAATGAGCTGGGATGTCGCTCCATCCTCAGAGCTCCCAGAAAGGAACACGGACAGCCCTACTGGCAACTTGATTTTGGCCTCATGACACTCTAAGAGGAGGACACTGTCACACACACCATACTGACCTGCAGAACTGTGAAATAAGATAGGAACATTGTTTTAAGCTGCAAAATCTGGGGTTCTTTATTACAGTAGCAACAGGAAACTAATCCACACACACATATGGCTGTGCAGGGTCAAGCAAGAAAGCAGGCAGGCCAAAACACAAGTTCAGACATGCCATCCAAGCACCTCTAAAGTGCTGGTACTGAGGCTGGTCAGATAAAGATCAACACGCCCACTGGAACAGGAATCAAGTGAACGGGTGGACTTCATGACTCAGTTTTTATTAGGGAAAACTTGGAGAGATTCCTCTAACCAAACTGAATTTTAAAGTAATCAGGTCAAATATATTAGAATTACAGCATAAGACAATTTGTTTCAACTATTCTTGACATAGTATAAGAGATCTGCATTTAACTTCCAGACTCTCAAGCAATACATCCCTTTATGACCAAATGTAAGGTTTTTTTTTTTTTTGACAGGACGTTTGCACAAGACGCAGCAAAGTCGAACAGCTGCATCCTGACTGTACGCCCAGCCTTGTTATTAACATTACACTAACGAAGAGCTCAATGGAGTAAACAGATAACTGCACAGGATGTTCTTCACTAACCTGAATATCTGCTTATAGCTAAACCAATACAAGCAGGGGATTTATCCGGAAGCTTTTGAGGAGAGCAGGGTGAAACATCAACTTGTTGGTGGAAATCTTGAATCCATTTACAAAACCACTGAGCCAACAGATGGGCGAGAGGGAAATGTGACCCCAACAAGAGGGTCCCCAGAGAAGATTCTGGTAATGTGACAACCAGCATTTTTAATTGCCTTACACAGTGAGAACAGTCCATCTAAAGGTACTAACTTTTAATCAAATTAAAATAACTTCAGACAATTTCCCCCAAAATGTACAGTAACATGCCCAAGAAAAACACATACAAACACAATCACTCATAATCCCAACATCCGGAGGTAACTCCTGCTATCAGTATGTTGTTAGTTGGTTTTCTGATTTATATACATGTTTGTATTTGAATATGTATGTAAGAGAATACTTAGAAATGTCATACTGTTATAAAATTCAGCATTAATCTTTTACATCTATTTTCATGCACATCTCTGGCCTCAACAGAGGCAAAATGAACTTCCGACTTTACCAATTCACTGGCTACTTGGCATTAGAAAAGTCACTTCATCTTGGCTTCAACATTTCTACATACAAAAATGAATATAATAGTACCTGTTTCACAGCAATACAATTAGGTATGCATAAAATATTGCCCAAAACATAATAAGCTAGTATAAAAATGTTAGATCCTATCACTATCATTTCCTACAACCAATCTCCAAAAGTCTAACTGATGAGAAGAAAGGCTTACCTCTTAAGAATTTTTAGGATGCATTAGTATTATTTTCTCAAGAAAGAATGGTACAAAATAAATTATTCACCTTTAAGAAATTCATTTTACTGCCTCATAGCAATACTGGATATACTAAAGAAGCACATACTATCCTCCACATGGGAAAAAATGGAACTATAAAATTAATACCTTATTCAAACATTCTCAAAGATAAATTTTGTTTTGATTCAAAGAGCCTAAAACTGTTATATATTTTGGCTATTTAAGGATCCCTAGGTGGCTTCTTCAAAGAGAATGGGCACAGAAACAAACTAGCAAAGAAGGGGTTAGTGTTTGACACAATGGGTTAAGTTATACCTTGGAACACCAATAACCCATCTATGAGTGTGTGGGTCTAAGTACCCAATCTACTTCTGATCCAGCTTCCTGTTAATGCATTTCCTGGGAGGCAGCCAGTGATGGTTCAAGTAGTTGTGTCCCTGCCACACATGTGGGAGACTGCACTGAGTTCTGGGCTCCTGGCTTCATCCTACTCTGACAGTCCCAGCTGTTGCAGATTGGAGAGTCAATCGGCATAAGAAAGCTAAGTATGTCTGTCCATCTGTCTCCCAACCTCCTTCTTTCCTGGCCTCTGCCTTTCATATATGGATGATTTCTGTCTCTCTGCCATTCAAAAAATAGAAATAACCAACAAAACAACAAAATAAATTACTATTAACTAAGAAAAATATTTATGCATTGAGTATTGGCTACAGTTGGTATAACAACAAGGAACACATTTGTGATTAACAGCAACTTATGTATTGTCAGGTGCTGCCATGGTCTTACTTAATGATGACCTAGCAAAGAAATGCACAGTGAATTCTCTGAACGTGCTGAGTCAAGCAAACATTTATTGGCATAAACTTCAAGGCTTACAGATCACGCAACATAGAAGAGTTGAGACCCTTATCAGAAGAGTTGGTGATGTCAACAGGGACAATTTGCATGCAATACATTAAAGATAATTCACCCCAACCATAGGAGTAACAGGCTTTGAGCCCTGAGTCACAATGAGAGGTACACCTGCATTCCTAAGCAGTACACATTACTTCCTAATCAAACACACTATAAGTTCCTGCAGAAAGCAAGCAGAAGTATCAAGTATCATCAGGACAACATGGGAAACAAAGCACAACTTGAGTTCTTCTTCTATATATCACAATATGTTTCTGTCTCTAATGCCATACAGAATTCACTCAGGTACAACTCAAGCAGTAATGGAATGCACCCAATAAAAACAAGCCAACATAATTAACAGGAAATAGGTGACCAGCATTGCAGCATCATGGGTAAAGCCACTGACTGCGATGCCAGCATCCCATATGGGTACCGGTTTGAATCCTGGATGCTCCACTTCTCATCCAGCTCCTTACTAATGCACCTGGGAAAGCAATGAAAGATAGCAAAGTACTTGTGTCCCCGCACCCACGGGGGAGACACAGATGAAGCTCCTGGGATCTGGATTGGGCCTGGCCCAGCCCCAGCCATTGCAGCCATTTGGGGAGTGAATCAGAGGATGGAAGATCTCTGTCTCTCTTTCTCTAACTCTGCCTGTCAGAGAAATCAATCAATCTTAAAAAAATAAATAAAAATAAAAAAAGAGGAATTAAGAGTTCCACACAGGGGCCAGTCTGTTATGTACTGGGTTGAGCTGCTGTCTATAGCACCAGCATCCCATATGGGTGCCAGTTCAAGTCTGGCTGCTCTACTTTTGATCCAGCTCCCTGCTAATGCACCTGGGAAAGCAGTGGAAGATGGACCAAGTACCTTGGCCCCTGCACCTGCGTGGGAGACCCAGAAGAAGCTCCTGGCTTCTGATTGGCCCAGCTCTGGCCACTGCAGCCATTTGGGGAGTGAACCAATGGATGAAAGTGCTCGCTCTTGGTGCTCTCTCTCTCTAACTCTGCCTTTCAAATTAATATTAAAACATATAAATAAATTTTGAAAAAGAGTTCAACACAAAGACTAGAAATATTATTGCTCTAGAAAATGGAAGAGTAAACTGGGTATAATTCAAGGTTGTTTTGTATTTACTTAATTATTTTGAAAAAGTTAGAGAGGGAGAGATGGAGACAGATCTTTGATCTATTGGTTCACTTCACAGATGGCCAAAATGGCCAGCCCTGGCACAAGCCAAAGCCAGGAGATTAATCCAGGTCTCCCATGTGGGTGGCATGGGCCAACACCTGGGTCATCTGCTTTTCCCCAGGCCATTAGCTAGGAGCTGGATAGGAAGCTTAACAGATGGAACTCAGACCATAGGGGATGCCAGCGTTGCAGGCAGTGGCTTCACTAGATATGCCACAATGCCAGCTCAACCAATTTGTACACAATGATGAATATGCCTGAATTGAGCACTCCTACAAACACTGAAGATACTGGCAGCTTCCTATCAGGGCAAGTACTATCACTCTTTCAGAGGGAATGAGTTCAAACTAGAAATGGTTCAGATTAAAAGTGTAAATGGGCTTGATAAGGGTTGTGTGTTTTGTGTTTTGAGAGAGAGCTGAGCTGATCTGAAGCCAGGAGCCTCCTCGGGGGCTCCCACGTGAGTGCAGGAGCCCAAGGACTTGGGCATCTTCCACTGCTTTCCCAGGCCATAGCAGAGAGCTGGATCGGAAGTGGAGCAGCCGGGACTAGAACCAGCGCCCATATGGGATGCTGGTGCTTCAGGCCAGGGCATTAACCCACTGCGCCACAGTGCTGGCCAATAAGGGTTTATATATTTATGAAAGATGTATGCAGCATAAGTTATAGAGAAAAAAAACGAATCTGTTTGCTTAAAACTCTAATTCTCTAAGAAAGGCAAACACACACCCCTCCATACTTCATCCTCCCTCACCCCCACTCACCAAAAACAACCTGGTTGTGGACAGTGGATGCTAACAGTAGGCTGATCTGACCCTCATGGCACATCACTGCTCCACGAGTGAGTGCTTTCTCTGGTCCCCAGGTTACAGTAGTGAAGTCCATTACAGTAAGTGAGTTCTTAGGAAAGGGAGTGCTTTTCTGAGTGATTTTGTATCCATCTCTTTTGAAGTCAGAACGTCTGATATTGGACACCTTTCAAATCCATTGTCAGACAACACCAGAGTTCTTCACACTAGACATTCAACGACTTTTCCAAATTATCATTTGCACAAACTCATAATACATTGTACAAAGGCAGACCTAGTACTTGTATTTATAGAACTATTTACAAAAATATCTCTAGTAGAAAATTAGAAACAAATTCATTAAGAGATCATGGATGCTGGAAAACTACTTCACTTAGGAATCAGGAGAATGTTTTATTTATTTATTTATTTATTTATTTATTTATTTATTTTTGACAGGCAGAGTGGACAGTGAGAGAGAGAGAGAGAAAAGAGAAAGGTCTTTCTTTTCCGTTGGTTCACCCCGCAATGGCCGCTGCGGCCCACGCACTGTGGCCGGCACACTGCGCTGATCCGAAGTCAGGAGCCAGGTGCTTATCCTGGTCTCCCATGGGGTGCAGGGCCCAAGCACTTGGGCCATAGGATGTACTCTTAAAAATAGCACAAGGGTGAACATTTGAGACCCACATCCCATTTTAGCGTGCCTGGTTCGAGTCCCTGCAACTCTGCTTCAGATTCAACTTCTAAAATACTAATGCACCATTTTACGCACAATACAAGAACATTTTCTAATAGGTGACTGCCAAATCTCATTACATTTAAAAGCTCTTACAAGGGCCAAAAGCATGGTTAACAAAACAGGAAAAGATTTCATTGTGATTTTAAGAGGGGAACATGGCCACAAAATGATATTTACCCCAAATCTCAACCATCCATACCAAAAAGCAGAGAAATATAAAGGAACGAAATAATACCTGTTAAGAGTGGTTGCCTCAAACAATTAACTAATTTTGCTGGAACCTTAATTAACTGCAAAACAGGTCAAAGATTTAACAGACACTTTAAGTCTATAGATAGAAAAATAAGCATATATTATATTATAAAGATATATTATATATTATAAAGATATATAACATATTATAAAGATGTTATAAATCATTTGTCATCAGTGAGGTTTAAAACAACATATCACTCACTACACAACTATTTGAACAGGAAAGATCCAGAACTCTGACCTCACCAAGTGCTAGGGAGGAAGTGAAGCAACTCAAAGGCTCACGTATTGCTCGCAGGAATGAGAAATGTGCAGCCACTTTAGAAGGAGGTTTTGTGGTTTCTTGAAAGCTAAACCACCTCATACACTTCCACCCAGCAATCAAATTCCTTGATGATTACACAGAGGAGGTGCAAACAGGCCCATACAGAAAGCTGCCCACAAATGTTTATGGCAGCCTTATTCCTAATCGCCAAATCTTGGAAGCAACCAAGAGGTCCTGCAGTAGGTGAAACTTTGGTACATTCAGCCAAAGGAATCCTATTTGGCACAAAAAATACTGGATTATCAAGTCATGAAAACACATTGAGGAACTTAAATGCATAGTACAAAGTGAAAGAAGGTAGTGTAAAAAGTTTACCCACTGGGTGACTCCAATTATATAAGTCTAGGGAAAAAAATCAGAGTTAAGAGATTGGTGGTTGCCAGGCATTGGAGGGCAGAAGGGATGAATAAGCAGAATATGGAGGATTTTTAAAACAAGAAACTACTGTCACAGTAGATAAGTGCTCCTGAAGTTTGTCCAAACCAACAGAAAGTACAACAGCAATAGTGAATTCTAATGTGCACTATGGACTTTCCGTGGTAATGATACGTTGATGCAGGTCCACTCCATGTGTGGGGGATACTGATAACATGGTAGGTTATGTGTGTGCAGGAGTACAGGGTAGATGAGAATTCATTGTACCTTCCCCACAATTTTGCTGGGAACCAAAAAATGCTCTATAAATAAAGCCTAGGGGAAGCATTTGGCCTAATAGCTACAAAATCCACATCCCACAACCTGGGTTAAGCCCTAGCTGCAGTCCAGATTCCAGATTCCAGCTTTCTGCTAATGTACACCCAGATTGGGTTTCATCACTGCAACTCACATCGAAGACCTGGATTCAGTTCCTGGCTCCCGGTTCCGATCTTGCCATGGCTGTTCTGGGCACGTGGAGAAAGAAGCAGAGGACAGGAGCCCTGTCTTTCTCATGTGGTCCCTCTGGCTCTCAAACAATAAAATATAAACATAAATTAAAAAGTCTATTTTAAAAAGAGGTAAAATTGTGGCTGGGCTTATTTTTATTTTTTACCATACAAAGCTTCTAATGCTTTACTAATTTTCTACAATGAGTTTATTTTTATAATAAAGTTTTTTAATAACTGCTTGCTGAATACAGTCACTTAATAAAATTATCAGGAAAAATGAGTTAGAGGAATCCACAGCATTACATAGACAGGAATAACTGCTAAAAAAAAAAAAAAAAACATTTTGACAAGCCATTTAACAGAGTCTGACAATTTGATTAGCAAATTTTACCAGTAAGTTAAATGTTCATTAAATAGGAATACTTTATGTACAGTACTAAAGTAAGGAAAATGGCCTAAATGATCTACTTATTGAGCTTTAAATAATTAAAGCTTCAAAAAATTGAGGCTATTTTTGAACTAGAGCTTTATTTAAAATCCTTACCCTTGAAATCTTAAGAAAATGTAAATAGCTATAGATATTGTCACTAAGCATTTAAAAATAAAGAATGATCTAAATATAGGATAGTTTTCAAAAGCTACCAAATTATGTTGTAACTGCTCATCAAGAAAGAAGTAAAATTCCACATGACCTGAACTAATGGCCACAGCTTGGAGGTACCTGGGACTACTCTTCAGACCCCAAGTTTACTGCACAATGCTGCCAGCTGGGTCACCAAATACATCCCTACCAAACCAGCCTTTGGCACTGTCCCCTTCTCTTTCTGGGTTACTGCATAGCCACTCACTGTTCCTCTGCTTTCACCATCAACACCCCTGTGCTGACCCCTAATTTAATCCCATCTCCTGCACCATCAACACCCCTGTGCTGACCCCTAATTTAATTCCATCTCCTGTCCTAGTCCCCTGCTTCCATTCTGAATTCCCACACGCACCAGTGGAGCAGTCAGTCATCTTTCCAGTTCCTGTTCTGAAGGTACCCTTCTTACTCAAGTAAAAAGGAGATCCTCATGAAAGGATCCAAGGCACAGTTCCTGTCATCTATGCAGCTTTCCTTTGGCTCCACTCTAGGCCAAGGTGAAGCTCCCCCATCCCTATTCATCCTGAAACAGCAGCACCTCTAAGAGGCATCTCTGGGTCACCCAGGTTAAACTGCAGCTCATGCAACCCCACCCCTGCGCTTGCTCCTATTGTTGTCCCAGTGCATTTAGCACCAGACAACAAACTAGTCTGTTTAGTATTTATTCTCTGCCCCCATGCCCTGCCACTAAGTAAAAGCTCAATGAGAACAGGAATTTGTTTGGCTCACTGATGTTTCCCAAGCATTTAGAATTTAACTGGCACAATGAACAAGATCCATGAACATGTGTTGAATGAATTTTTACAAAAGGCCCATTCATAGATCACAAAACTAACACAGAAGCACATTACGGTAACTCTGCCTAAAATTAAGTGTTATGCTTCTCTCTCAAGACGAGTGACACTTAATGGCTGTACTGCTACAAGTGATTATGATGATTAGATACCAGAAATCTACCTTCCTTGTTAAGAATAACATGCCCTGGTATAGCTAAAAAGGATGTCTGAAAAAAAGAGAAAGACATTCCTTCTCCAAAACCAAACTCTCAATACCCTTCAATTCCTCTTCCATTCACTATGCATATGCATTAAAAATCAGAATATCAATAGTAAATATGACATTAACAATAGTAAATATGACATTAACAATAGTAAATATGACATTAACAACTAAATAGTGGGTAGTGAAAATAGATAAAATAAAAATTCAAGAAGTCAAGATACTATTGGTAGTATCTACTGTGGCAGAATTTCTGTTCAAACCAACCATAATGAATATTCGGATATGCTTTTCTATAAAATTTTAAACTCTTTGAGACATGCTGGCTCCTGCCTCACCTTGCATAGTGTTCATCCCTTGCCAGCAAACAGTGGTTTGCAAAGCTACAGAGCAAAAAAATCCTCTGGTCCAAGCACATGGAAAACACTATGAGATCTACTCTGGATAAGGCAATCCCTTAAGAAAATCTGGAGGAACAAGATAATAAATGAGCCCAATTCCAGCTCTATGTCCATGGTTGTCTACCACAGATATGTTTGAACCACCAGAGAGCTTTGCTAAGTACCTGACCCTTAACCAACAGGGATTCTGATTTAATTAGTCTGAGGTAAGACCCAGACATCTAAAATTTTTTATTTTATTATTTTTGACAGGCAGAGTGGACAGCGAGAGAGAGAGAGACAGAGAGAAAGGTCTTCCGTTTGTGGTTGGTTCACCCCCCAATGGCCGCTGCGGCCAGCGCACGGCGCCGATCTGAAGCCAGGAGCCAGGTGCTTCTCCTGGTCTCCCATGCGGGTGCGGGGGCCCAAGCACTTGGGCCATCCTCCACTGCACTCCCGGGCCATAGCAGAGAGCTAGCCTGGAAGAGGGGCAACCGGGACAGAATCTGGTGCCCCGACCGGGATTAGAACCCGGTGTGCCGGCACCGCTAGGTGGAGGATTAGCCTATTGAGCCACGGCGCCGGCCGTCATCTATAATTTTTAAAGCCCACCAGGTGATGTGCAGCCTGAATTGAATTCTAAACATTCTCTTCTCTAAAATGTAGATTCCAAACATTCATTTTCTATGTGTCTAGAGGGCTCTCTCTTCCTGTCATGTTGCTTTTCTTACAGAAGTCCTCCCAAGGACCCACGGCAGGAAAGCCCCAAAGTGGGGTCTGCCCTGTGATGTTAGGGAGAACTGGTGGTCAGAGAGCAAGCAGTTGGGCATGGGTGAGACCAAGAGACCACTGTTGTTACTTGAGAGGCCCTGAAGAACACCCAGCTGTTCACATCTCAGCTTTGAGTCTGTAAGACGGAGGTGTCAAAAAAGCCTCAGCGTGGTTTAAGTATTCCCCAACCCCCTAAACAACCATTATTGTGTACCAGTCCCACTTTCAGTGCTTTGAAACATTCCCTCTCAGAAGGCATGTTTTATCACTACCCCCAATTCACAGGCAAGGGAATTGAAACATAGAAAGGTAAAACTTGGCAGAACTGGAATTTAAAACCAAGGAGCTCTGGCTCCAGGGTTAGCCCAGACACTCATCATTAATATGAGAAAAACAACACAAAAAGCCCAAACACTCTCCTGCATTTACGCTACCTGTATCCTGGGGTTCAAGTCAATCTGCAAATACCACTGTCTGAAACTGTGTGCTCCTAAATCCTGGTTACTTTTTAAGGCAGAGGGGTGAATGCATCTACAGCCCACAGGCACAGACACACCTCATTCCTGAGGTTGCCGTGAAACATCGAGTTTGTTACTGCTTCCGGGCTGCCATGACCTGCATTCAGTACCGCAGCTATTCCCAGAAATTACTAAAACGCAGTACATGTATGTATTGCTCAAAAGCAGAAGAATAAACTACATCTCACATTCAATGAAAGAAGTATTCACTTCCTGTGCCCATCCATAAATATATGCTAAGCACTTACTGAGAACAACTATTCCTGCCATCAAAGAAATTCAAGTCTGACATGCAGCCTAGCAGGTAGGGTGCTGGTTGGGATGCCTGTGTCCCATGTGCTGGATGCGCCACTCCAGCTTTCTGCCAACACTAGTGACTTCCCGAGAAGGCAACAGTTTGGCTCAAGTGATAGGTGCCTGCTCCTCACACAGGAGACCCGGGTACAGTTCTCAGCTCCCAGCTTCACAACTGGCTCTTGCAAGCATTTGGGGAGGGAACCAGTGAATGGGAGCGTGTTCGCTTTGTGTCCCTCTCTGCTTCTCAAGTACAAATTTTAAAAAGAACTTCCTTCAGTGAGGGAAACAGACGTGGGGCCCTGCCAGCGCATTCCAAGGCTCTTTCAAAACCAAGACTCTAGGTGTTAAGAAAGATAAAGCACAGAATGTGCTGAAGAATCAGGAGAAGACCGTCAGAATCAGAGAGAGCTAAGTAAGCTGCAATCTCGAGAAACGAGAAGGTCAGAGGGATAAGAGCAATGGTTATTTCAATACGGAGCACACTGAGATTGCGAGCCTGAGGGACAAGGAAGTCAACAGCCAGACCTCTACCTCAATCTGAAACTCCTAAGAGTGTGTGGCCATGAAAATATGCATTTTAAAAACACCAGCTTCCAGATGGCAATTTATGTGATGGACGCATCTGAGAGTGCTACATAACAATGTGAGGAATTAGACAAAGACCATAGACAGTACCCCAAGAGTGCCTGGTAAGAGAAAAAGAAGCCAGATGAGTAGGGGACACCCTGAAAGAAAGGAAGTAGAAACCTATTGCATCAAGAAAGTCAAGGGTAGAGAGATTTCCACGAGTGTCAAGAGTGTCTAATGCCATTAGGAATCAAGGGGGATTAGGGCTGAGACAGGTTCACTGATCGCAGCAACAGTGACCCTTAAGTAAGGCTGGTGAGGACAAATGCAAGGGAGCTGCTGCTGGGTGAAGTCAAGACTGAAGCAGGGTGAAGATTAAGCATCAGCAGGTCTAGAGGTGGCTGTTTAAGACTAGGGGAGATTAAGGCACACTGAAATGCACACTGGAGACAGCGAAGGAGCGACTGAACAAAGATTAACTGCAGGCTAACGTATTCAGCCAGCACTTACTAAGTACTTACTATGCATCAGAATTTGTTCTAGATATGGAAATATGACAAGGTAGGGAGAGATATGGGAATATGGCATGGCAGGGGGAAGTCATTGCATTAACAAAGGAAACAACAAACAATAGCAACAAAGAAGGCGTGGCCAGTCAGTGTGGAGTAACTAGCACTAGACCAGCCTTCCTGCAGTAAACAAAGGAAAAACAAAAGAAAACAGGAGAAACAAGTGTTTTCTGTCACTACACTGGCATCCCTAAGCACCAAGCATACCATGGAAGACAGGCTACATAATTTTGTCAGATGAGGAGAAGTCAGGGGAATTTGCACGAAAAACGCAAAAAGGAAAGGCTTTTAAGGCTGAAGTTCAGAAATCTGCATATGCACCTCCTGGACTCTAAATGCCAAGCTGTATATGACTGCCATGACACTGCATGAGCAACTGCTAGAGCACACAGGGCTGGAAGGCATCAGAGCCCCATGGACAGTTCAGTCCATGCCTGTGCATTCAGCAGAAACCATGGAAGCCCACATGCTGGCATTAGAGTTAAATAAACCCAGCAAGGAAGACTACTATTCACAACACAAGAACAAAAAACCTCAAAGCCAGGCTTGATCATTGCAGGTTGATGTGTAATGTAGTTTGCTGCAAGAATATACTTTTTAAAGGAAAATGCATGCTCAACCAGGAGAAAAAGCAAACCATGTAAAGAGATGCAGCAATCAAAGAGAAAATGGAATACTCAGGGCTTCCAGTGAACTTTCACATATTAACTATGCGCACAGATAGACATTAGAGGATTTGAAGAGCCTCAAGGACAGTGGATCTACATGAAAACATACAAAATAGAACAAACACCTAGAGTTAAAAGCACCTGAAATGAAATAAAAGATTGGTGAGTTTGAAGTCAGGGGAATAGAAACGATACCAACTGAACCATGGCTGCAGTTGGTGGGGAGGAGCTGAAACAGTCTCAGTAAACAAGGCCAACAACAAGCAACACAACACACAAGTCATCAAAGGCACAGAAGGAGGTATTGAAGATACACTATTTAAAATTTGCCAAATTACTTAAAAAATAACAACTCGAATATAAATGAGGGAGGGTGGGTAGAGAGAAAATCAACAAATTTCAAACAGAATTTTTAAAAAAGACACACAATAATGAAATACCTGAAAACCAGTGATAAATAGAAATTCTTACAGAGCAGTGGGTAGGAGCCAGGGGGAAGAAAAAAAATATACACAGGGAAGACACAAGAGTTACTGTTAACTTTTCATGAGAAAGAATACAAACCAGAAGCTGGTGGAAGAACATCTTCACATTCAGAATAAAAACTAAACTGTTTTTCTGGTAGTCTACATGCAATGAAAAAGTCATTCAAAATGGAACCAAAATTTTTAAAACCAAACAAAAGAGAGTTTGTGTTCAGAAGACTTCAACTTCACAAAGAAAAAAGCTAGAAAGAGAAAAATGGAAAATGTTATCAGGTGAAAACATGGTGAAAAAGATTAAAGAGCACTGTACATCGTGAATTTAGGAAAATATATAAATTTAACTGGATTTGTGCTTTTAAGCTTTTTAAAAGATAACTGAAAGCTAAAAGCAAAATTAAAAATGTAGAGATTGGGACAGTGCTGTAGCATAGCAGGTTAAGACCCCAGTCTGCAGTGCCAGCATCTCATATGTGTGCTGGTTCAAATCCCAGCTGTTCCACTTCTGATCCAGCTCTCTGCTATGGCATGGGAAAGCAGTAGAGGATGGCCCAAGTCTGTGGGCCTCTGCGCCCACGTGGGAGACCCAGAAGAAGCTCCTGGCTCCTGGCTTCGGATCAGCACAGCTCCAGCCACTGCAGCCATTTGGGGAGTGAACTAGCTGATGGAAGACCTCTCTCTCTCTGCCTCTGCCTCTCTGTAGCTCTGTCTTGCAAATAAATAAATAAGCCTTTTTAAAAAATGTAGAGATTACTATATCCATATAACTATAAAACATAAGACAGTAATAGAATGAGGAGAAAGACTGAAATGAATATACACTGCTTAAAGCATCTTTTACAAAAAGATTTAAAAGCTACATAACAGTAAATTACAGATAAAAATTGTAAACTCTAGAGCAACCAGCAAAAAATTAAAAAGATGTGGTTAATAAGTGAAAACGATATAGCAGATTATACGAAAAACTCAAAATGCAAAAGAAAAATAATTTCTACTTCATTGTGATCAGGTACATACAACCTACATTTTTAAAGGAAAATTATTTTAATAGTTACATGGACTTACCATGTATAAAGACAAAAATGGGCTTTATCATTGCTTGAAATTTTATTTATTTTGATTGTTCACTGATTGTGTGTCCCATCACAACAAACGTTGCATGAGAAAAAAACTTTTCTTGTAAAATTTTATTCTATGTTTATTACTGTAACTCCTAATGCCTAGAAAAATACAAGGCACATAGAAATAAATTAAATGAATAAACTGATCTTTTTTAAAAAATGTTTTTTGCTAAGACTAATCCTTGAGAACAGATGAATGTTAAGTAACTGCTTC
The DNA here is from genome assembly GCF_964237555.1 of Oryctolagus cuniculus. Lineage (NCBI taxonomy): Eukaryota > Metazoa > Chordata > Mammalia > Lagomorpha > Leporidae > Oryctolagus > Oryctolagus cuniculus. The sequence goes on along the minus strand of NC_091443.1, from coordinate 97,344,000 downwards.
AATTTTATTTATTTATTTTTTTGACAGGCAGAGTTAGACAGAGAGAGAGAGAGAGAAAGGTCTTCCTTTTCCATTGGTTCACCCCCGAAGTGGCTGCTATGGCTGGCATGCTGCGCTGATCTGAAGCAAGGAGCCAGGTGCTTCCTCCTGGTCTCCCATGCAGGTGCAGGGCCCAAGCACTTGGGCCATCCTCCACTGCCTTCCCAGGCCACAGCAGAGAGCTGGACTGGAAGAGGGGCAACCAGGACAGAATCCAGCGCCCCGATCGGGACTAGAACCCGGGTGCCAACGCCACAGAAGGACCGATTAGCCTATTGAGCCGTGGCGTCGGCCTCCCATTTTATTTTTTAAAGGCAGTACAATCCACTTCCCAATCAAAATCCTATCTGGAAATGGAATCTATATAGAAGTTCAAAGAAGGCCCCTGAATACCCAAGGCAGCCCTGAAGATATCTCTATGAAATACAAAGCTCAATTCAAAAACTCTTGCTTTCTGTCATTTTACTGACCACTATGAAATACCTTGGTTTTAAAAACAGTTCCATTAAGTTGTCACATACCATGACATTTACCCATTGAAGTGTTCAAATCAACAGACTGTCGAATTCAAAAGCTGTCACTAACACAATTTTAGAAAATTACACCAACCCAAAGAAAAACTTCATATCCATTACCAGTTAATCCCCATTTCCAACCCCAGCTCCAGTCCTATGCAACTATTCATCTTTCTCTTCATATAAATTTGAAGAATTTTTCTTATACAAGGAATCATACAATATATGATTTTTGTGTCTGGCCTCTTTTAATTGGCATAATGTGTTCAACATTCTCCCATGTGATAGCATGTATAAGTATTTTGTCCACTTTTGTTGCCAAGCAGTATTCAAGTATATGGATATATCATATTTTATTTATCCATTCATCAATAGACATTTGGGTTACTTGTACTTTTTGATGAATAATACTGCTAGAAACATCTGTGTACCAGCTTTTACATAGCAATGCTTTCATATTTCTTGGGACATATGGTAACTGTATCTTTAATATTTAAAGGAACTACCAAACTGTTTTCCAAAGTACTTGTACTTAATTCCCATAAGCAAAGCTTGAGTTTTTTTTTTTAATTTCTTTGTTGACTATGTTTTTAATGTAATATCTAAGAAACCATTACCTAACCAAGGATCAGGAAAACTTACTTTGCTACTTGCCTCTAAGAGTTTATAGCTCTAGCTATAATGTGATTTGAGTTAATTTTTGTGCTTGGTGCGAGGCAGAGGTCTAAACATTCTTTGAATATATAGTTGCTCAAACAAAAAAACATTAACATGTCTTTTATTTCCTGATTTCACAGTCCTAGTACACTTGTTGAAAATCTGTTGACTGTGAAAGTACATTTCTGGACTCTCAATTCTATTCCACTGATGTGTAGACCTTTATGCTAACGCCTGTTGTCTCCATCACTGTAGTTCTGGAGTATCATTAAAATTGCTAAGTGTCAGTCCTCCCATTCTGACCTTCTTTTTCATTGTAGTTTGGTAACTCTGGCTCCCTAATACTACTGTGTGATTTTAGGATCAGCTTGTGAAAATCTACAATGACAACAACAACAAAAATCCAGCAAGATCTTTGATAAAGTGTGCTTAATCTGTAGATTAATGTGGGGCTTAATACAGTTTTAACAATATGAAACCTTCTGATCTATAAACATGTCACATCTTTCCATGGATTTAGATCTCTCATTTTTTCAAAAAACATTGTTGTTTTCAATACTACTCTTGTGCGCTTTATTTAAAAAATTGTTTTAAAGTATGTTTTAATGCTATTGTGAATACAGCTGATTTTTTAAAAAGATTTATTTATTTGAAAAGTAGAATCAGAGTCAGAGTTAGAGAAAGACAGAGAGACAGAGAAGAATCTTCCATATGCTGGTCCACTCCTCGAATGACCACTATGGCCAGGGATGGGCAGGTCAAAGCTAGGAGCCTGGAATTCAATCAGTCTCCCATGTGAGTGGCAGGAACCTAAGCACTTGGGTCATCTTTCGCTGTTTTCCCAGGCACATTAGCAGATAGCTGCATCAGAAGTGGAGCAGCCAGAACTTGAACGGATGCCATGATATGTGGTACCAGCAACGTAGGCAGCACTTTAATCCTCTGTACCATAAACCCGGTCTCTGAGGTTGTTTTATTAATTTCTGGACTTCTTGCCACTACAAACTACACTTGAGAAGACTCAACCATCCTTGGATGAAAATGAATATGTAAAGATTACAGATATCATAAATCAAATAATCTAATTTTTTTCTGAAATACTGTGACTGGAATTCCTGAGTCTTTTTTTTTTAAGGAGAGAGAGAAAGAGAGATATCTTCCATCCACCGGTTCACTCCACAAATGGCAGTGATAGAAGGAGCTGGGCCAGGCAGAAGGCAGAAGTCAGGAGCTTTTTCTGAGTCTCCCACATGGGTGCAGAGGCCCAAGACTTGGGACCATCTTCTGCTGCTAATCTAGATGCATTAGCAGGGAACTGGATCTGAAGTAGAGCAGCCAGGTCTCAAACCAGCACCCATATGGGATGCCAGTACTACAAGTGAAGGCTTAACTTTCTATGGACAGCACCAGTCCCTGAAATTCCTGAGTCTTAATGAACATTTTCTTATTCCTTCTTTTTCCCTGGTGCTGATAAATTCTTGCAAATTTTGTAATTATGCATAATTTGAAATTTTGTGTTAATACTCAGTTGCCATTTGCAGGAGGACAAGATTGCAACATGCATACCAATAACACATGTAATTTTAATTAAAAGAAATCAAATATTAGATAATACAATGGCATCATTAGCTAGTCCACTGTGTTGAAGATAATATATAATATTAATGGTAACATCATCTATTTAGGTAATCTAAGCAGAACAAAATATTTTACAACCAGTTCATTAATTCCCTACAATATCAAAATGATTTGGTTGTATCAGGACTATCACCCTCATCTCAGTTTTATAGCCAGAAGTACGTGACAGAACAAGTAAACAATTTGTTCAAGGTCATCCAGCAGAGCAAAAGCCAGTTTCTTATTTTTTTCATTTGACCAGAAATATACAGTTCTGAAAATACACGTGAAGTTTTGTGTACGTACTCGTGCTTTAAATGCACCACAGGTGCTACTAACAAGAAGCCATCTTGGGGCCAGCACTGTGGTGTATCAGGTAAAGCCACTGCCTGCAGTGCTGGAATCCCATGTGGGTGCCAGTTCGAATTCTGGCTGCTCTACTTCCAATCCAGCTCTCTGCTATGGCCTGAGAAAGCAGCAGAAGATGGCCCAAGTCCTCGGGCCCCTGAACCCACATGGGAGACCCGGAAGAAGCTCATGGCTCTGGATCGGCACAAGCTACATCCATTGCGGCCATCTGGGGAGTGAACCAGTGGGTACAAGACCTCTCGTAACTCTGCCTTTCAAATAAATAAATCTTTAAAAAAAATGTAATGGAAGAAGTATAGAATAAAAGTCAGGTAGGAATGAGGCTTTCTTAAGGACACTGTTTAATGGGCTACATACACAGCTTTGCTATAGCAATCCCACATTTAGAAATCTGTAGCACATATACAGCAGCACCAGCTGCTGGAATAGCAAAATACTGGACATAACCCATGCAACTGGGCTCAATAAACCATGGTATATCCATACAACAGGATATGACCGGGGTGGGGGGGAGGCATTCCCTATGTACAAATTGGAGAGATTTCCATACTATATTGTTAAGGGGGGGGGGACAGGCACAGAAAACTTTGTGCTTGAAATGCTACCATTTATATAAGACTAGGGAAAATTAAAATATGTGTATTGACAAAAAGAATACATGAATAAACAAGAAACAGAATGGGAGAAACTATTTTTAAAATCATGCACCTGATAATGGTTTAGTGCCCAGACTGTATAAAAAACTGCTACAACTCCACAACAAAGACAACGCAATACAAATAGGCAAATGACTTGAACAGGCATTTCTTTAAAGATGATATTCAAATGGCCAGCAACCATATGGAAAGATTATCATCACTAAATATTAGAGGGAAAGATGGGGCATACATTTGGAATATCAGTTGAGAAGCCACTCATTATACCCTCATCCCATATGGGAGTGATGGTTTTTTTGTTTTTTGTTTTTGCCAGGCAGAGTTAGACAGTGAAAGAGAGAGAGACAGAGTTATAGACGGTGAGAGAGACAGAAAGGTCTTCCTTCCATTGGTTCACTCCCCTAATGGCCGCTACGGCCGGTGCTACGCTGATCCGGAGCCAGGAGCCGGGTACTTCTTCCTGGTCTCCCATGTGGCTGCAGGGACCCAAGCACTTGGGCCATCCTCTGCTGCCCTCCTGGGCCACAGCAGAGAGCTGGACTGAAAGAGAAGCAACCAGGACTAGTACCCAGCGCCCCAACCAGGACTAGAACCCGGGGTGCCGGCACCGCAGTTGGAGGATTAGCCAAGTGAGCCACGACCCAGCCAGTGATGGGTTTCAGTACTGGCTATGCTCCCCCATTTTAGCTTCCTGCTATCGTGCATCCTGGGAGGCAGGAGATGGCTTAAATAGTTGGGTACCTGCCACCTATGTAGGAGACCTGGATTGAGTTCCTAGTTTCCAGGCATTTGGGGAAATGAATTAGCAGATTGGTATCTTTCTCTCAAATATTTTTTGAATTAGGTAAAAATCAAAACCAGAATGATATTACATTTCACATCTATTAGGTTAACTACAATAAAAGAAGAAATAACATCAATGTTTGCAACAATACAAAGACACTGGAATTCTCACATATTGACAATGGGAATATAAAATGGTTCGGCCACTCTGGAAAGCAGTTTGGCCATTACTCCAAAATTTAAACTAAAAAGTACTATAAAATCCAACAATTTTGCTCTTAAGTATTTACCCAAAAGCATTTGAATCAGAAACTCAAATACATTAACATGAACGTTCATGGAAGCACGACTCAAAACCACCAAAGGGTGGAAACAATGCAAATGCCCATCAATGTAGGACTCAAGAGATAAACTGTGGCAAACTCACCATAATGGAATACTACTCAACCACAAAAATGAGGAAGTACTGACACATGCTACAACATGAATCAAGACGCCAGGACGAAGAAGCTAGACACCAAAGGTCCTGTATTGTTCCATTTCTGTGCAATCTCAGAATAGGCAAAGCTATACAAACACAATAGATTAAGGGTTCTCAAGGACTGAAGGGAGGGAAGAATGAGGAATGACTACTTAATGGGTATGGGGTTTCCTATGGGGGTGATGAGTGTATTCTGGAACTAGACAGAGGTAGTGAGAGCACAACATTGTGACCATATCAAATGTCACTTCATTATTCACCTCAGGACGGATAATTCTATGCTATATGAATTGTACCCCAACAAAACAATTCTTAAAAGAAGCAAGCTAATAAAAATGGTAACCTGTAAGGGGAAGAGACAAGTGGGCTGGAGGGGCAAGGATGTATGCAAGACTTCCGAGCACATTTTCCTACACAGTTCAGCCTTTGAGTTCTGCAAATGTGTGTATAAAATACTCAAAGAATTAAAAAAATAAATTTATTAGTGGGAATGTAGTTTTTTAAGTAACTTTCCCTTTCTCTTATGAAGAATGTTTCTTTGGAAAGTAACCCCAGTTATTTTAAGATCCTTACAACATCTTTAACTATTTAGAAAAGAAGCATGGTTTGTCATTCATGTAGCCTGCCAGTCTATCATCACACTGATTCAGCATCAATCAGTTGTGTGCCTTGAGTTACTCTCAGGACGTCAAGACAGGTTCTGATACCTTCTCATGTTCCTCGGCTCAGCCCCCACAGCCAGCGGTAGCAGGACAGGCCAAAGAACACGGCTCAAAGGCTGACCACCCACAACTGTGTCCTTAGTACTGCACTGGAAGAAACATACATGCTCTGAAGAAATCAGCTCAAATTAAATGACCCAAGAAAATCAAAGATGACTTTCTAATTCCTTTTACTTTGATTTTGAGGCTTCGAAACAATTTGACAAAAAATTCCATAGTACCATCTTGCCTCCAAGTTTTTTAAAGTCTTTGGGGGTTCTAGAAAGATATTTTCTTTCACATACAATTAATACACTTATTAGTTTTCATTTCAAGAGCCTTCAGTAGATAAGCTCTGAAATATCTTAAAATTTTAGAACTAAGAGATATCATGAAATACTATGCTATATTATGAAGAGTTAAATTTCGGAAAAAAATACACCAACTTCAAGAGCTTTGTGCTTGTCTCTGTCAAAGTCTATGGGCAACATTCAATTTTTATAGAGTACAAAGTTTAAATTAAGACTGCTTGGTCTTCCTTTTTTTTTAAAAAAACACACTTTCCCTGACAGTATCAATGTACTAGCTTCTCTAATTCTTAAGTTCCAACAAAAATAACTACCTTCAACTTTTTTGGATAAACAGTATAAGGCTTGCTTGCTTTCTGATAAAAATCCTGGAGCCAGGAGCTTCTTCTGGGTCTCCTACATGGGTACAGGGGTCCAAGTACTTGAGCCATCTTCTGCTGCTTTCTCAGTTAGCAGGGAGCTGGATGGGAAGTGGAGCAGCCAGGACTGGAACCATAGGTAGTACTTTTTACCTGCTATGCCACAATGCTGGCCTCAATTTGCTTTCATTCTAGAAGCAGTGTAAGACAGATGACAGTTTTTGTTTGTTTTTGTTTTTGTTTTTGTTTTTTAAGAAAAATGACAAGCCCCATACCTCAAGTAGGACTTTTTCTGGCCATATTTAATATTACTAAAACAGAACAAGAACAACTGCTTAAAATACAGAAGTTCTTTGGCTAAAATCTCAAAGATCATACTTTGATTCAGAAATCTTTACTTATTTGTAAAGAACAAAAATCAGTCTGAATGTTTCATCTATTTTTAGGGATGTTAGCCCTATTTTTAGGGATTTGGAGGGGTTGAAATCAATGTAAAATAAGGCTAATGCTAAATAGCAATTTATAATAACATGAGTTCTTATTCAAAAAATAAATGCACTCTACTTGTAGCTTTCTCCAGAGTCCAAGGTGTATATAAAAAGAAAACTTGTAAACAAAGGACAGGAGAAATAGCAAAAAAATCTAACTTCAGAGAAGAGCAAAGATGTCTGGAAACTGGAGTCTCTCATAGGCCTAATTACTGGAGTGCCTGTGTTGGGAGGGAGAAGAGTGGCTGTGAGCACGAGGCTGGAGTTTCTGAAGCCCATGTGGGCATCTGTGGGCATCTTCCACCACTTCTGGGCAATTCTATTAGGCAAAATCGAACTTGTTCTTTCTCGCTCAGAAAAGACAGCTTGTCTTGGTACCAGGGCATCTCTTTAAATGTTCAAATTTTAAGAAACGCATAGGCAAAAACAAAGGATCAAGAGTGGGCTAACCTTGAACAAACAGAAGAAGAAAACAGATTTTCAATATAAACAAGAAACCAGAACAATCAAATTGAAATCCTCCAACAGGACACTGCAAATGTGTTTCAAGTGCTACATTTCCTCCACTGACTGCAACTGAATGGCAGAAAGGGCATTAGAATCAGCAGTCAACAGACTAACACTAGATGCCTTTGGGAGTGGGTAACAGACCCTTCTCCATCACTGCAGCAGACAATGACAGAAACTCAAAATGGACAAAAATACTATCAAACACACAAAGATAGGTCATCCAAGTAGTGAAAACCCATCAGGCCAAGATGCCAGAGAACACACTCCACAGGATTCAAAATCACCTCTAAAATCTAAGCCACCAGCTGGTGGGTGTGGATAGATCACACTGATGACAATCAAATCCAGACATTCTCACAGGCACTCAGCCACTACAGGGTCCTCCACAAACCATTCTGGGAGCAGCGGTCTCATCTCCTTCAAGCACAACACCTGGCAGACCCCTGTCAAGAAAGACCCATCCCTCCCCTGTGAAGACCCTTCTCTGAAGAAAGGTGGGGGGTTGCCCATGGCTAGACTGCTTGCACTCTGATTAACAACACCCAAGCAGCTAGGGAGGTAGCTCTTGTGTTTCATACACCACAAATTTCTGTTTTTCACACATACACACACATACTATACTATGCTTACCAGTTCCTGGGAGGCCCCAAAGCCTGACTTATCACACCAATTTGTATTCAACAATGGGCTGCTGATTCTCCACCCCACTTCATGACTGGCCCCTGTGGATCTGTCTCAGGGGCTACGCCAAAGAGGCCTACACTGTCGAAGGACTTCTGTGGCATCTCAGCCCCACATTTTTCACTTGGTGCTAGATGGCATCTATGTCAAAATCTCTATTCTATCCCAGCTGAACTCCCAATCACAGAAAGAATCATACTGTCTAGTGACTTGAATAAATTTGATTGCCAATACTAAATTTACTCTAGAGCCTCATCAACAGAACTATTCCTTCTCTGCTTTGTTTTTTAACTAAACCACCTAATGCAATGGCAGGGCTGAAACAGTAGGTCAGTAAAGTCACCAACAAGCCCAAAACACTCCAAAAAGTCAAAGAAATATCCAACATTTGTTGGAGAAAGTGCCAGAAGGCTAGAGGAAGAGACTATCAACAAAAGACTAGAAGAAAAGGACAACCAACACAGTTAAAAGGTCATGAAACAAGTAACAAAGAATGACTCCTGTGTATTCTATTTGAGATGAGGAAGGAGAAATATATTAGGGGTTCATCTGATCTGATAAATTAATGACTACAATAATGGTTATGATTTATTAAGCAAGACACAGTGCTAAGTGTTCTACATACATTATGTCTTCTAATCCTTAGAAAAACCTTGTGAAAGAGAATAACTTTGTCTTATAAATGAGCACCTGAAACACACACAGATTACATAACTTGCTCAAGGTCACACAGTTCATGAATGGCAGAGTCAGAATCTGAATTCAGCTCTAAGACTCATGACACCACACTACAGTACATGACTTAAAACCTGACTTAAACCACAGTTTCTATGTGCATAGGGTTTTTAAGATTTATTTATTTACTTGAAAGGCAGAGAGAGGCAGAGGCAGAGGCAGAGAGAGAGAGAGAGAGAGAGAGAGAAAGAGAGAATAAGTCTTCCATCTGCTCATTCACTCCCCAGATGGTAGCAACGGCAGAAGCCGGCAGCTTCTTCTGGATCTCGCACGCAGGTGCAGGGACCCAAGCACTGGACCATCTTCTCCTGCTTTTCCAGGCCATAGCAGAGAGCTGGATCAGAAGTGGAGCAGCCGGGACTCGAAACGACACCCATATGGGTTGCCGGCACTGCAGGCAGCAGCTTTTCCCACTATGCTACAGTGCCAGCCCCTGTACATAGGTTAACAAGGTATCAGTATGTGCTAATATGAAGTAACGTCTGAGATACAGTAAGTCAAAACAGGTTAAGTGTGCTCCAGTCAGCCCCTCTAGTACACTACCAGGTGTATAAGACAAAGGACTGGAGGGAATACACATAGAATAACCAACATTTCCGAGACTGGAACAGTGGCAGCCTTAAATAAAGGCAACTGTGGATTTGAGAATCCAGAAAGTACACACTTTTACTACTGCCTTTTGCTATGGTAAGAATTTAACCAACTCATGTCATTTTCCATAAATAAATACATAATAAAATAACTGCTAAAACCAAGATCCTGTAATGAAAAGATACTTTGGCAGCCTCTGCTCACAAAATCTGAACAATCTAAAGAACAAAGGAATGCCCATTTTAATCCAGCATCCTTTTTAGACGTCTTCATCATCAACATTGCTCACATCCTAAGTATGGACCAAACCAGCTTCTACCCATGGAAAGGAAAAGGCTGTTCCTATGACCCCAGAGAAGACATTGCAGAAACCTAGACAGAGGCGTGGAAAGAAGAAAGGCCACAGAGAAGAATGGGCAGAGGACAGACCCAGGGGAATATGGTCACTGAACAAAGCTAAAAAGATGAAGCATGGAACCATCTAAGCAAGGTTAGGACATGGAATTTTCCAGATGCAAACAAAACCCCTAACACTTGAAAACTAATTTCATCTGTTGAAATGAATAATACTCTTGAAGAGGGGTGGGAATTTGGGAGGGAGGGAGGGTGGAGGGAAGAATCATTATGTTACTAAATTTGTACTTATGAAATGCATGAAGTTTACATATGTTAAAGAAAGAAGTTGCTGTGAAAACAAATCAGCATTTTTCTACTTACCTTTACTTTTAGAACTGCTGTAATTTTATGTTCATTCAAAATTGTTGGCAATGCTTATTAGTGCCCTCCCCACCCATTTTCAAAAGGTCTGAATACTATTTGCTTAAAGAGCAGAAACTCTGGACAGTTTAAGCATAAAGAGGGAATTCACTGGAAAACAAATTGGAGTAAAAACCTAACATCCAAACCTCAGTATAGACATGAACCAGACCAGCTCCAGGCTATAGGGATTTGTAGAGCTCCACAGAAACAAGGCAGGTCATGATGGACAGAGAGATGGCCAGTGGGTTCCCGAAACTGGTATATTGTAGCGAGTCAGGTGCCACCCAGTAGTTGCCTACTACACTACAGCATTCACAAAAAATGCTCTAATTTACATTTGTACAATTAAAAAACTCAAATACTCTACATACTAAATTCATGGACATTTAAATTCACAAATTTTCACTTACAACCACATGCTTCAAATATTATTGTGCATACCACCATAAAAAAAAGTCAATGTGCTACATAGATTCCATATCAGAGTTGTTATTGGAAGAATCTTACAGTAGAATCATAAAGATTAAACAGCACTAACCAGAAATCAATGGTACAAATATGTTTATCAATTCATCTTTCAAAGGAATTTTTTGTTCTTACAATGAGCCTGTAACTTAAGAAACAGCATGCCATGCCTTTTTCAAATACATGAACAAAATAAGGCCCCAAACAATAATTTAAGTTCAAACAGAATTTAATTTAAGCTCAAATAGAAAACAAGCACTGAAATCCAATGTCCACTCACATGCTCTCAGGATGAACCAATTAACTCTTTAATTCCCCATTCCTCCTAAAATCCACTAACACCACATTGCACTCAATTTTAATTGCTTTCATAATTTAAAAAGGTTACAAATGCTTGCCGTTTGAAGCAGACTATTGAAAAAGAAAAGAAAATATTCCTCCCCCTCTACAACACAGAGATAACTGTGTCAAGCAGGCTGCCCTACTCCTTCAACCATACTCATTACACTATAAAAAGCCAAGTAATTTCTTACTTGCTGTTTACCTAATGTTATATCCCCATTACTTTGTTTTTCTGAGATTTTACATCATTTCTTCTGTAAAAAGCAACAGATGCTCAAAGAAGATCAGAAAACAGAGACAAATAAAAGGAAAGACCCACAATCCTACTCACCAAGAGGCAACTGCCATCTCAGTGTTCTGGCTCCAGATCCTTTTCCACTTGTACAGAGGGCACTTCAAAAGTTCATGAAAAATCAAGTTTAAAAGATGAGCTCTTGGCCGGTGCCGTGGCTCACAAGGCTAATCCTCTGCCTTGCGGCGCCGGCACCCCGGGTTCTAGTCCCAGTCGGGGTGCCGGATTCTGTCCCGGTTGCCCCTCTTCCAGGCCAGCTCTCTGCTGTGGCCCGGGAGTGCAGTGGAGGATGGCCCAAGTGCTTGGGCCCTGCACCCACATGGGAGACCAGGAAAAGCACCTGGCTCCTGCCATCAGATCAGCGCGGTGCACTGGCCGCAGCAGCCATTTTGGGGTGAACCAACGGTAAAGGAAGACCTTTCTCTCTGTCTCTCTCTCTCACTGTCCACTCTGCCTGTCAATAATAATTAAAAAAAAAAAAGATGAGCTCTTTCATACAAAGAAAATGAGAAATCCATGCAGTTTTTTCATAATATACATTTTCCATGAACATCTCCAAGACCTCTCATATATGCTGAACACTTTTCATGTCAACTGGAGCCACTCTACAGCACCCTTCCTAAAACCTACACAGTACTGTAGTCCTCATACATGCTATATGATCCACTAAAAAAGCAGCCAGAAAGATTCAGATCCTCTTCATTTTGGCCAGGATCACCTGGTGTTGACTGGAACACAAGAGACAGAGGACTCAAGCCAACCCTGCCTATACCATAAAAGCAAAATCACAGAGCAGGTTAGGTCGCCCAATGTGTCCTCACTAACTGATTTGTGTCGCTCCCCCTCTTCGTGGAGGAACGACACAGGACCCTGCGCTGTTCTTTCGTCTGCTCGGCCCTCCCCGGGTTTGCTGCTGGTTCTTCCCGCGTTGGCTACCGTCCCTTCCACCTCTGTGGAAGGGCGGTTCCCCCTGCCACTTTTCCCCACTTCCACGGGGGAGCGGCACACCGCCGGCCGGCTCTCTCGGGGGCTGCTCAGGTGTTCCTTCAGATGTTCCTGGTGCATGTTGTCTCTCTCCTCCTTTATAGTCCTCTTCCGCCAATCCCAACTCTGCTACCCACACGCCGAGTACGCTGCTCTCCTCCAATCAAGAGCAGGTCCTGCTGTTTATTGGTTGAACTGGAGGCAGCTGTGTAGAAGCTGTTTCCTCCTCTCCCAGTGCCATATTGTGGGAGAGCAGATGCATAGAATAAGTCTTAATTCCAGTAACAGTATAGTCCGAGTTGCTCCCCACAATTTGGGATAATTTATTCACATGCCAAATGAGGTTGGCATTGTTTTTTAAAAATCTCTTTTGTTGCCAAGGGTATCTAAAATGAAACTCAGTTTATTCATCCAAGAAACAAAAACTTTGAAGGCCAAGTACTTGTGAATTTTTTCCTAAGTTTTAGTCACAGCTAATAAATGCTAAATTTTTTATTTGCTGTGAAGAATTGATCTACATTAGAGGCATTTTACAACTTGTTTCATGCTTCTGGTTGCACAGAAAACAGCAGTTAGAAATGTAGACAATTTTTGACGAACTGTAATCCTCCACATTAGATATAAGTAACTTTCAAAGTTAAGGAGTTGTTGGTGAGCAACCATCAGCCAACTAAATATCAAGTTACCTCATCAACGAAAATGACTGCATTCTCAACTGTCCTTAACTCTCAAGCACTAAGGTTATCTTAACCATGTACTTTTTTCCATGTATATGCTTCTTTGAATTGTTGCTAAAAATACCTTATCCTTTTGGCATTTAAAGTAGCTGAAAGCCAAGAAGACCCAAGTTTTGTCTTCCCCTATCCATGGCAGCAAAACCCCAGTTCAGAATGTAACTTGAAATTCACTGCCTAACCATGGAGGTCTTGATGTTTGGCACCTGTTCAGCAAGAATCCTATTATTCTATAAGCACCAAGTTCAAGTCCTCTGGCTCAGTCTTTCTTCCTCTTACATCTCTGTTCTCCGAATCGCCGCACCTCAAGCAGGGCCTGCTACTTCTACCCCTATTCATGTCCCAAAAGCTGACCTCTCAGACTCTCTGTGGCTTAAAGCTTCCGCCTCACCTCAACCCCTCCACCAGCCACGGTGAACTGCACTGCAGTATCTTAGTATCAGTGCACTTCTGCCCTAATCAAATGTAAGCTCCATGAAGTAACAAACAATTTTATTAGCATTATGCCTTTACTGCCTTACACATCTTACTCGCTAAAGCAAACTGAATTACCTATACTCTCCTTAATTGACAAAAACCACACTTATCATGTATACTATGTTGTTTTGAAATAAATATACACTGCAGAATGGCTAAAGTCAATTACAATGCCCAGTAGTTCACAAACTTTTTGTAGCAACAACAGTTAGAATCTACCATCAGCAAATTACAAGAATAAAATACACTGTCATTTCCTAGAGTCACCTGCCAATGCAGACAATCCACTGTCCTCAGGTGCTTGTTTCCTAGTGTTCCACCTATGCTGTGTCTAGGCTTGAATTTGTTTTAATCCAGCTTGATTTCACTATGCTTCTGGACCCTAAGAACTCGGGCCTTGCAATGAAAATGAAAGATTTCTCAACCATTTATCTTTTTTTTTTCTTTTTTTTGACAGGCAGAGTGGACAGTGAGAGAGAGAGACAAAGAGAAAGGCCTTCCTTTTGCCATTGGTTCACCCTCCAATGGCTGCCGCGGCCGGCGTACCGCGCTGATCTGATGGCAGGAGCCAGGTGCTTATCCTGGTCTCCCATGGGGTGCAGGGCCCAAGCACTTGGGCCATCCTCCACTGCACTCCTGGGCCACAGCAGAGAGCTGGCCTGGAAGAGGGGCAACTGGGACAGAATCCTGCGCCCCGACTGGGACTAGAACCCGGGGTGCCGGCGCCGCAAGGCAGAGGATTAGCCTAGTGAGCCGCGGCGCTGGCCCATTTATCTTCTAATAGTTCCTCCCCTACTCCCTATTTCTGGAAATTCACAGAAGGCAATACTGAACCTCTCATTCTCAAGTTCATGAGTTTTAACTTCTCATTTTCCATTCTTTATTCCTCAGTACTGTATTCTAAGCAGTTTGATCCAATCTCCTTTAAAATCAATAGCTTTCTCTTCAATTATATCTACAACTATTTAACCTGCCCATTGAGGTTACTTTTTAAAATTTAATGACTATAATTTCCATTTCTAAAAATTCAATTTGGTTCTTTTCTGTGTTCTTTTTCTCATCTGCAATCTGCAATCTTTCACTGGGGTCTTACCTCTTATCTCCAATCATTTTAAATAAATAATCTCTTTCATATGTCCTATCATCTACCTACTGAAGTACTAATTATCTTATTGATAATCTGCTCTCTTTCATAGTAATTCATTTCATTGTGTGGCTGGACAGCTGTGTATTGTAAGCTCATCTTTGGCACGAGCTGTTTCTTCAGTAGACACCAATGAATTGGCTCTGCAGGACAGCATCACAGTTCCTTCTAAGGGCTCTATTAGTGTCCATTGTTGTGGACTAGGTTCTGTGCTAATTTCTCAGCTTGACGGTTAGATTTTAAGAAATTGTGGATTTGAACTCACTCCCATTGTGAGCTGCAGCCTTGGAATTTAGATGTCTTGTTGGTTTACTGTTTATTATTAATCCCAATTATCACCAGCCCTGAAGCACAAGGTTCTCTGCACTTTCTCAGACTAGCAGTCAAGTTGTTCTCAGCCTTCTCTCACAGATGTAACAGCCCATCATGATTTTGTGCTGGAGGACCTCCACTCCACCCTCCTACTGTATGCAGGCCTCACACCACCTCTGCTCCTTCAAGAGATCCTCCAGACCAAGCCTGTGGCACTTGTACCCTCCCAGCTGTCAGTTTTCACCTCTGGCACAAGGCATTTCATGGTCTTTCAAGCTCGCAAATGTTTTGGGCTATTGTTGCTATATTTTGTCAGCAATTTCTGTGCTTATAGGAGAGTAAGATGGGCAGTCTCCATAGGAGCTGTGTTGGCAATGTCGCTGGAAGCCTCCAGTAGTTAGAACATACAAAGCTGGAACATTAACTTCAGAAAATTGTGATGATTACTTCCATTTTGCCAATGACAATGGCCTACATTTTTTTCAGCCTTGACAACAACTTTCAAATTTGGGGTAAAAAAATTCAAGACATACTAAAATCATTTTCTCGCTATTTCAAATGCCTGTCTACTCATTTAATAATTCTAATTCATCTTGTATCTCACTCCTAGAATTTTAGTGAAATCAGAAGACTGGAAAAGATCACCACTTCCCATCTAATCAATGAATCCAATGGTCTTTTTAGTACTCATCTCATTCACCTCTCTGCAGCAATATTTTTTGATCATTCCAGTTTTTCTATTCCAACACTACCTCAGGTCATTTTTTTCTTTACTGTTCAATTTATTTTTTTAAGATTTATTTATTTATTTATGTGAAAGGCAGAGTTACAGAGGGAGGGAGGGAGGGAGGGGAAAAGGGAGGGAGAGAGAGAGAGAGAGCGAGGTCTTCCATCTGCTTGTTCACTCCCCAGATGGTAGCAACAGCAGAAGCCAGGAGCTTCTGCCAGATCTCCTACGTGGGTGCAGGGGCCCAAGCACTGGGGCCATCTTCTACTGCTTTCCCAGGACACAGCAGAGAGCTGGATTGGAAGTGGAGCAGCTGGGACTCAACCGTCGCCCATGTGGCATACCAGCACTGAAGGCGGAGGCTTAGCCCACTCCACCACAGCACCAGCCCCGGTCATACATTTGTTATCGCTATGTTATCAATCATTTCCTAATATATGCCCTTAACTCTCCCCTCTAGAATTCTTCCAGTAAACCATAATCAGATTAATATTCCTATAATAGTTCTCTCCTTATATGAAGCATTCACATTCTCCATCTCCAATACAGTGACTCATTATTCCCTAATACTGAGAAGACATTTTGTGGATTTCTAGCCACCAACGTGTAAACAGTAACACCACCTCACAAGTGCTAACTGCATACTATGTACTTGATAAGGCGCAAAATACCTCACCTGTTATCAATTGATCCTCACAATACCTGTATGAAGAAGGTTCAACTACTACACAATTCTTCAGGGATGAGGAAAATAAAGCTCGAAGATTAAGTAGCCAACTCAAGAAAACACAGCTAGCAAGAGGCTGAGTCAGTTTTATTTTATACCAAGTCCAGCCTCTTAAACAGTGTATATTATCCACAAGCACTTGTACCCAAAGCCCCTACCCTTCCTGTGACTGTAAAAAACATCCATCCAAACAGCCTCTTAAAAGCTCTGCCTGGTTGCTTCTATAGGGACCTCACACTAATGCACTCAAAACCAAAATCAGGATCACACTGCCCACGCTGTGGTGGTCCAATCACAGTGAAAAACTTACTACCCAACCAGTCATGCAAGTCAGAAACCAGAAATCACCCTTATTTTCTCACTCACCTACATCTGCAACCTATGACCAAATTCTGACCATCTTCTTCCTCTCTAACCTCTACGGCATCCATCTTCCTCCAGCCCAAGAACCACACCACCCTTGCCCAGCTGCTACAGCCTAACTCATCTACATTCTCATTTCTTTCAACCCATTCTCCACTGTGCAAAACAAACCAAAAAAGCACATCCTCCCCAAAAGATGATTTTAAAATACAAATCTTATTTTTTCATCAATTTGAGACTCAAAATCATAGCTTTAAGTCCATCTTTATTCCAGAGTCTGAAACTATAGGAATGCAAGTATTGGTGACATCTGGGTTTCAGTAACAAAGCAATTTGCAGTGAGCCAAAAATGATGCCAGGACAGAAAGAGGAGCAAACTGAGAAATGATGACTAAGAGGACAGCACCTGAGGTTTTCAGCACTTGGCTCCAGTGACTCCTGAAGCAGAGCAGAAACCTAAACCTGCCCACATTTCAAGGTATTTTTCTCATTACACTGTGATACCCCAGGACCCTTCCAGAAAAACCCTTTTTCTCTAAAGTAGTTCAGACTAAGTTTCTAGCTTGCAACCAAGATTCTTTGCTAAGAAAAAGGCTTTGAAAGAACTATGGTAACACACTTATAGTATACCTACAAAGCAAAAACTGAAATTCCACATAAAGTAAAAAATACCTTTGCCTAGCATATATATACATACAGTCTATGTTTGTAAACTCATGCACCTCTTCCATTTAAAGATGTTACATAAAATGCTTTAGGTCAAGCCCATGCTTTCCTTTATGTTCTCCAAACCATCACAGTAAGGGCTTGATGAAAGCGGAAAAAAAAAAAAATCAGGGGCAGGCATTTGCCCTTCCAGTTAAGACACCTGTGTCCCTATTAGAGTACTGGGGCTCAATGCTCAGCTCTGGCTCTGGAGTCCAGCTTCTGCTAATCCAAATCTTAGAAGTAGCAATGATGCCTCAATTGGGTCCCTGCCACTCACATACGAGACCCAGATCAAGTTCCTGGTGGCTGGTTTCAGTCTTGGTCCAACCACAGCAGGTATCCAAAGACTGAACCAGTAGATTGGAGCACAAGCTGTCTCTCCCTGCCTCTCAAATTTAAGAGTACTAACAATTTACATCAGAAGTAAAAGCGTAACTATACAATATAAATCAGGGCCTGCACTGTGGCGTAGCGGTAATGCCACTGCCTGCAGTGCCGGCATTCCATATGGGTGCTAGTTCAAGTCAAAGCTGCTCCACTTCTGATCCAGTTCTCTGCTGTGGAGGATGGCAGACCTCAGAAGGCAGTGGAGGATGGCCCAAGTCCTTGGGCCCCCGCACCCATGTGGGAGACCTGGACAAAGATCCTGGCTCCTGGCTTCAGATCAGCACAGCTCCATCTGTTGCAGCCAGTTGGGGAGTAAACCAGCAGCGAATGGCAGGTAGGTATCTCTCTCTCTCTCTCTCTCTCTCTCTCTCTCTCTGCCTCTCTGCCTCTCTGCCTCTCTCTGTTTAACTGACTTTCAAATAAATAATCATTTAAACAAATACAAAATCATGTTATGTCCCTGTTTCTTTGGGTACAGCCCACACAATACAGCATAAATGCCAACTCTATCTAGGTGACTGAACTTTCCCCACCATTCTCTTTCCTACTTGTGATATTGCATCGTCAAGTATTATAAACTCACCTTGCTCTTAACCAAAATTTTACCTATTGCATAAATACTTTGTAAAGTAGTGTGTCACAGAAGAAACAAAGGAGTTGTAGAAACCACAGATTATATTCTATGCGAAGACTTTTTCTGTTGTCATCTGGTGGTTTGTATATAAAATCAACACTGACTTCCATCATACAGAGGGGCTTGGTCACACACTATCTTGTTCTTTCTGCATCATCTCCAACATCTAGGGAGAAGTCAAGGCAGAACTGAACCTCACTCTGAAAAAAACCCCTCTCTGACAATCAGAAACATACCACAAATAAATTTAGGACTACACTGAAAAAAAAAAAAACCCACAGACACTACCACCCCTGGAAGTGACCACCTTGTATAAATGTGACTAGGTTACAACAATGACATAAAAAAAAAATTCCTCCTTATTTCACATCTGAAATACTCAGATTTCTTGGGGTACTTAAGTTCCCACCCCCAATTATTATCAATAGTCACAGAGACAATAGTAGGAGTCATATTTCTCCCCTGGCCACCACAGTCACTCTTTGGTTACTTCCCCATATTCTTTTCTTGAAAACATCACCTGTGTTAAATCAAACTTAGAGTACTGCAAATCTCACAAGCTAAAGAATCAAACTTACAGAGTACTGCAAATCTCACATGCCTAAAGAATCAAACTTACAGAGTACTGCAAATCTCACATGCTAAAGAATCAAACTTACAGAGTACTGCAAATCTCACATGCTAAAGAATCAAATCCAGAATACAGAGTTCAGAAAAAGCAGCACACCACTGCACGAAAACCTGATTTTTTTCTGCATCATAATACGAGTTCCAGGGTCTAGCCCATTTTCTAAAGTTCACATCTGCAAAGACTACTTGATTAAAAATCATAATATTTTTTAAAATACAGCAAAGCCAAAAACATCAAGAAGTACCTTCTTAGCCCCATTCCACAAGCTAATCTCCAAAGATCAGTAAATAAATAAATCTTATCAGTTGTCAAGAAACTGGATTGATAGCTGTATCTTCACTAGATATTGCCTGAGCATTAGTGTCAACTAAGTCTATTACAGTGAAAAATAATTCTTGTGTTAATTTTAAGGACTCTCTGCTTTACTAAAAGTCCTTAATGAAGACAAGTAAGCCAAAATAACATGAGGTTGAGCACAGAAAACTCAAAACACCAACTACTAATCTCTTTCATTACTTATGGTCACTGTCCAGTAAACAGCTACATTCTTACAACCAATTCCTATCCCACATCTTGTTATATCTCTCAGAGCATCAATTACCTTTGGTAGATTTCTATTAATCTCATTACTCTTTCTTCTTCTGACCACTTAGATAAATTTTCTTAAAATAAGATGCTTATTTAATTCTCCAAATTTACAGCTTACATTGATAAATTATGCCACTAATTTGCTTTAGAGAACCTAAAATTTTGAGCATGAACCATTGTACGGCTAGAGGAAATGCATCATGTGTTAGCAGCATCTCAGGAGAAATGCTGTCTTCAACACTGAACATACCTGGCAAACTAAAATGAAGAGAGTTAAATTCTAGGGACTAAGACATATGGAATTACAGAATCCCCAAAGAGGAGACACACTTAGAGAGTCTGGTAAGGGCAGAAAAGATGTGACAACATACAGAAGATCAGAGAATCAGAGCAGAACAGATTTGAACAGTGAGTCTAACCGCCTCCCTCTGTATAGATGAGCAAACAGAGCAAGAGAGGCTACCCGACTTGCTCACACTGCAAGGCAGTCACAGACGAAATAAAACCAGAGCTACCGACGCTTAGCCCAATGCCTTCTCCATTCACTACATCGTGTTCCTAGGAAAGCTTTATTAAAAATATTCTCATTCCCACAATAACCACAGGGGAATGGGGCCAGCCTAATGCAATGATTCTCTGGCTTTAGAGCTGTCAGGAAGCCAGATCACCTAAATACCAACACAGCAAATGCATCAACAGAGATTCCTGAAGCAATGATCCCAAATATTTGTGGGCGTGTATGCTTGGATATAGTAAAACTAGTGTTAATATAATGAAGTTCCAAGATTAATTGCAATAAACTTCTTCACAACAGGTCTCAGGTATGGTCAAACTATGACAGTTTTGCATTTCAGGAATTCACTAAAAATTTTAACTGTAATTTCTATGTGCTACCAGAGGATGGCAGAAGGTGCCACTTGCAGGCTCAACTAACCATATATTCTCCCTCAGGATTATGGGTACAGTTGTTCATGACTTTTTAATTGGGAAGTGTACAAATTCAGGGGAAACTTTAAGAAAATGTGTTACAGAACCACTGAAGTCAAATCAGAATAAAAGGACTACATGAACTAAGATACTCACCTACATTACACACAATATATCATTGTATACCAAGAGTATTTAAACCAACTGAAATCAACAGCTTTGCATTTTCTAACTTAAGTGTCCCTCTTCTTCATACTATCCCTTTCACCCAGATTTTCATTCCCACCCTCTGCTTTCATGAATTGGACTTCAAGGGCCTACTTTCAGAACTACCATTTTCTAAGTTGCTTAGAGAAACTGAAGCATGAGCCATCACAATGCAGTTTGTGTTTCCTCCTGCTGCTATGTGCATTCCCTTCTCTATGTGTAGTCAGGCAATATCCCTAGCCTCCCGGCTCCTGGACACCTTGAGGAAGGCCAGAGAGCAAGCAGAATGACACTGCCTGCCACAGACCAACGCCATTTCACACACCCCATCCTATGCACCAAAAACCACCCAAGGGCTCCTCAAAAAGCCCATGGCTATGGGTATGGTGAAAAAAAATGCATGAATTTCACACTTTTTTGGCCAACATACTTCCATTTTTTCCAGGAATTTTTTGAAGTGGTACATTTAACTAGAAAGACTTATCATTCATCACTTAATTACCCATTTAACTTGCAGTCTTTCCACTTTGTTTCACCTAAATATTTGAGAGTACAGGAAGCTTCCTGGATGTACAGGGTGATAATGGCTATTACTGGATTTGCAAGGCCAACAAAGTAGCCAATAACCACCTGTTAAATATGCAACAGCCCAAGCAAGGTAGCCTGGGACTCCTAGAAACTCAAGTTAAAGTTGTGAGGGGAAGGGGCCAGGGATAAGAGGAAGAGGGGCAATGAATCACTTATCGATTCACAGAAGGCAGTGCGGGCTCAAAGGAAAGCAGACTTGCAGTGACCTCGATCAACACTGTGCTGTAATTTCCCCAGCAAACAACTGACAGAAAAGCCTAATTAGGAGACCACCCAGGGCTGGGAACTGACTTAACACAAGTGAGCCAGGCCACAGGAAAGCATGCTAGGGTGGCAGAGAACCCAGAGATTATGAGATCAACCATCACAAGAATAAAAATGTAACAAGAGAGACAAGAATCACTTGTCAAACTTCTAAACAATGCCCAATTCTGAGAGTCAACAGACCTCAAGTGGAGCTCAAATTTTCAATTATTTTTAAGATTTCACCGGTGATTATGATGCATGCTCCAGATGAGCACCCAAGTAGGAGCTCAGCAGTCTGCACAGGAATAAACAGAACTCGCAGCTTAAAAGCAAGTAGCTCAGAGAGATCATGAACCTGGGACAGGCGTTAGTCAAGACAGGTTTAAGGTCCATAAGCTGCCGGAATGACTTGGGGGATGACTGGACACCTAGGACAATGTCTGAAGGAAAACTGAATCCTGTGATCTCACTTAAAGGCTAAGCGCTGCGGTTCTTAAACTTGGCTACACATTCTAATCAGCTGGAGAGCCTGGCTCTCTCCACCCAGGTCAAACCTCAAATCCATTCAACAAAGTCTGGAAGACAGATGGAGGCGCAACACTGAAAGCTCCCAAGTGCTTCCAATGTGCACCCATGTTTGAGAAACACCAGCTTAGAGAGTTCTGGGGAAATCAGCAGACTGGAGTGAGGAAAAACAAAGCAGTATACATCAGTGGTTCTGAAACTCAAGTGTATGTCACAATCCCACAGAAAGCAAGCTGCAGCTCAAGTTAGCACAGAAGGAGGTGGTCCCTTAAAGTTTTACCAATCCTCCAGGGAGCCGGTGGGTGGGGGAGAGTGTGTGCTCAAAGTTTGAGAGCCACTGGCCTAAGAGACTGGAAACAACTGCAGGGAGAAACTGCATGCTATGAACAACCAGGGACGGTAACTGACAAGAGCACTCCTATCCCTCTGGGACTGATGATGTGTCCTGAAAACCACCAGAACCAATACATCAGCAGTCAAGCTAAAGGCACCACTGACCACATGTGATACTTAGGATCCATCCTTCTCCCAAGCCACTCCTATCTGGCTTCTCAGCAGAAAGTATAAACAAAGTGTGTATTGCCACCTGCCTTTCAGAATTAAAGATTTGGCTTTTTAGGTATCTAGAAAAGTCAAAAGCAATTAAATAATCACCAATAATCAGTGTGCAACTCTTTGTTACCATGTAGAACAGAGTTACTCCAGAACATTAAAAAGGTGTTTTTTTTGTTTTGTTTTGTTTTGTTTTCTGTAAGATCTGAACTGCCTCCAGGGTCAACAATATCTTCTTTTGTAACTTCTGCTGATTATTTGTAACTTATACTGATAAATGATGCATTTATTCTCTTCCAGGATGATATGACCAAGCCTACCCAATAGCTTCACCTCGCTACATAGTAACAACATGGTGCTTATGACCAGTTGCAACTTACTGGTAACTACCCCATTTAGAATATTACATTGTATCTGATAAGATTCAAGAGATCACACTCCTTGCATATGACCAGCTCATCATCCCATCAGAAATCGCTATAGCAGCACCAGAATTTTCATTTTCAAGATACATGAGCTTTTGTCAAACGGTGACATCTCCTCTGTAATATGAATTTTCAATGATATAAAAAATGATGGATATATTACACATTTCACAGAGAACAGAAACCTGTCAATGAATTTAAAATTTGTGACAATCTATTTGAAATTCTACACTAAAAGATCTGTACACTTTTACAAACCATATAAATGTAAAACAGATACCAATGTTTTTACCGACAAGGAATAAACTATTCCTCCCTAAGAAAGTTTGGCAGTTGCCTTAGTATTTTAATTAATGTATTTTCATTCATTTCTCATCTGTAAAAATACTTCAAACAGCCTTCAGAGTGCCAATGACCAAAACTTTACATCCATGTAATAAACTTCAAAACAAAGCCACTGATTTTCCCCACTGTTTCAATCTGTGCACATCTTCAAACACGTAAATGCAAATATCTTACTGTAAAGTGCAAGTCACTTTTTTTTTAAGTTTTTTTTTTGAGTTTAAAGAAACTCAAAAGGCTTCCATAGCCTTGGAAACTCATGACTGGAGCATAGGGAGATTACTGATGCCATAAACAAGAGTGTCAATTGGTTAAGTCAACAACAGGAGTCACTGTGCACTTACTCCTCATGTAGGATCTTTGTCCTTAGTGTGCTGTACATTGAGATTTAATGCTATAACTAGCACTCAAACAGTATTTTTCACTTTATGTTTCTGTGTGGGAGCAAACTGTTGAAATCTTAATGTATGCTAAACTGATCTTCTGTATATAAAGAGAATTGAAAATGAATCTTGATGTGAATGGAAGGGGAGAGGGAGTGGATAAGGGGAGGGTTGCGGGTTGGAGGGACATTATGGGGGGGAAGCCATTGTAATCCATATTCTCCTTTGGAAATTTATATTCATTAAATAAAAGTTAAAAAAAAAGAAACTCAATAATAAAACACCATTTCTATTCTAAAGGTCAAATCAAGTGATTTCAATTTCTTCAGTTAAACCTGGCTTCTCTGGCAATCCAGATCCCATTTTACAAAATGACTTAACAGACGCCTTGCTTCCAGACTAAGATATTAAGCAAGAAGCACAAATAAAAATGAAAACTGTACAACTAATGCTGGAGTTAAATTGAACATAAGCAGGACGATTTGTTTTCATGCAGTAAGACCTCAGGGAACCCATTTATGAACCCCTGGGGGAGGCACCATTCAGATACTATTAGATAAGCAGTTTAAAAATTTTGAGTTAGTTTCTAAACTGTGGCATGCGGGCTTTCAATTCAGACCGTCAACATGCTGGTGCGTTTGAATCCTTTCCTGTGCAGTAAGCTAAATCATCTGCACGTGACGCAGAACACAGCTAACTGGAGTTCAAGGCTGTCCCACGTCAGTCAACCTCCGAGTACCCAGTTCCTCACCGAGATGGTTTTCCAGGATACAGCTAATGAACACAGCCCAAAGTTAATTTGACTAGCGCTGCCAACAGCAGAAGAGCCTGGCTAACCTACAGACCTCATCCGAAAAGGGTGGTATGTAAGCGGCTGTTTCTCCCCCACCCCCTCTTTTAAGACCAGCGAACTGCAGCGGAAAGGGTGCTGAGGGGCAGGCGAAGGGCTCCGGCCGGCCGGGGACAGCTCCTTTCACGGAGATTCCCCCTCGCCGTGCCAGAGGTCGTCTGGAATCGGCAGATCGCCGCTTCCTATTTCAGCGATCACCACTGGAATGTTCCAAACCGAGGCCCACAGAGCGAGGGAAACAAAGCCAAGCCGCACAGCTGTGGGCACGGAAAGTTTTGCTCCACCGACCGCACACTCCCACCTAGGGGTCGGGCTCGGGGCAACCGCAGCAGCGGGAGGCCGGGGTTGCCCGGGAGGGGGGCGCCCAGCAGCTGGCGCGGCTGCATCTGACGCTGGGGGTCCGCGGGGGCGAGCCCCGCACCGCCGCCCAGACTCCGCGGGGCAAAGAGCGACACCCGTCCAGCGGCTCCAGCTCGGCGCGCTGGGTCGGACTCGGGCAGCCTCTCCAGGAGCGGGTGCCTGGGGCTCCCCTTCAAAGGCTTTCGTTCGCAGGGTGGGCTTCGAGGAGCTCACCTGCCCCTCCCCCGCCCCGGGTGGGTCTAGCGGGCACCCCGCGCGCCGCAGTCCTGGCCCGGCGGCTCGGGGGGCAGGGGACACCGCGCACCCGCGCTCGCAAAGTTCGCCGCGCTGCACCCCGAAGCGGCGCCCGACCTCCGGAGCCCGCCCCCGGGGCGGCGCCCAGGACCCCGACTGGCGCCCATCTCCCCAGAGCCCACTCCCGGCCCCGGCCCGCGCCTACCTTGAGCCAGCGCCCGCAGCAAGTGCAGCTGGAGCAGCAGCAGCGCCCACCGCCCGCGGCCCGGGCTGAACTTTGCCGCCTGCCGTCCGCCGCGCTGCCCTGCGCACTCCGCGTCCTCGCCGGCAATGCCTGGCGCCGCGCGGGGTCCCGGGCGCTCGCGGTCGAGGCAGGGGCCCGGCAAGGACCCAGCGCACTCAGGGAGCGGCGGGCCGCCGGCGGTCACCGAGGGCCGGGCACCGCGGACCATACCGAGGAGCTGCCATCCGGAGCGCCACGCCGCACCGGACGGCTGGGACGGCCCCGGGTGGACGCGGTGCCCGGCGCTGAGGGGCGGCGTCCCGGGTGCCCGCGTGAGGGGCGCGGCAGGGGTCGAGCGAGGCGGAGGAGAAGTCGTCAGCGGGGGCAGTTCTCGTCGCGACGCCCGGAGCCCTTCCGGGCGACCGCCGCGCTGTCACCCGGCGCTGAGGAGAAAGTGCGCCCGCCCGCGCGCCGGCTCTCGCCCTCCGCCGCGGCCGCCGCTCCCCATTCACAGCCCGGCCGCACGCGCCGCCCCCGCTGATTGGCCGAGGGAGGCGGCTCCGCTCCCGGGGCCCGCCCCCACGGCCCTCGCTCGTTTTCAAACTCGACGCGCCCGCCCGCCTGCAATTTCGCGCCGGCAGCGGCGCTGGACTCGGGCAACTTCCCGCGCCGGCAGCGCCGCTCCAAGTGCCCTGGGAGCCGCCCTGCTCCCCGCCCGGGGCTCTGCGCTTGGGGCGCAGTGGAAGGGGGCGTGGGGGTTCCGCGCCAAGTTGCCATAATTGCGAACGAGAAACGGGCGCCATCGGTTTCCTAAACGCTAGGGACAAAAGGCACCGTTTGGTTCAAAGCCGCCGCCTGCTCAGAGGAGTGGACATGGCTTCGTAGAGGCGTCCAAGGTCATGTTTGTCCTGGGGGCCGGCAGCACAGGCCGCCTCCGCCGCTCCCGGGTCTGGAGTAAGGGTCTGTCAAGGGAGGGGTTTCTCCCGGCCGCCCGGGGAGTATGTGGTAAGCATTAGCCGAGTTTATGGGATGAAGTAAGCGCTCCGGAGCGTAGAGGCCCGCGCGTGGCGGGAGGAGGGCTGGAAGGTGACACCCAGCCTGCTGCTGCTGGGAGTCAGCCAGGAGGAGCCCAGGGGCACGTGATGGTGATCGGGTGAGATCACCCAGTGGGGAAGGGCCAGGGGCCCGGGTGTGCGCCCCGAGAGACAGCCGCGTCTGCTGGGGTCCGCATCTGGACCCCAGGCGGGAGAGTGGGGAGCAGCAGGCCAAGGAGTCGGAGCCTGCAGAGCACCTGTGGGTGCTGGCCAGCATGGGGCAACCGAGACCTGGGGCAGCTGCCATGTGGAGGAGGCAGACGCTAGAAGGGACACACACACACACACACCAAAAAAAGGCAGGCAGAGATGGATGCTCTGTTCTCTGACAACATCGTGGAGCTTCGAAACGGGCTGTCTTCCCGCCTTGCTGTCCTCAGATGAGACAGGGGCACGGGTGGGCTGTCGTTTGTTTGTCGGTATTGCAGGCAGCCCTGAGCTGCTGCAAACTTGCTAGGTTGGCTGAGAGCCTAGGGAGGCTCTCAGTGGGCTCTCTGGGCCAGCCCTGGGCAGTGGCACCTTCTCACTGCCTGTATGTGAGAAGTGCTGGCAGGAGAAACCTCAGCCTTAACCAAGTGACATGACCTGCGCAAAGTCAGCAG
This sequence comes from Oryctolagus cuniculus, assembly GCF_964237555.1. NCBI lineage: Eukaryota > Metazoa > Chordata > Mammalia > Lagomorpha > Leporidae > Oryctolagus > Oryctolagus cuniculus. The sequence goes on along the minus strand of NC_091443.1, from coordinate 97,316,678 downwards.
GTCCCCTTCCCCCACTGCCCAGTCTCCATTGCTCTGAGCACCTCTGCTTTGCTGTGAGACTGAGGTTTGGGCTACACCCCTGGAGCAGATCGGGCTTTGAGGTCTTCCTACTTGTGACCTTCGGACAATTGTTGACTCCATTGCTGCCCAGAGTGAAGGACACTCCCCATCTCCCGGGGTTGTTGCAGGAAAGGGAGCTAACACACTCCATAAATGCTTCTTTTCCATCCCCTCCCTCGTGCCGGTGTGGCCTTGCTAGAGCCACTGGTTGTGTTTGGTCAGCAGCCCTACGTTCTTGAGTGTGCTTTCGAATCAGAGCTGGAGCCCATATCCCCAGCCGTACAGTGCCTGCATGAGCAGAGCTCGGGCTACTTCTTGGCTTCAGGACCCTGCAGAATTGCCCGGAGCCTTGTTTGCTGTGATGTATTCTGCAGTTCGCCGAAAGCTTTGTGGAAACTTGCTTGGAGATTGGAAAGCCCAGGCAGTGCAGGGGCGGTTGTAAGAGATGGATGACGTCACTGCTCCTAGAGAAAGTCCAGAGACCCCTCTGGGAAATTCTAATTCGAAATCTTCCTGCGGAGGCAAGGCTCTATTATCATCTCCGTTCTGCAGTTGAAGAAGTTGAGCCAAGAAAGTTTAATAGATGCAAAACAACTGTGTTAGAGCCAGGACCAGAATCCACCTCTCCTGAGCCCCGTCCTCAGACTGTGTTGCTGCTTCCAGATTCATTAGGTCATTATAGGGGGAGGGGCAGCTTACATGACAGCTGTTCCTTCTTTTAAAAAAAAAAGAGACTACTTCTGTCCAAAAGGCCAATTAATCTCTAACTCAATTTAAAAAAAAAAAAGATTTATTGGAAATGCAGAAGGACAGAGAGAGAGCAAGCACCTGCATCCATTGGGTCACTCTCCCAGTGGCTGCAATAGCCAGGGCTGGGCCAGGCTAAAGCCAAGAGCCAGGAACTCCATCCTGGCAGCAGGGACCTGTCGCTCCCCGTCTTCGTGGGGGAACGACACTAAGCCCTGCTTAGTGTCAAGTGGAATGGATGGCAGAACAAAGGGTATGGTGACTGAAACAGGGAAGACCGGAAGTCACTCTGGGGGCCTTTGTAAAATACCCGGCTGTGTGGCTGTTACCAGGCTTCACTGCAGCACCACACCAGGGCCCTATCCAGCAGCCATTTGCAATTCAGTGTCAGGGAGAACTTTCTAGCAATTGAAGGATTCTCTGATAAGCAGCTCTGAAAGGCAGTGAAACTGGTGCCATGGCTTAGGCCGGTGCCGAGGCTCAATAGGCTAATCCTCCACCTGTGGTGCCGGCACACCGGGTTCTAGTCCCGGTTGGGGCACCGGATTATGTCCCGGTTGCTGCTCTTCCAGTCCAGCTCTCTGCTGTGGCCAGGGAGGGCAGTGGAGGATGGCCCAAGTGCTTGGGCCCTACACCCACATGGGAGACCAGGAGAAGCACCTGGCTCCTGGCTTCGGATCAGCACAGCATGCTGGCCACAGCGGCCATTGCAGGGTGAACCAACAGAAGGAAGACCTTTCTATCTGTTTCTCTTTCTCTCACTGTCCACTCTGCCTGTCAAAAAAAAAAAAAAAAAGGCAGTGAGTTCCCTAGCAGGGGGCAAACAGAGACCAAACATCCAGTTCTCAGGACTGTGGTGGAGGGGCGAAAGCACAGGGCTCGAGGCAGAAGACTGAACTCAGCACATTAGGATCCCTCTTTTCTGTTCTGTCTAGCTCTGAGATTTTTTAATTTTACTTATCAGTACTGTGTCTTATCCATGAAAAAGACTTGTACACAAATGTCCACAGTAGTTTTATTCATAATAGACCCAAACTTGAAACAACTGGAATAGTAGATAATAATAGATAAATGAATAAACAAATTGTACCATGGTCCAAAATGAGGTAATATACAGTAATGAAATAGATGTAGCTACTGATATGTACAGCACCAGGAATGAAGCTCAAAAACCAAACAAACAAAAAAGCCAGATATGAAAATTGGGTACCAGTGCTGGAGGAGCAAGTTAATCCGTAGTGATGAAAAGCAGACCACTGCGTAGCAGCTGTTGGCCTGTGGTTGGGATGCCTGAATCCCAGATTGGAGTGACTGCTGGATTCTGGGTTCTAACTCCTGACTCCAGCTTGCTACTAATGGAGACATTGGCAGCAGTGGTGGCTCAAGTAATTGGGTTCCTGCCTCTCCCTTGAGAGGCCTGGATTGCACTCCCAGTTCCTGGCTTTGGCTTGGCCCAGTCTGTCCATGTGGGCACTTCAACAGCGAAAAACAGATAGGAACTCTCTCTATATTTATCTATTGTCTGTGTGTGTGTGTGCATCTGTGTGTGTGTATGTGTGCTTCACAAAAAAATTCGCTTAAATGCAAGTCAGTGGCTCCTCAAGGAATTGGGTCAGAGTGATTAACTTTAGAGGGGCATGAAGGAACTTTCATGGGTTGATGGACATGGTCTACATCTTAATAATGATGTTGGCTACACGGATGTATACATTTGTCAAGGCTCATGGAACTGTACTCCCCACAGGTGTATTTAACAATATGTAAATCTTACCCAAACAGCTGATTTTTAAGAATATCATGCTTCATACTCAGAAAGATTCAAGGAGGCTTCCATTCGCTTGAAAGGACTTTTTAAACACCATTGGCACCTTCGTCTTTCCAGTGTTCTGATTCGGTGAGCCAGGTCCTGTTCACCTCTCCACTTTCAAGGATTTCCATGTGCTCCTTTGCCTGTTTCACTGGTCCTCATTCCAGACTGAGGAGCCCAGCTTTCTGGCCATGGTGCCTCCCTCCCCTGGCTGACTTGGCATCTTTCCATCTCCCTGTGTCTGTCTTGAAACACACAGACTTGATCCAATCATGCATCCCATTAATCGTGAGTGCCCGCATGAAAGACACCTCTTGCAAATATTAAAGCATTCCACAGAGATCTGAGCAGGGAGCTCAGGGCAGTGAGGGGTGAGTGTGGTTGGGGAAGATAGAGAAGAAGGGGTGCTGGGGGCTCACAAGGTGGTGGGGGAAGACACAATTGAAAGCCCAAAGTTGTGAAGTGGGATGGGGGAAGTTAAGACGCATCCTCAGGACAGGAGATAGGGAGAGAATGGCAGCCATTTCCCAACTTCAAAAAGCAGTGGGAAAATGCACTCCATCCCTTAATGACCAATGCCCATTTCCGGAAGGGTCCGGCATCCACTGTTAACCTGGCTGAGGTGGTCCAGTGGGAGTGCCCGTGCCTCTTCTGACCTTCCCTTGGGTCATGCTGACGTCTCCAGCCCATTTTTCCTTGTATGTATGTATGTCCAGAGTTTCCCCAGTGAAGCTCGTTGGCTGCTTCCCCACCACATGCTCAGCCCTGATGACCTGCACCATCTGTCTCCACTGCACTGGCGTCCCACCAGCCAGGAAGGTGCAAGGTCACGTGTTCAGTTGCAGATTCTGCTGGATATACTTTCTTCTGGATCATTTGCAAAATTCTTATGAGGGACCATTTCTGGGGTTCCTGGCCGGGGTTCCCAAACCGAGGCCGCTCCTTCCAGAGCTGCCCCTTTCTTCCTGTTCTCCCTGCATCTGCGGCATTTTCTCGTCCACTTCATCAGCCCACGATGTCTGCCCCACACCATGCCAACTAAAGCTTTAAAAATGGGTCCGGGTGCAAGAATTTGTCAGGGCTCTTTGAACATCTAAAATATGATTTCTGTATGTTTCCTCTGGACCATGGTTTACTCCCTAAAAGACCTGTCATCCACCCTTACCAAAATAATGATGCCTTTCTCCCAGAATCCTTCACATCCCTGGGTGCCGCATGGCCTCTGTGTGTATTTGTCCGTCACCACCTCGCCAAGGGCAGAAGCAACCTTCACTTGGCTGTTCCCAGGGTTCCCGCTGGAAGACCTCCCCTTAACCATCCTCTGGTGCAGGGGGCCCACAGTTACCAATGCCCTTTGTCCTCACCATGGATCTCTGCAGGCGCTGAATATCTGCAGCATGACAAGGACCACATAGGTCCAGCCAAGTTGCTCACAAACTCCCTTTCGATTGAGGGTATTTTGATCAACAAACCCTTTCTTGCAAATTAATTCCACAAGTATTTATTTATTTTAAAATTGGAGAGACACGCAGAGAGAAATTGATTCCACCTGCTGGTTTACTTGCCCAATGACTGCAATGGTCAAATCTGGGCCAGGCTGAAGCCAGGAGCCCAGGACTCCTTCAGAGTCTTCCATGTGGGTGGCAAGGACTCAAGCACTTGGGCCATCACCCACTGCCTTCCCAGGCACATTAGCAGGGAGCCAGATCATAAGCAGAGCTGCTGGCACTCTGAAAGGGGGATAGGGAAGACAGATGTTGTAAGTGGAAGGCAGCTTAACCCACTGTGCCCCAGTGCCAGCCCCCACAAATATTTATTATAATACCTACTCTTACCAGGCTTTTTCAGCTCCTTAGACTCTATCAATGAAGCAAACAAAGCTCCCAGGCTGGGGAGAGACAAAGAAGTACACCTAATAAATACATGACAGTCAAGGGAAGTATGGGTGATGGGGGAAAACGCTTGAACAAGGCAGGCAGGTTATCTGCACTGGGTGAGGCATGGGGTTGAGCCACAGGGCAGATCAGTGGCAGGTGGGGTTGTTCCAGGCAGAGGAAATAGCACTGAAAATTGAGCCTTTTCTAGAAGGTTCCAGGAGCAGCAGGAGGTGGTAGGAGAGAGCAAGCAAGAGGTTGAAGACCACAAGTCCCCGGGAGGAATGCTTTCCAGGCCACAATAAGGACTTTGGCCTCAGCAGAACATGGTGGTGATTTGAGTGAGAGAGTGCCAGGAGCCAAATGATGTATTAAATCATCCACTGTGTCTACCAGATGACAGGGAAGCCCACTGTTTGAAGGGAAGAGGAAGGGGGTACCATCAGTGTTGTGATCCAGACTCCTGATGGTCTACAGAGCCCGGTCTTGCACAAAACCTGCCAATGTCAAATCATCAAAAACACAGGATGGAAAGACGTGTGGTTCTCCTTAGTATCACACGGGGAGCTTTAGAAGCAGGGACCCTCGGCCAGTTGAGTCAGCAGTTGGGAGTCTGATATTTAGTACCGAGAGTCGTGCCTCACACCAGCTCCACAGACAAACCCAGCAGTAAGGAACTGACGAAGGGGGTCCTGGCTCAGCTACCTCCTGCTGTGGGACCGTGGCCAGTCACTTCCCCACCACGATTCTTAATAAGGGGTCTTGAAAAAGTCCACGGAAAATGTGAGTCATGAAAAAAGCTATGCGTGAATTTCAAAAAAGTTTTGTACCAACACAAGCTTACCTTGTAATTCTATTTTCCCACAAATTTCAAGTCCCCTTGTTGGTTCCTCCTCTACGAATGAGGAGCTGAGGGGTATGCTGTATGCTTCAAGGGTGCAGAGCTCAACACTGGCCAGAATGTTTTGTGATGGGAACAAGCTCTATATATCTTCTTGTTGCTCGTGATCTGTTGCAGATTTCTTAACCTGAGAGCTTGTCCATTTCATTCATGATGCAGGACTCGGGACAATGTTTTCGCCTTTTATCTTGGAGCACTTAGTTTTCTTGCCTCACCTGGTTGTGACTTGAGTACCTGGGTCAGCTTTCCCTAAGACGTGGGGAGTTGCTTACAAGCAATCTGTAAGCCTTCAGCTTTCAACCTTGGCACCAATAGGGTTCCTGGCTCGCTGGCTCCCAGGGATAATTGTTACATGAGGGCATGCAGGTTTGACCTGTAGAAGCTCAAGAAATACAGGCTGCATTGTGCCTTGAGCAAAGGAGGTCCCCTCCCAACACTTCTTTTGCATCACATTGATATGGAAGGCTCAAGATGCCAGGCAGGTCCCTATGAAATGTCAGCCATGTGATATGTCAGAGGAAATGCTTGTTCCTTCTGCACCACTGTCCAGTTAGCAAGGGGCTGTTGTTATAGCAATGGATGAGTCTTTTGCTCAGTGAACATTTATTGAGTTCCTACTATTGTGTGTATCAGAGAGAGTTTGAGTGTCAGAGGGTAAGTCCCTTTTCTCAGAGAATTTGAAGGTGAAACGAGAAGACACACAGAGAAACAATGATCTTTCTCCTATCACCACTCAACCAATAAAGGTTACACTAGAAGAGTTTAAAAAGAACCATTTATTACAATAGATTTTCTAAACGTAAAACGGGAGAAAGCCAGCTGGTGTGGGCTGAGTATGTGATGAAGATTGATGAGTCTTCTGTTACAGAGGCCAGGAAGAAAGTCTTGCAGTTTTGTTTAAGAAAACAATTGGAATAACAGAATCTCCTCCATCCAATGAGACATTAGGTGGGCAGAGAACAGACAAATCGGACAAAGCTGGATTACCCGAATATACCCCAATGCCAGGAGCCTGGGGTAACATGTAGAAGCCTAATATAGTTGGCATCTCAGAGACCTGGTGGCCAGGTAACAGTGTGATGGGCTCCTAGGACAAGAGCTACACAAGGAGGCCAGGGTCATGGAGGGAGGAACCTGCCTGGAGAGGGATGGAGAAAATAGCAGTGGGGCACCTGGCTTTACCCCTCAACAGGGTGATCTGAGAATCCCAGGATTGGAAACTCCATCTCATGTAATAAAAACCTTTGTTGCATTCACCACCCGTGCCTCTCCCCGAGCTGCCGTGACCCACAGGGAGATGACAGAGTGCAGAGAAACATTGATAATGGCACCAGTGAAGTGATCAAATGAGTCCTGGCATTGCTGTTGATGGAAGCCATCCATTACCCACTACCTGCCCACGGCAGGACCAACAGTTCACTGAGCAGAAAGGGCCCAGTGGCTGTGAAGAACAACGGCGTTTTAAATTTAATTTTCAAATTTACAGAGCAGTTGAGAGAAAGGTACCACACACACACACACATGTGAGCTTCTAAGCGTTCATTGCAAAATATTCATTATCTTTTAATTCAGTTTTTCTATGAATTTCTCAAAGCCCTCTTCTACCTTTCCCCCAGTGTAAGCAGTGTAGCAGCACTGGCATCGACTCTGTGGTGAACAGTGTTGACAGCTCACCATTTTCCCTCTCCCTCTCTTGCTTCTTAATGACTCCATCACAGTTAACTACTTCACCAGGCATCCCCTAAAACTAGGGACCTTCTCTTTTATGCTATACAGGGCGTTGCTGTTCACATCTGACTGATAATAGCTGTGATGTCAGTATCACACCTATTAGCGTGAACATTAACCCAGTCCTCTAATATAGCCTCCCAAATGTTTTGTTTCACTTGAACCCAGCTACAATCAAGGTTTCCTTGTAGTGTTAGGTTTCCGAGCTTGTTAGACCCCTTTATTCTAGAATAGTTCCCCACCTCTTTTTGCTTGTTTGTTTTCATGACATTGTTCTTTAAGAGTCTGTGGCCAGGTACCTGCAGAATGTCCCATTCTCTGGATTGGCTGATTGGTTCAGGTTTAATACTTGTTAAGAACAAGGTGGATTCAACCTTCTCGGTGTATCGTATTAATGAGGGAGGGGACACACAGTGTCCAGTTTTCTCACCCCTGGGAGAAGGAATTTGATCACTTGGGTAAGGTGGCATAAAGGTCATGCTGGGCTGATTCCCTGGTAGATGGGCCAAGACCCTGGCCTTGATGAAGGATTGATGAGCAGACCAGGGAGCCTTGAAAGAAAAGGCACCAAAAAGCCAACAAGGTAACAATAACAACAAGAGGTGAGTGCCTACTGTCTGCAAGGAATTTGGTTCATTATTGCATAGAGTATCTCCCTTAATCCAGACAGCTACCCTGTTCGTGGGTGCTATTCTCCATGTTTTACTGATCAGGGTCACGTGGTGAGTTGGTGGCACAGCCAGCATCCCAAGCCCAGATATTTGACTTTTTTAGCATCAGGTTACACCCCTCCTAACCACAGAACAAGTGCAGTGTCTCAGAGGAAAGCACACCCAGGGTGCAGCTCTCCTAGTTACCCTGCTGCGTTTAGAAGGATAATACAGTTCAAGGCTGGCTTTAGAAATACGTGAAGAAGGCGTGAAAAAGAGTGGATCACCCCAGGAGAAAGAGGATTATCTGAAGACAACTTACTGGATGAACAGTGCCTCATTACAGAAAAACGTGCGGAACTTATTGATTTGCTTTAGTCAAGTCATTTTTAACCTGGAGCCTCAGTTTCTCATTTTTCATATGGCTTATCGAACCTCAGGGCAGATGCTAATCCAGGGTCTTATGGGACTTGAAGCTTATTCAATCTGGTGGCCTCTGTTGGGGGAGCATTATTAATACAATCAGATACAAAAGTGAATATTTATTTAGAATGAGAAAAACCCACCGTAAATAGCATTTTAAAAATTGATTCATCACAAAATCCAAGCCAGGGGGAGCCGTCCATGCAAGTAAAGGATTTTTTTTTGTAAAATTTGTTTATTTATTTGAAAGTCTTAGTTACAGATAGAGAGAGGGAGAGACAGAGACAAAGAAAGAGAGATCTGCTGTCTGCTGGTTCACCACCCAAATGGCCACAACAGCCAGGCCAAAGTCAGAAGCTGCCTCTGGTTTTCTCACATGGGCACAGGGGCCCAAGCACTTAGAACCATCCTCTGCTGCTTTCCCATGCACATCAGCAGGGAGTGGATCAGAACTGGAGCAGCTGGGACTCGAACCAGCACCACACAGGGTACTGGCACTGCAGGCCGTGGCTTTAACCCACAGTGCCACAGCATCGGCCCCAAGTAAGGGATCTTGAGGCCTCATCTCTGTTAGCCTCTCAGGAAGCCCACCGACAGCCAAGAGTCCAGCTTGTGATCTCCCTCTCAGGTGAGGTGCCCATTCCAGCAACAAAGTCTGTGCACCGGACCACCCTCCTTATCAGCCGTCCCACCACCTACAAGGGGCCATGGTCTCCCACCCGGCCAGTTGCAGCTGGCCTCCATGCTTCCCTCCTGGCCCCTTCACAAGTCTGTTCTTCACACAGGTTCCATAAAGATCTTCCTAATAAAGGAGGTAACGAGATTATGCCATTCCCTGTTCTCAGCCATCCAGCGTCTCTCTGACCTCCTCTATTCACTCCGGAAGCCACTGGCTGCACATGACTGCTGAGCACTTGAAATATGTCTCATGCACCGAAGGAAAGCACTTTTAACTTAATTTTCATTAATTCAAATACTGATGACTAAGTTTGTTACTGGCAAACTTTTAAGTATGTTTGGAACAACCTGGTTATGTAAACCTATGGTTTCACCACACATTGAAGAAATCTAAATACTGCTCGGGTATTTCTGATAAAATCTTAGTACTTGAGTTGAAAAATCTGTAAGTGTAAAATATGCACCAGATTGTGAAGAAATAATACCCAGGGGCCAGCACTATGGCACAGTGGGTAAAGCTGCTGCCTTTGGGGCCAGCACTGTGGCACAGCGAGTTAAAGCCCTGGCCTGAAGTGCCAGCATTCCATATGGGTGCCGGTTCTAGTCCCGGCTGCTCCTCTTCTAATCCAGCTCTCTGATGTGGCCTGGAAAAGCAGAAGATGACCCAAGTCCTTGGGCCCCTGAACCCGAGTAGGAGATCCAGAAGAAGCTCCTGGCTCCTGGCTTCGGACTGACTCAACTCCGGCCGTTGCAGCCATCTGGGGAGTGAACCAGCAGATGAAAGACTTCTCTCTCTGTTTCTACCTCTCTCTGTAACTCTGTCTTTCAAATAAATAAAAATAAATCTTAAAAAAAAAAGCTGCTGCCTTGGACACTGGCATCCCATATGGGTGCCAGTTCGAGTCCCAGCTGCTCCACTTCCAATCTAGCTCCCTGCTAATGACCTGGGAAAAGCAGCGGAAGATGGCCCAAATGCTTGGGCCTTTGCACCCACGTGGGAGACCTGGATGAAGCTCCTGGATCCTGGCTTCAGCTTCGTACAGCCCTGGCTATTACAGCCATCTGGAGAGTGAGCCACTGGATAGAAGATTCTCTCTCTCTCTCTCTCTCTCTCTCCCTCTCTCCCTCTCTCCCTCTCCCTCTCTCTCTCTCCCTCTCCCTCACCCTCTCCCTCACCCTCCCCCTCCCCCTCTCCCTCTCCCTCTCCCTCTCTCCCTCCCCCACCTTCTTTCTAACTTTCAAATAAACAAATAATTCTGAAAAGAAAAGAAAAAATAGTACCCCAAAAGAAGAATTTAAAACATCTCAAATATTTTACATTGATTGTATGTTGAAATGTTGACGTTCTGGACATACTGGCTAAAAAAAATAATTTAAGACATCCACTCACTTTTACTGTTTTTTAAAAGTAGCCATTAGAAAATTTTTAATTACAAACATGGCCCATGTTCTGTTTCTCATAGGCATCACTGACTTAGAGTTCCATCCAATGTTCCCCTTTAGGAACTGATTCTTCTTTCTAACTGTGTCTGCTAAGCCATGGCTAATGATTACCTGTACAGCTGTCCAGGTGTTTCCCAAACAGTGATGTTCCATGGTAATTAGTCTGCCAGAGGTGCGTCTTCTTCTAATTAACTTGAAGGCCCTGAACGGGCTGGTGGCTACCCAGACTCGCCCTTCATGTCTCACGATCCAATTGGCCTCGCTTCCTTAGCTTATGCCAAGGTGTTTCCTGCTCAGGATCTCTGGACTTGCAGCATCTCCCTGGAATACTCTTCCCATCGCCTTACTCCCTGACTTCATTCAGCTCTCTGGTTGAATGTCAACCCTTCAGAAAAGACTTCCACATGCACCTGTCACCTGTCGAAAATGGTTCCTGAGCCCCTGGACATTCCATTTGCCTTTCCTAAGCCTTGCCGCTGCCCACACTTACAGCAGGGACTTATCCACTCCACATCCCCCACTGGAACATGAACTCATGTAGCACAAGCTCTGCCTTATCACTGGCGTGTTCCCAGCACCAAAACCAGTAACTGGCACACAGTGGGGCTGTTCACTTAACGAACAGAATCCTGTCTTAAAGGGTGGCTGACAGCACTTAGAGAAGCAGGCACAGGATGGGAAAGTGCTTTGTGAACAGTTTGAATCACTGAAAGAAAGGAAAAACATTGTCCAAACAGAAGCAGAGAATCCTCTGAGGCACAGCCAGACGTAACTGGGCTGCCAACACTTTGCTGTGTAGCCTTCAAGAGCCTCTCAAGCCAATTTCATGAGAAGAGACCCTTTCATGATATCACAGAGGAGAGACTCAGCAGGAAACTCAACTGGGGGCTGGGTTGAACTGGACTGGTTGTAGTCGATAGGATCTCAACTCACACTAGCCAAGCCAACAGAGAGGATGCATTGGCTCATGAAACCAGAAAGGCCAGGGGTGGAGCTGCAGGGGTGACAGCTGCCGATTCTCATTCTCTGTACGTCAGTCTTACCTGCTCCAAACATGCCGTCTCTATTGCAGAAGCGAGAAAAGACCAGAAAGGACCTGGGATGGTCTGTAAGATGACAGGGTCTCCCCTCCAGGCTCCGCTTGAAAAACACTCATGCCAATTGCTGTGACCTGATCTCCATAATGGGCGGTCTGCTTGCCTTGTCCAAAGAGGGAGAAAGTAGCACTGGACAGGCAAGCTCTCCAGGTGGGTGTGGTAGAGCCAGGACTTCAGCCACATCACCTGGCCCTGAAGCTGATACCCTGACCACAAAGCAGAGTGAGAGTCAGCATCCTACCGCAAGAGCAAAGCCCAGCTCCTCCTCGGGGGCTCACTTTGTTTTTGAAAAGGATGGCCTGGCTAGCAGATGCGCCCTGCAGAGGCAAGGACCAGCAGTGAAGAACTAATGGATCGAATGGCTGCCTCGCCTTGGTCCACAGAGATTATTGGAGTAGCTTCTCTGGCAGACAGGTACTAGATCAAGCCTTGGTCAATAGCAGGGTGTTCTAGGCAGATTGGAAAGAAGTAAGTGCAGATCAATCTCTTCGAGCAGATGGCGTCCACCTGAGAGAGTGGCAGGAGCTCATGGATGAAATGCGGACGGTTGCTTGGCAGGAGTGTGGGACCTGTCAGCGCGAACAGCCACAGCGCTGGAGTGGATATCGGCTCACAGATGTGACCCCGGCCGTGTGAGCGCCACAGAGGGGACTGGGGAATTACAGCTCAGCTGAGCCAGCTCTCAGCCTCCATCTGCATCCAGCGGGTGGCTGCGGACATAAAAAATAATCCACCGGGCAGGGAATGAATGGGTGTGGGAGCGAGAGCAGCCACACAGGTGCTGCCCAGAGAGATCACACTTGACAGCTGTGCTAGAGTCTTCTGTGGCCCAAGGCGGGGAGTCGTGTGTACGAGAGGAAACCGATGACTCCAATTTCCATGGCGGTAATGTACAGCAAGCAGCCGATATGTACAGCAAGGAGTCGGCTCTCTGAGTCACACCATCTTGGCTCAAATCCTGGCTTGGCCACCAACTTAGACTGTGTGAAGCTGAGTTGGTCATGAAGCATCCTGAGCTTCCAGTCCTCCCCTATGAAATGAGGCTGCTGACAGCTCACTTCAAACACTGCTTTGAGCCTTAGAAATGATAAGAAAAGTAGCTGGGGGTAGCAGGTAGGTAGTAAGTGGTGGTCGGTGTTGTTGACCACACCTGGACCCAGTACGTTCCCCAGTTGTCTTCTAAAGAACCCATAGGCCTCCAGGGTCAGATCCCTTGGGGCCATTGTGGAGGTCAGGTAACCAGGTGCCAGGCTCCCTGCTCTGTTTTCCCCTGTTTGTAATTATTTTCTTCAAAAGACTCTTTTGGATGAAAGATGTAGCCTGGTGGGTCTCATCTGTCCACTCACCTTCCATCCCACCCTCTCTGCTTGTGGGGGTCATTAACATAGTTAATGATCATTCTGCTTAAAATTAGCACAATTTCATTTGCTTCTAGTTCTGTTGCCCTGAGGACTATGAAGCATCTGGACCTTTTATTGATTTGTTTATTTGAAAGGCAGAACGACAGACAGAGGGAGAGAGGAGGGGTTGGGGGAGGGAGAGAGAAAGAGAGAGATCGAGAGATCTACCTGCTTATTCAGTTCCCACATGGCCACAACAGCCAGATCTGTGCCAAGATGAAGCCAGGAGCCAGGAACTCCATCCACGTCTCCCACACGTGTGTCTAAGCACTTGGGCCCTCTTCTGCTTTCCTAGCAGAGAGCTGGAGAGGAAGAGGAGCAGCTGGGACTTGAATTGGCACTGCAATCGGGGAAGACAGTGTCACCAACGGCGACTTAACCCGCTGCTCCACAGCACCACTGCACATCTCCACAGTTAGCGCAGTGACTGAGAGCGTGAGCACTAGAGCCAGGCTGTCTGGACCCGATTCCTTTTTTAGCTATGTCACCTTCAGAAGTCCCTTCACAGCTCTGTGCCTCGATCTCTTCATCTGTAAAATAGGGGTGGTCATAGCAATAATACTTGGCTTATACAGATGACCTGAAGACTGAGTAATTAATACATGCAAACCACTAAGAATGGTGCCTTGCAGTGTTAACAGTTGCTGTCATCACCACCACCACCAATATTGCCATCAACATCATTTTCATCATCATCACCATGCCAACACAACCACCATCATCATCTTCGTTACCACTACTTCCAACGTTATCGTCACCAGCATCATCTTCATTATCATCACCCTTATCACCTCCCCCTCCACCGTCATTATCACCAACATCATCATCATCACCACCCCCACCGCCGTCATTATCACCAACATCATCATCATCACCACCCCCACCACTGTCATTATCACCAACATCATCATCACCACCACCACCGTCATTATCACCAACATCACCCTCATCACCACCCCCACCACCGTCATTATCGCCAACATCATCATCACCACCACCACCACCACTGTCTTTATCACCAACATCATCATCATCACCACCGTCAGCATCATTACTGCTGCCACAGAGAAGTCTGAAAATTTCTCTGGGCCTCCAGGATAGAACACAGAATAACAGTCGCCCTGACTTTGTGCAGGAAACCACAAGCTAGAGGCCAGGGCCCTGACTCAGGAGAGGATGGGAAAGGAAGGCGCAGGGTGACCTGTGAAAGATACTCTCCCCCAGAGCCTGTATCTGAAGCCAACTCTGCAGACTGAAAGGTGACCTAGGCAGGAAGGGCTGTTTCCTCTGTTGCACCTGTCACGCCTTCAAGGAATTTGGAAATAATTGAGCTGCCAACCAGTTGAGCTGGGGCTGTTTTGACACACTCAAGGAATGACAGAGAGACCAGGACAAATGCCAGCGATGAAAGTGTCGCTCCCCCTCTTCGTGGAGGAACGACACAGGACCCTGCGCTGTTCTTTCGTCTGCTCGGCCCTCCCCGGGTTTGCTGCTGGTCCTTCCCGGGTTGGCTGCCATCCCTTCCACCTCCGTGGAAGGGCGGTTCCCCCTGGCCACTTTCCCCACTTCCGCAGGGGAGTGGCACACCACCGGCCGGCTCTCTCGGGGGCTGCACAGGTGTTCCCTTAGATGTTCCCCTTAGATGTTCCTGGTGCATGCCATCTCTCTCCTCCTTTATAGTCCTCCTCCGCCAATCCTAACTCGGCTGCCCACACGCCGAGTACGCTGCTCTCCTCCAATCAGGAGCAAGTCCTACAGTTTATTGGCTGAACTGGAGGCAGCTGTGTAGAAGCTGTTTTCTCCTCTCCCAGCACCATACTGTGGGAGAGCAGATGCATAGAATAAGTCTTAATTCCAGCAACTTAGTCTAGTCCGAGTTGCTCCCCACAGATCCCCCTTTCTTTTTATTTTTTGGCGTTGATACGCGCCTGTCTTCGGTGTCCCGTGGCACACACTCTGCTCTACTTGCTAGAGTTGCCCACAGGTGCTTACAAGTCCTATCAATCAGGCAAACCGAATCTGGGTCCTCTCTTCGCCATGTTGTGAGGAGGTTTTTAGGCGCTGATCGTGCCTGTGTTCGGTGCCCTGCAGCGCATGCTCTGCTCTGCCCGCAGGTGCTTACAAGCCCTATCAGGCAAACCGAATCCAAGCCTTCTCATTGCCATATTGTGGGGAGGCTTATTGGTGTTGATTCGTGCCTATCTTCGGTGACCTGCAGCTCATACTCTGGTCGAGCTGCCTGCTGGTGCTTATCGCCCTAATCAGGCAGACCGAATCCAAGCTCTCTCATTGCTGTGTTGTGGGGAGGCCTTTCTCTATTTCTCTATCTCCGGGCATTCCTATTTCTCTCATTTTACTTCTAAACTTCTGTTTCTCTTATCCCTGTGGCTTCCCGGCGCCCGCCCAGAGGCTGCTTCTCGGCGGCTTCCCGGCTCTGAGCCGCTTCAGCCCGCGCCTCTCTCATCTGCGCAGCTTCCCGGCTCTGCGCGGCTCGGCTTCGCGTGCACACTCCGAGGTCTCGCACTAGCCCAGCGTTCCCTATCTACTTGTGCCCCGCACGCTCTCTCTGCGCGCGGCAGCCTCCGCGAGTCACACAGCCCCAGCTCACGTCTCCACCACTAGTATTCAATCTAAGTTCCTCGGGCTAACCTGGCGAATTCAACCTAGCTCACGCGTCTACGCCTTTCGGTCTGGCTTCCCGTCCTTTGCTCCTCAGGCTAATCTGATGGATTCCAACCTAGCTCATACGTCTCTGCCTCTAGTTTTAGATTTTCGCCTTTTGCTCCCCGGGCTGACTTGACGAATCCCAAGCTGGCTTGCGTTTCCGCCTCGGCCTGCCCCCGTGGCTACATCCTCCCTAACATATTTTTCTCTACCCGGTATGTTTCCCTAAGTTTTCTTCCAACAATATTCCTCCCTCATTTCTCCTGGCTTCTCCCCACAGTCCGCATCCGAGTCTGTTTGTTCTAGCTTTCACTTTCGCTTTCGACCTTAGAGATTTCTCCCAGCTTCCCCCCGAAGTCCATATCTGAGTCTATGCCTAGGCTTTCAATAGCTTCTTCCGGCACCTTTTTCGTCCGGCTTTTCCCTAGGCTGTTTGCTAGTCTCTCTCTCCGATATTTTCCACTTCTTCCCGTTTCTTCCCTCCTAAGTTTCCTATCCGAGTCACGGCACCATTATGTCGCTCCCCCTCTTCGTGGAGGAACGACACAGGACCCTGCGCTGTTCTTTCGTCTGCTCGGCCCTCCCCGGGTTTGCTGCTGGTCCTTCCCGGGTTGGCTGCCGTCCCTTCCACCTCCGTGGAAGGGCGGTTCCCCCTGGCCACTTTCCTCACTTCCGCAGGGGAGCGGCACACCGCCGGCCAGCTCTCTCGGGGGCTGCACAGGTGTTCCCTTAGATGTTCCCCTTAGATGTTCCTGGTGCATGCCATCGCTCTCCTCCTTTATAGTCCTCCTCCACCAATCCTAACTCGGCTGCCCACACGCCGAGTACGCTGCTCTCCTCCAATCAGGAGCAAGTCCTACAGTTTATTGGCTGAACTGGAGGCAGCTGTGTAGAAGCTGTTTTCTCCTCTCCCAGCGCCATACTGTGGGAGAGCAGATGCATAGAATAAGTCTTAATTCCAGCAACTTAGTCTAGTCCGAGTTGATCCCCACAGAAAGGACAGAGCCTCTTCCAGACAGGGAGGTGTCGGGAGCGGGACTGCAGAAGTGTCTGGGCTGGCCCCAGCTTCCTTTAATATTGTTTTAAAAGAGTTGCAGGAGGTGGGGGTGTGAGGAGCACAGCAAGCCCTGGGTTTCCAGATGAAAAGGACAAGAAAAGGGAAATTGATGACACGAAAACAGGAAAATCTTAAGACCCTGTGCAGGTGAGCTGGAAGGAGGGAGATGCATTGAAGGTGAGCAGGTTCAAGGTGACATACTTTACAAAATGAGAGCTTTTAGAGAGCGCCCCTGAGCACATCACCAGCTTCACACATCACCAAGAAGAACAGTAAAAACAAAATTAGACATTAACCTCCTTAGTGTCTTTTTCCCACAACTCCCTGTGTTTGGGGGCTGCTCTGAGCCCCAGCTCAGTGAGGCGCAGTAGCGTCAAGCCTGGGAACAGATGAACCGGGGGGAGGATGGTTCCAGGGGGAGCCTGTCTCAGCTGAGTGGGCCATCTGGCTTGTTCAAGTGCTGATGGCCTTGTTACCTTTCAGAGGATGACCTACAGAGAGGATAAAAGCCATAACGCTGCTATCCATTCCCAAGAGGCCCTATCAACTCAAGTGGTAGATGACTGTGTTTTTCTCTCCAGAAAGCTTGTGTACCATGAGGGTCCCCCATGGCCAGTGGCAATATTTGTGAGCCACAAATGCTTGGGGTGAGCTGGTTATAAGGCCACTTCCTATTTCTTATGCCCCACAGTTCAGCGTCCACGATCGATGTCCCTGTGTGAGCTCATTGCCTGGATGGCCTGAAAGGACTCTCTGGCCAGCTGGCTCTCCCAAGTGAGCTCATTCTGTCTTTTCCACTCCTCCATTTTCTTCCATGAGGCTGAGTTTAAGAGCCAAGCTGATTTGGCTTTTAAACAGTATTATGTGTCATCTAAATACATACATTTCACTGGGGGAAACGTGCTAAATATGATATTCCCGTGAGTCACCCAACAGCTGTGCTGGCCCTGCAGTGCAAACCTGCATCCCCGTCATCACAACGCTTGCAGAAGAGTAGAGCAAGGTCATGTTTCAGGATGGGTGAACCCAAGAGGAGCAGGGGGAGGCCACCTCCTGGCCTTCCAAGGGGACCTTCAGGATCGCGAAGAAAGAACATCAGCCAACAAGAGCAGCACCCACATAAAATTTAGCCAAGGTCCAAGGAGCTCACGATGGATTTGGAATTAATAGAGAGAGGGGAAGACAAGCAAAGTGGAGCTATTCCATCTCTCTTTGCTTTGATTCCCTACTCTGAGTGTGAAAGGGAAATCAAACCCTACACCCTTCCCAGCCACCACTGTCGCCAATTGCTAGGGATCTTGGGTTTGCACACAAGTGAGCTAATATTTGCAAAGCCACTTGGTAAAATCAAGAGAGCCATGGGAAGCATTCCGTCATCATTATTATCACATAAATGACCGCTTAGGACTGTGACGGTCTCTCTCCCTGATGTGACGGTGTCGGGGGCCTGGGAAGGAGGAAAGGGCCTGGGAAGAAAGAAGGTCGCACTGCAGATTTTTGACTTTCAAATGTCAGAGGGTCTTAGAGGAATGCTTTTGCTATAGCCTGCCGTATTCAATGAATTCAAAATTCAGGAGGCAGAAAGATAAAAAAGAGTCCATTTCATTTTACTTTCCACAGATGACAATTTAGCTCTGCATTTCCATAACCTAATTAATGGGAGGCCACCCATGTCACTGTGGAGGAAGGCGCACTGTATATACCATATTTCCCTGCTGAGCCCTACTGAGGGGAGAATTTGGGAAGGAATCCTTAAATCACACTAATAGATTGCCTATTTTCTGGAATCACATCTTGAGACCACCCCCAAAGGACAGCCAACAGTCAAAAGGTGTAAGGATAATATTCTCCATTGTTTAGAGGGTTTCTGTGGGAGATTATCCTAACAGAGCTGTCACCTTTAAAGCTTAATCCTTTTTTTTTTTTAAACGAGTTTCACATTTTCAGAAGTCCAAGAATGCCTCTGGCCAAGGTGGCCTAAGGACATTTCCAAAGGAACAGGCAATCAAGAGAATGAGTCTCAGAAGCAAAGGATGCCCTTTGTGGTGCAACTGTCCCCATAGCCCTAGCTTTGATGTTTGCCCTCCTTGGCAGGCGTGCACACACCTCTGAAGCATGGCAGCCGTGGGTCTTGTGCCGAGGATCCCAAGTGGAACGTGTTGTCTTCTAATAATCTGAAATTAAATCATCGTGTCCTTTGATAACATCTTTCAAAAGCAAATTGCCTGCTCAATTATCCAGACAGTACTTTTTGCCTATACAGAGAAAAATGGCACACAACAGAGTTAATACACTTAATATTAGATTTTCAGAGGCATGTACCATATAATATTTGTTTTTTTTGTTTTTTTTTGTTTTTATTTTTTTTAACTTTTATTTAATGAATATAAATTTCCAAAGTACGATTTATAGATTACAATGGCTTCCCCCACATACCGTCCCTCCCACCCACTACCCTCCCCTTTCCCACTCCCTCTCCCCTTCCATTCACATCAAGATTCATTTTCGATTATCTTAATATACAGAAGATCAGCTTAGTATACATTAAGTAAGGATTTCAACAGTTTGCTCTCACACAGAAACATAAAGTGAAAAATAATAGATGATTTTTTTAAATGATGATGAAATCAGATCAGACCTATTGTCATGTTTAATCCCAGTGAGAGTCAAGTTGGGAGTTGATAATTTCTTTTTTTTTTTTTTTACAGAGGATCAGTTTAGTATACATTAAGTAAAGATTTCAACAGTTTGCACCCCCATAAAAACACAAAGTGAAATATATTGTTTGAGTACTCGTTATAGCATTAAATCTCAATACACAGCACATTAAGGACAGAGATCCTACATGAGGAGTAAGTGCACAGTGACTCCTGTTGTTGACTTTACCTATTGACACTCCTGTCTATGGCATCAGTAGTCTCCCTATGCTCCGGTCATGAGTTTCCAAGGCTATGGAAGCCCTCTGAGTTCTCCGATTCTTATCTTGTTTAGACAAACTCATAGTCAAAGTGGAGGTTCTCTCCTCCCTTCAGAGAAAGGTACCTCCTTCTTTGAAGACCTGTTCTTTCCACTGGGATCTCACTCGCAGAGATCTTTTGCCAGAGTGTCTTGGCTTTCCATGCCTGAAATACTCTCATGGGCTTTTCAGCCATATCCGAATGCCTTTAGGGCTGATTCTGAGGCCAGAGTGCTATTTAGGACATCTGCCATTCTATGAGTCTGCTGAGTATCTCACTTCCCATGTTGGATCACTCTCCCCTTTATTTATTCCATCGGTTAGTGTTAGCAGGTACTAGACTTGTTTATGTGCTCCCTTTGACTCTTAGTCCTTTCATTATGATCAATTGTGAACTGAAATTGATCACTTGGAATAGTGAGATGGCATTGGTACATGCACCTTGATGGGATTGAATTGGAATCCCCTGGTATGTTTTTAACTCTACCATTTGGGGCAAGTCAGCTTGAGCATGTGCCAAATTATACATCTCTTCCCTCTCTTATTCCCACTCTTATGTTTAACAGGGATCACATTTCAGTTAATTTTCAACACTTAAGAATAACTGTGGGCCGGCGCCGTGGCTCACTAGGCTAATCCTCCGCCTAGCGGCGCCGGCACACCGGGTTCTAGTCCCGGTCGGGGCACCGGATTCTGTCCCGGTTGCCCCTCTTCCAGGCCAGCCCTCTGCTGTGGCCAGGGAGTGCAGTGGAGGATGGCCCAGGTGTTTGGGCCCTGCACCCCATGGGAGACCAGGAAAAGCACCTGGCTCCTGGCTCCTGCCATCGGATCAGCGCAGCGCGCCGGCCGCAGCGCGCCGGCCGTGGCGGCCATTGGAGGGTGAACCAACGGCAAAAAGGAAGACCTTTCTCTCTGTCTCTCTCTCTCTCTCACTGTCCACTCTGCCTGTCAAAAAAAAAAAAAAAGAATAACTGTGTATTAATTACAGAATTAAACCAGTCATATTAAGTAGAACAGACAAAAAAACTACTAAGAGGAATAATGTATTAAGCTGTTCATTAACAGTCAGGGCTATGCTGATCAAGTCACCGTTTCCCATAGTGTCCGTTTCACTTCAGGAGGTTTCCTTTTTGGTGTTCAGTCAGTTGTCACCGATCAGGGAGAACATATGGTATTTGTCCCTTTGGGACTGGCTTATTTCACTCAGCATGATGTGTTCCAGATTCCTCCATTTTGTTGCAAATAACTGGATTTCGTTGTTTCTTACTGCGGTATAGTATTCTAAAGAGTACATATCCCATAATTTCTTTATCCAGTCTACTGTTGATGGGCATTTAGGTTGGTTCCAGGTCTTAGCTATTGTGAATTGAGCTGCAATAAACATTAGGGTGCAGACCGCTTTTTTGTTTGCCAATTTAAATTCCTTTGGGTAAATTCCAAGGAGTGGGATGGCTGGGTCGAACGGTAGGGTTATCTTCAGGTTTCTGAGGAATCTCCAGACTGACTTCCATAGTGGCTTGACCAGTTTGCATTCCCACCAACAGTGGGTTAGTGTCCCTTTTTCCCACATCCTTGCCAGCATCTGTTGTTGGTAGATTTCTGAATGTGAGCCATTCTAACGGGGGTGAGGTGAAACCTCATTGTGGTTTTGATTTGCATTTCCCTGATTACTAATGACCTTGAACATTTTTTCATGTGCCTGTTGGCCATTTGGATTTCCTCTTTTGAAAAATGTCTATTGAGGTCCCTGGCCCATCTCTTAATTGGGTTGTTGGTTTTGTTTTTGTGGAGTTTCTTGATCTCTTTGTAGATTCTGGTTATTAACCCTTTATCTGTTGCATAGTTTGCAAATATTTTTTCCCATTCTGTCGGTTGTCTCTTCACTCTCCTGACTGTTTCTTTTGCAGTACAGAAGCTTCTCAATTTGATGCAATCCCAAATGTTAATTTTGGCTTTGACTGCCTGTGCCTCCCGGGTCTTTTCCAGAAACTCTTTGCCTGTGCCAATATCTTGAAGGGTTTCTCCAATGTTCTCTAGTAACTTGATGGTGTCAGGTCGTAGATTTAGGTCTTTAATCCATGTTGAGTGGATTTTTGTGTAAGGCGTAAGGTAGGGGTCTTGCTTCATGCTTCTGCACGTGGAAATCCAGTTTTCCCAGCACCATTTATTGAGTAGACTGTCCTTGCTCCAGGAATTGGTTTTAGATCCTTGATCAAATATAAGTTGGCTGTAGATGTTTGGGTTGATTTCTGGTGTTTCAATTCTGTTCCATTGGTCTATCCATCTGTTTCTGTACCAGTACCATGCTGTTTTGATTACAACTGCCCTGTAGTATGTCCTGAAATCTGGTATTGTGATGCCTCCGGCTTTGTTTTTGTTGTACAAGATTGCTTTAGCTATTCGAGGTCTCTTGTGCCTCCATATAAATTTCAGCACCAATTTTTCCAGATCTGAGAAGAAGGTCTTCGGTATCTTGATTGGTATTTCATTGAATTTATAAATTGCTTTTGGGAGAATGGACATTTTGATGATTTTGATTCTTCCAATCCATGAGCATGGAAGATTTTTCCATTTCTTGGTATCCTCTTCTATTTCTTTCTTTAAGGTTTTGTAATTTTCATCGTAGAGATCTTTAACGTCCTTGGTTAAGTTTATTCCAAGGTATTTGATTGTTTTTGTAGCTATTGTGAATGGGATTGATCTTAGCAGTTCTTCCTCAGCCATGGCATTGTCTTTGCATTGATTTTATACCCTGCTACTTTGCCAAAATCTTCTATGAGTTCCAATAGTCTCTTAGTAGAGTTCTTTGGGTCCCTTAAATAAAGAATCATGTCATCTGCAAAGAGGGATAGTTTGAGTTCTTCCTTCCCAATTTGTATCCCTTTAATTTCTTTTTCTTGCCTAATAGCTCTGGCTAGAACCTCCAGAACTATATTGAATAGCAGTGGTGAGAGTGGACATCCCTGTCTGGTCCCAGATCTCAGTGGAAATGCTTCCAACTTTTCCCCATTCAATAGGATGTTGGCTGTGGGTTTTTCATAGATTGCTTTGATTGTATTGAGAAATGTTCCTTCCAAACCCAGTTTGCTTAGAGTTTTCATCATGAAATGGTGTTGTATTTTATAAATGCTTTCTCGGCATCTATTGAGATAATCATATGGTTTTTCTTCTGCAGTCTGTTAATGTGGTGTATTACATTGATTGTCTTGCACACATTAAACCATCCCTGCATACCAGGGAGAAATCCCACTTGGTCTGGGTGGATGATCTTTCTGATGTGTTGTTGCATTCTATTGGCGAGAATTTTATTGAGGATTTTTGCATCTATGTTCATCAGGGATATTGGTCTGTAATTCTCTTTCAGTGCTGCATCTTTTTCCGGCTTAGCAATTAAGGTGATGCTGGCTTCAGAGAAAGAATTTGGGAGGATTCCCTCTTCTTCGATTGTTCTGAATAGTTTGAGAAGAATTGGAGTTAGTTCTTCTTTAAATGTCTGGTAGAATTCAGCAGTGAATCCATCTGGTCCTGGGCTTTTCTTTGTTGGGAGGGCCTTTATTACTGTTTCAATTTCTGTCTCAGTTATGGGTCTGTTTAGGTTTTCGATGTCTTCCTGGTTCAATTTAGGTAGGTTGCATGTGTCCAGGAATCTATCCATTTCTGATAGGTTTCCCTGTTTGCTGGCATACAAGTCCTTGTAGTAATTTCTGATGATTCTTTTTATTTCTGTGGTGTCTGTTGTTATGTTTCCTTTTTCATCTCTGATTTTATTGATTTGGGTCTTTTCTCTTCTTTTTTTATTTAGTTGGGCCAATGGGGTGTCAATTTTGTTTATTTTTTCAAAAAACCAACTCCTCGTTTGGCTGATTTTTTGTAATTTTTTTTGGATTAAATCCTGTTGATTTCTTCTCTGATTTTAATTATTTCTCTTCTCCTACTAGATTTGGGTCTGGTTTGCTGTAGGTTTTCTAGATCCTTGAGGTGAATTGAAAGCTCATCTATTTGGTGCCTTTCCAATTTCTTGATGTAGGCACCTATTGATATAAACTTTCCTCTTAACACTGCTTTTGCTGTGTCCCATAAGTTTTGGTATGTTGTGCTGTTATCCTCATTTACTTCCAGAAAGTTTTTGATTTCTCTTTTGATTTCTTCTATGCCCATTGTTCATTCAGGAGCATGTTGTTCAATCTCCATGTGTTTGCATATGCTCTAGGGATTCCTGAGTTGCTAATTTCCAACTTCATTCCTTTATGGTCTGAGAAGCTGCATGGTATGATTCTAATTCTTTTGAATTTGCTGAGACTTGCTTTATGGCCTAGTATGTGGTCAATCCTAGAGAAGGTTCCATGTACTGCTGAGAAGAATGTAAAATCTTTAGCTGTAGGATTGAAAGTTCTGTATATATCTGTTAGATCCATTTGGGCTATAGTGTCATTTAAATCTACTGTATCCTTGTTGATCTTCTGTCCTGTTGATCTGTCTATTTCTGAGAGTGGAGTATTGAAGTCCCCCAGTACTATTGTATTGGGGTCTAAGTCTCCCTTTAAGTCCGTTAACAAATCTTTTAGATAAACCGGTGCCCTGTAGTTAGGTGCATATACATTGATAATTGTTATATCTTCCTGTTGAATTGATCCCTTAATCATTATGTAGTGTCCCTCTTTGTCTCTCTTAACGGTTTTTGTGGTAAAGTTTATGTTGTCTGAAATTAAGATGGCTATGCCTGCTCTTTTTTCATTTCTGTTGGCATGGTATATCTTTTTCCAGCCTTTCACTTTCAGTCTGTATGCATCTTTGTTGGAAAGATGAGTTTCTTGTAAGCAGCAAATAGATGGGTTTTGTTCCTTAACCCAATCAGCCAATCGGTGTCTTTTAACTGGACAGTTCAGGCCATTCACGTTCAATGTGACTAATGATAAGTGGTAACTTTGCCCTGCCATTTGCCAAAGATAAGTTCTAATATATGCTTTGAATTCCCTGTGATCTTTTGCTGTGAGCTTTCCTTCCTTGGTTTCCTTCCTTTACCTTCTTTCATATTGATGACCGTGTTTCTTTGTTTCTGTGTGTAACACATCTTTAAGCATCTTTTGCAGGGCTGGACGAGTGGCAACAAATTCTTTCAATTTCTGTTTGCTATGAAAAGTCTTTATTTCACCTTCATTCACAAATGATAGCTTTGCAGGATATAATATTCTGGGCTGGCAGTTGTTCTCTCTTAGTACCTGGGCTATATCTTGCCATTCCCTCCTAGCTTGTAGGGTTTCTGATGAGAAGTCAGCTGTGAGTCTGATTGGAGATCCTCTGAGAGTAATCTGACGTTTCTCTCTTGCACATTTTAGGATCTTTTCTTTATGTTTCACTGTGGAGAGTTTAATTACAACGTGTCGTGGTGAGGATCTCTTTTGGTCGTGTTTATTAGGGGTTCTGTGGGCTTCCTGTACTAGGATTTCTCTGTCCTTCTCCAAACCTGGGAAATTTTCTGCTAATATCTCACTAAAAAGGCCTTCTAATCCTTTCTCCCTCTCCATGCCTTCAGGAACTCCTAGAACCCGAATGTTGGGTTTTTTAATAGTATCCTGAAGATTCCCGACAATATGTTTTAGATTCCTAATTTCCTCTTCTTTTCTTTGGTCTGACTGTATCCTTTCCTGTTCTCTGTCTCCTAAGTCCGATATTCTCTCTTCTGCTTCACCCATTCTGTTTGTAAGGCTCTCTATTGTGTTTTTCATTTGATCTATTGAATTCTTCACTTCAGTCACTATCACAGTTTCCTGTTGTACTAGTTGTTTCGTTTCATTTTGATTCCTCCTTAATATTTCATTTTCACGAGAGAGATTTTCTATCTTGTCCATTAAGGATTTCTGTAGTTCAAGAATTTGTTTTTGAGAACTTCTTGATGTTCTTATCAATTTTTTGAGATCTGCTTCTTGCATTTCTTCTATATCATCATCCTCATAATCTTGAATTGGGGTGTCTTTTTCATTTGAGGGCGTCATGGTGACTTCCTTGTTTTTATTACTTTGGTTTTTGCGTTTGTTATTTGTCATATTGGAGATATTTGGTTTCTTCACTGTGGTGCTTTTCCTTGTTATACTATGACTCTAGATTAAGTGGACTATCTGTTTTTGATGGAGCCTTAGGGCTTGAGATGGGTGTGGCCTGAGAGCTCTGTTTGGTGTGCCAAAGGTGACACTCCCAGGTTAGGTGTGATAGATCTCTCTCTCTCTCTCTTTCTTTTTTTTGATTCAAAAGGGAAGTTATTCTGCACAGCTGAACGAAGTTGGAGGTAGTTAGCAGGCAAATGATATACCCACAGGAGCCAGAGATCAGAAGCTCTTTCCCAAGGACCACACAGGGAATCTGTTCGGCCCTCAGAGTGGGCTCAAATTCTCCTTCAGTCTCCCACTGGGTTGCCAAAGTTACGGAATTGTAGCGTCTCTGGAGAGTGCTCACGTGAATTCCGTGAGTTCTCTCCCCCACCGTCTCTTTTTTCACAGTCTCAGTTCAGTAGCACCACAAATTTACTAGGTCCTAATCTCCTGTTAATTTGCCCTGCCCAGAGTCAGGTTTTTCTGCTAGGCTCAGGGCCAGTGCAGACCTGAGGTCGCTCTGCTTATGACGTATGTCCAAGATGGCGCCTGCTCTTTGTCTTGCTCGCCCTTGAGAGGTGAGTGGAGAGAGAGAAACCCGTGTCCTTACCAGTCACCTTTTTTTTTTTTCCTCTCTCTCTCTTCCAGTTAGCCTGGTGAAGTCCCCCCCACCCCGGGGGTCGTTCCCTCTAGTCTCCTCTCTCCGCTTGCCTGCCGGTGTCTCGGGCTATTGAGGTTCGGCTCACCTCGCGTTCCAGCGGCTCGGTCCCGCGGCTCGGCTTGCGCAGCTCGGTCCCGCGGCTCGGCTTCCGCGGCTCGGTCCCGCGGCTCGGCTTCCACGTGGTGGGTGACCTTGTTCTCCCAGTAGGTCCTCCGATTCACGACCACTCAATCCAGAAGGGTTTCCTCTGCAATATTTTCCTGGTTCTTTTTTCTGAGGCTACCGTAACTCCCCTTTTATTAAACTAAATTTTCCCGGACTATCGGTGCGCGCCCTCACTATTCCGCCATCTTGGCTCCCACCCCATATGATATTTGTGTTAGTGGAATTCAATTGAGTTGTGCTTACCAAGAAATTATTTAATTATTATATTGCTGGTTGAACAGGTGACATAATAAAATAACATTCTCTTTTTTAAAAAAAATCATATTTATTGCTGGGTGATAGGAAGAAATCAAGAGAGCAGTGGAAACCATTACTGAGAAGGCTTGAACAACCACAATTTACTACAAAGAGATAAAAGCCAAACACCTCAGCCATATTATGGCCATAATTGTCTGCAGTTTACCCATCTTGTAAAATAAAAGGATCATGAAATGTGAGAGCACGTTTCAAAACATACATGGAAGGTGTTAGAGTGATTATGCGTGGGCTTGCCTGACTTCCCTGTAAATTGTTTGTCTTTCAGTGGGAAGTGGAAAGCTATTAATTAGCAGTGATTTTGACAAGATGGGAGTCCGCGGGCTTTGGCTGGGAGAGAACTCGTTGAAGGGGCCTGCATGTTTTCAGGGGGAGTGGATCTCTTGCGTCTCAGCTTTTAATGGCATTTTGTTGTCTGCTAATCCCTCCTACGGCTACACATTTGCAGATCTGAGATCTGATCCATGTGTGCGTGGCTCCAGTTGTAACACAGAGCTTTCCTCTCCTAACTCCAGGTGGCAGACAGAAGCTGGGCTGCGGAGCTGGCCCAGGGAGCTGCAGACCGAGGACTGGGACAGCGGCCACCGTGCCAGCTGTCTTTTACCGCATTCCAGGCACTGGCGCTGAGACAAAATCCGACTCCACGCTCTCTTCCCTTCCTTCCCGGCTCTCCGCGCCGAGCGTTTGCCACCAGCAGGTCCTGCAGCCACGGGAATTTATCGCTTTCCACCGTTCCCCTTGGCTGCATCCCCAAGCCCAGCGACTCCCCCTCTTCTGGAAGACTCCATAACTCAGCCGGCATCTAATCAGCATCGTGCTGCCTTCCCATCCTTCCCTGCGCCAGAGCCGTGATTCCTTCTCCTTCCCCAGTGGAAGGCGACTCACAGCACAGGCCATCCTGTTGTGGGCATTTGAAGACTGAAGCAGTGGTTGGAAGATCTCTCTGCCTTTTTTTTTTTTAAGATTTTTTTTTATTTGAAAATCAAAGTTACAGAGAAAGAGAGAGAGAGAGAGAGAGAGAGAGAGAGAGAGAGAGAGATCTTCCATTCACTGGTTCACACCCCAGAAAGCCACAACATCCAGGGCTGGGCCATGCTGAAGCCAGGAGCTTCTTCCAGGTCTCCCACGTGGGTGGCAAGAGCCCAAACAGTTGGGCTATTTCTGCTGCCTTTCCCAGGCAGCTGGAAGTAGAGCAGCCGGGACCCAAACCAGCACCCACGGCAGGGATGCCTGCATCGCAGGTGGTGGCTTTGCCCACTATGCTACAATGATGGCCCCCTCTCTGCTTTTTAAATGGAAATAAATAGCTGTTGGAGAAGAAAGATGCTAAGCACACAGAAGTGTGTAGAGAACAAGGAATTGCATACCATATGCACAGTGTCACCTTACCACGTCTCAGCACTTTTCCATTTCCTCCAAATCTCATTCTTTTCTCTGTGAAGAAACCTCTGTGGGTCTGTCTGATCCCACCTTCCCCTGCCTTCCTGGAGGTGACACCATCCTGCTTTTAGTGTTTCTATTCTCCCCAACAAATATAGTTTATGTAGCCATAAAAGATACGTTGTATTGTTCTACAGGATTTTACACAAATGAGATGGCTTAGTTGAAGCCATTCTGCAACTTGCTTTTTCAGGCAAGAGACTTTGTTTTGAGGGTGCTGCGTGTGGATTTATGTGGCTCCATTCCTCTCATTTAAACCACCACACAGCACTCCATTGAGCAGATGGAAACACTGCCATTTATTTAGCCTTCTCCTAAACACAAACCTTTAAGTGGAGACACAAAGGATGCTTGCTGCATCCTGAACACCCTCTCCCATCCTTATTCAGAGCAGCATGTGCACTTACAAGGCTACCATTTCTACTTTTCTCACTCTCAGGGGTGGCCATGTCTATACTCTGACCGTTACTGCATAAGCAGGAGCTTCCTACACAAGAAGATTCCTTTTTTTTTTAACTTTTATTTAATGAATAAAGATTTCCAAAGTACAGCTTATGCATTACATTGGCTTCCCCCCCCAATGACTTCCCTCCCACCAACAACCCTCCCCTTTCCCGCTCTCTCTCCCCTTCCATTCACATCAAGATTCATTTTCAATTCTCTTTATATACAGAAGATCAGTTTAGCATATATTAAGTAAAGATTTCCACAGTTTGCACCCATATAGAAACACAAAGTGAAAAATACTGTTTGAGTACTCATTATAGCATTAAATCTCAATGTACAGCACATTAAGGACAGAGATCCTACATGAGGAGTAAGTGCACAGTGACTCCTGTTGCTGACTTTACAAATTGACACTCCTGTTTATGGCATCAGTAATCTCCCTATGCTCCGGTCATGAGTTTCCAAGGCTATGGAAGCCTTTTGAGTTCACCGACTCTTATCTTATTTAGACAAGGTCATAGTCAAAGTGGAAGTTCTCTCCTCCCTTCAGAGAAAGGTACCTCAAGAAGATTCCCTTAAAAGGGGAAAGACGAGACTGTGCCCCTCTGCTTGTCCTCCGTTTCCCTCTTCTTGTCACTTGGAAGGCGATTTGAGAGCTGAAGCTCCAGAACCATGTGAAACCATGCGGTGATACCGCGGATGCGCACTGCCTGCTCAGCGTGGCCGAGCCTAAAGAAGACAACTTGTGATCGAGTGAGATTCTGTATCTGCTCTTCATCTCAGTTCCTGACTCACAGCCTGAACACCCTTGCAATTGCCTGAGGGATGAGGTCGAGAGGAACACCTTTCGCGATCAGCAGCAAGCCCCTGGCAACCATAGCTCAGTTTACACTGAGTAGCTCTCCACCGACCCCAGAGAGCTTGAGGATGAGGAGGGTCAGAACTGGCAGCCTCCTCTGTCATCGGCCTCCAAGGAGGGGAGAGGAGCTGGAACAGAAGTCCATCACCCATGATGTAATGTGTCATACTGCCTGGCAGCAGGACCTCCTTAGAAATCCTAAGGGAAAGGGTTCCGACAGCCTCTGAGATGATGGATACACCGAGATGCTGGGAACCTGGGGGGCAGCAGGAGAGGACCAGCTGCTCGGCACCCACCCCACTCCTCGCCCTCCACCTCGGGGGCTGTGCTCCCTCCAGTACCTGTCAGAATCAAGCTGAGCACTGGGCCACGCAGTGGGGATCTGGAGAGATGGAGAACTGGCCGGTGTGAGGGAAAGCGCCATGCTGTGGGGAAAGCGCTGGAAGCACAGCTGGGGGGAGGGACCGGAGCTCCTGCTCATAGCCAGCTTCACGGGACCCTGCCAGACGTCCAGCTTCACCGACCCTGCCAGGCGCCCGGCTTCACGGGACCCTGATAGGCATCCAGCTTCATGGACCCTGCAGGGCGTCTTTCAGAACCTGCACCGAAGTTGTCGCATGGGAGGTTTGACCGCGCCTGCCTCTCCCCTCTCCTGCTGCTCTTTCTCGGGCTTCTGCATTTTGGGTCTGAGAGGACAGGAGGACACAGCATCTGGTTGCTTTGATCTGCCTTTGCCTCATTCCTCATGGGCTTGGACAGTCTGTCTTTTTCATTAAAAATATATATATATATATTTATTTGAAAGGCAGAATTAGAGGCAGAGACAGAGACAGAGATCTTCCACCTGCTGGTTCACTCCCCTAATGACTGTAGCAGCCAAGGCTGGGCCAAGCTGAAGCCAGGAGCCCAGAACTCCATCTGGGTCTCCCACGTGGGTAGCAGGGGCCCGAGCGCTTGGGCCCTCTCCCACTGTCTTCCCAGGCTCATCAGCAGGGAGCTGGATGGGAAGCAGAGCAGCCAGGAAGACATCAACGCTCCCATATGGTCTGCTGGCATCACCATCCCTGGCTTAGTCTGCTGCACTGCCACGCTGGCCCAGCTTGGGCACTTTTTCCATGTATTCATTTGCTGAACAGATTGCCCTATCCATGAATTATCTGTTCATTTTTGGCTATTTTCCTATTGGGTTCTTTTCTTGTTTCTTCTTATCAATTTTACTAAGGCATGTTTTCACTTTGTCTTTTGTTGTACAGAGGTTTTTGTTCTAGCCAAATTTATCCATTTTTTCCTTTGAAATTTTAAAAAGTCTCAAGTATCTATGTTTGTTTATTCCTTTCTGTTCCTATGATTCTTTATTTGTACCGTTTTCTAGCCCCTTTTAAAAGTCCATCTCCTAGGGACCAGCATTGTGGTGCAGTGGGTTAAGCTGTAGCCTGCAATGCCAGCATCCCATAAGAGCACTAGCTTGAATCCCAGCTGCTCCACTTCCAATCCAACTCCCTGCTAATGTGCCTGAAAAAGCAGCAGCTAACGGACCAAGTACTTGGGCCCTTGCCACCCACACGGGAGACCTGCATGTAGTTCCATGCTCCTGGCTTCAGCCTGGCCTGGCTCCAGCTATTAGCGAGCATCTGGGGAAGTGAACCAGCAGATGGGCAATCTCTCTATGTATGTCTTCCTTTCTCCCTGCCTTTCAAATAAATAAATAAATCTTTTTTAAAAGCCCATCTCATTTACTTTGTTTACTCATTTACTGTGATGAAAAAGATGTTTAAAAATGTTTTCTCCTTGGTTTTCAATTTAACCATTTTTGTTGATTTTAGGTTGTTTTCACTGTTAAAACACAAAGGTCATTTTTTATAAATATTTTTATTTATTTATTTGAAAGGCAGAGTTACAGACAAAGAGAAGGAGAGACAGAGAAAAAGGTCTTCCATCTGCTGATTCACTCCCCAAATGGCTGCAATGGCCAGAGCTGGGCTGATCCAAAGCCAGGAACCAGGAGTTCCCTCTGGGTCTCCCATGTGGGAGTATGAGCCCAAGCACTTGGGCCATCCTCCAGTACTCTTCCAGTCCAAAAACCGGAGAGCTGGATTGGAAGAGGAATAGCTGGGACACAAACCAGCACCCACATGGGATGCTGGCACTGCAGGCAGAGGCTTAGTCAACAAAGTCATAGCATCAGCCCCCCTAAAAGTCATTTTTTCAAATATAATTTTAAAATTCCACTGCCATAGTTCATTGTGCTTGTCCACATATTTTGTGGTTTTTATGCTGTCCCTTGTTCTCATCTTTTACACCTTTGTTCTTTGTTGACTTTCTTCCTATCATGAGCATCCATCAGAAGTAAACCCCCATGGGTGGCACATCTGAAAATGTCTCTATTTTGTCTTTACAACTGCTGGACAGTTTAGCTGGATATAGAACCCCAGGAAAGACTGTACAAAAAGCTCTCTGCACTGTACATGTCACATTTTATAACCACAGATTCTGTGATGGTTTGATGAATGTGTATCTCCCACCGGAATGATTTTGCTTGTGTGTTCCCTGTGTAGCCACCCTAGAACAATGCCAGGCACATGGAGGGCCCTGTAGAAACAGATACTGAATGAGTGAGTGTGTGCATGAGTGAATCCTTCACAAGGTTCTGTGTCCTCAAGGGCCAGGTGGGCATCTTCCTGCATGGGGCTGAGCTGCCCAGTGCCCAGGAGGAACCATACTTCAGTGCAGGAACACACGAATGCAGCCGATGTCCAAAACAAAACAGGGAGTGCTATTCTGAGACATGAGTGCCTTTTGAAGAAGCCAACTTCGATTCTCTAGCTTCACATTTTCTCCCCTGGTGCTGGCTGTGATAGAGCTGGGAGATTTTATGGAAGCAGAGCCTCCTGTTGAAGCGATCCACATTCTGCACAAACTTTCGAAGACCTGCTCACAGGACAGATTTCGGCCGAGACGTCATCCTTAAGTGGCGTGTGATGGAGGCGCCTTTAAAGGAGAGGGTGTCACGGCGTTCAGGGACAGGTTGCAGCAGAGGCAGAGCCACGGAGGAAATACTCAGCAGTCACGGCTGTGGGCACAGGCAGGGGCAGCCAGCTGGTGCCCCCGCAAGAGGAAGTGCATTAAGGTTGTGCAGGAAGGCCCATTGTACAGGAGGCATTGAAAGAGTTAGCCCCCGGAGAGCACTAATGTGCTTCGATTTGGTCATTTATAAAATGACAGGAACTATTAGGACTCGGAAAAGATGACTGGTCTTTACCGGTTGGAGGACACAGGGGTCACCCATATGTTGACAAAGTGAAAGGGACGTGCAGAAAGGCCTCAGTCCACTTGTCCACCCTAAAGCAGCCCATCACGTCTGGGTGGGCTGCTGTGTGTTCCCAGCCCCCATCTGTGTAAAAACCGCGATGCTATTCTGTCCCCTTCCAAAAGCCCCTGGTAGCCTGTGAGGGAAATTCTCAGACACCCTTTGTCAGCAGGTGGAACGGCTGTTGTCACGCCCAATACCACAAAGTTCACTGACAGTGAAGTTGGGGAGGCACCACACCCTGGAGGGAAATGGGTTTTAATGCAGTCGAAGCAGGAATGGGTATTTGACCTAGCAGCGAAGAAACCCACATCCATGTTGGAGACCCAGGGATCAGTGCCCTGCTCCAGCTCCTTATCCCAGCTTCCTGTTTAATGCACAGCCATCAGGGGAGGCAATGCTGTTGACTCAAGTAACTGAGTTCTTGCCACCCATGTAGGAAGCCTGGATTGAGCTCCTGGCTCCTGGCTTCCACCTGGACAAGCCCCAGAGGTTGTGGTGCATTTGGGGAGTGAACCAGCAGAGCGAAAGCTCTGCGTGTCTGTCTCTTTCTCTGTATCTCTGCCTCTCAAAAGAAAGCAATTGCCAGATTCCAAAGCAAATGCACTCGAAGGAGTTTAAAACCTTGTTTTCCTTGGCTCCTGAAAAACAGGACTTTTCCCAGATTGCATGTCCTTCAGCCATGACATCTGCTTGGGAACGTGGAAGGATCAGCAAAGAGAAAACTGCCTTCCAAATATTGGCTCAGGGGCTGGAAGAACACAGTTGCTGGAGGAAAAGAACAAATTCGGAATCAGAAAAGTAAATCATTTTTTGAGGCATCAAAGCGGGCTTTCCAAACAAAAGCAAGTGCTGTTTCTTTGTTCAGAGGAAATAAAGCCATTACGGAGCACACTTTAATGTCAATACAGGACAGAGACGCCTTTGCTGCCTGGCGTGTGCCTGGGCCTCTGGTCTGCGGCCACTCTTCAGACACGCCCAGCTGCTGTGTCCTCAGGAAAGGGACTTGCCAAGTGGCTTTGTGCACCTTTCCAGTAAAGATGATCAACAATAATAATAATAAGGTAATAAACTGGCCTTCCAGCTTGGCAAAACTTGAAACCATATGTTCTGAGAGTTGCTTCATTCACTGCTAATTAAGTTTTTTTTTGCCCCCACAAAATGAGACTTTTGGGACCAAACAGCTTTAGGCATGTGAGCATCTCAACGGGGCCTGCTCTACACTTTTGAGGATCTGATCTTGGCCAGCTTTGAAGCTCAGCGCCCTGTTTGGGATCTGAAGCTCGTTAATAAAATAAAACAGGAGTGCACACTTGGAGTCCTCCCACAGCCAGTAGGGAGGGTGACGGATGACTCCCTAACTCCAATAAAAAGAAAAAACAGACGGCGTCCAAGTGACATTGACAGTACTGAGCCACACATATGTCTTCCTGCCCTGGCCACCCAAAGGTCTCGTCGTGGGGACATCAGGGTCTGCTACCCAAGGCCCAGCCCAGATGGCTGTCAAGCACGTCCGCAGCAAAGGTCAGCGAGCATTTGGAGCCACGCACAGCTTGTCTGTCTCGAGTTCGTGCAGCCTCGCGAAGCGCAGATGCTCTCCCTTTAATCTTGTTGATGCTCTGCCGCGGTCACACTCAGTGTCATTTGGCTGCAGAAAACCCCTCCAGGAACGACCCTGTGAGAGAAACAGTGCGTGCGGGCGCCGACTCACTCGGGGTAGCTCCCAGCCTCTCTGCGTAGCTAAGCACAGTTAATTTATTTGAATGAAATGGGTTATGAGAGTGGCAGTGAACATATAAATACCTCTTTTTTTTTTTTTTTTGGTTGCTAACTCTATCGAATCAAATCATCTGGCTCTTCAAGGTTGAGTTTAGGGCTGTGCGTAATGTACTTCAATATTCACTTTCCAGGAGGGATTTGCAGAGCGTCCCAGAGCAGCATGTCTTACAGTCTAAAAGTTCAGCGTGAACCGGCGCCGCGGCTCACTAGGCTAATCCTCTGCCTTGTGGCGCCGGCACACCTGGTTCTAGTCCCGGTCGGGGCGCCGGATTCTGTCCCGGTTGCCCCTCTTCCAGGCCAGCTCTCTGCTGTGGCCAGAGAGTGCAGTGGAGGATGGCCCAAGTACTTGGGCCCTGCACCCAATGGGAGACCAGGAGAAGCACCTGGCTCCTGCCATCGGATCAGCGCGGTGCGCCGGCCGCGGCGGCCATTGGAGGATGAACCAATGGCAAAGGAAGACCTTTCTCTCTCTCTCTCACTGTCCACTCTGCCTGTCAAAAATAAAATAAAATAAAAATTCAGCATGGGTTCCAGCCTGGGATCCACCATTCCTAGCTGTGGGACTTTGGGCAATTCACCACATGGGTAAAAAGGAGAGAATCCAAGTACGCACATGATAAGCTATGGTGAAGATCGGTGCAGGGCACACAGAGTAAATACGCAGGCATCTGCTCAAAACATGGAAGGATAAACAAAGAGATGGCCAGCACTACGGCTCACTTGGCTAATCCTCCACCTGCGGCGCCGGCATACCGGGTTCTAGTCCCGGTTGGGGCACCGGATTCTGTCCCGGTTGCTCCTCTTCCAGGCCAGCTCTCTGCTGTGGCCTGGGAAGGCAGTGGAGGATGGCCCAAGTGCTTGGGCCCTGCACCTGCATGGGAGACCAGGATAAGTACCTGGCTCCTGCCATCGAATCAGTGCGGTGCGCCAGCCACAGTGGCCACTAGGGGGTGAACCAACGGAAAAGGAAGACCTTTCTCTCTGTCTCCCTCTCTCTCACTGTCCACTCTACCTGTCAAAAACAAACAACAAAAAAAGAAAAAAAAAAAAGAGAAGCTTGCCTTCCATACACTGGCTCATTTTAGGCCCTTGTGGCAGAGCCTCCTACCCAAACAGGCTGTGCCTTACCCACACGGCTCAACCTTTGTGGTGCTGTGGTGCAAAGCCCAGGCTCTGGAGAAAGGCCCAGCCCCAGAGGAACAGGGCTTGGCAGGAAAAAGAAGTTCCTGACTCTGCAAGCGTCACCGAAGGGCCGGGGACTCAGTTAGTTCTCTTCCCACGTGTGATTCTCGGTGAGTTTCATTTTTTCTAAAGCTCAGGGGAAGTGGAATTAGAAGATGTCTATTTGGGTTCAAAAGCATTTTGAAGTCCATGCTGAGTTTGTTTCAAAACACTCATTTTCCATGAACTTTTTGAAGACCCCTTGATTGCAAGGATCTCAGTATCTTTTTTCTTTTGGTGCCAAAATAAAGTTACCTTTTAACTCTCCTGTCTGTGGGGAGCAACTCAGACTAGACTAAGTTACTGGAATTAAGACTTACTCTATGCATCTGCTCTCCCACAATATGGCGCTGAGAAGGGAGTAAACAACTTCTACGCAGCTGCCTCTCGCCAACTTGAGTGATGACCTGCAGGAGCTGATCCTGCTCCTGATTTGAGGAGAGCAGCGTACTCGGCGTGTGGGTAGCAGAGTTGGGATTGGTGGAAGAGGACTATAAAGGAGGAGAGAGACAACATGCACCAGGAACATCTAAGAGGAACATCCGGATAACATCTGAGCAGCCCCCAAGAGAGCCGGCCGGCAGTGTGCCACTGCCCCGTGGAAGTGGGGAAAGTGGCAGGGGGAACCGCCCTTCCACGGAGGTGGAAGGATGGCAGCCAACCCAGGAAGGGCCAAACAGACAAAAGAACAGCACAGGGTCCTGTGTCGTTCCTCCACGAAGAGGGGGAGCGACACCTGTCCTTGAACTTTTTAAAGCGCCCCTGATGTGGTACCCATAACAAAACTATAGGACAGGTAAAATTATTATCTTTACTTCATTTGAGAGTATCCTGAAAGTCTGTGCAAAAAGAATTGAAAGGTCGGTTTATTCTGCTCCTAAAATCTCTGGAATCCATGCATTTATCAAAGAGGCTTAGGGAGACTAATTTTTCCAAAATTCAAGAGGTCTAACTGCCTACAGGATAAAGTCCCAGACCCGAGAGATTGTCCATGATGTGATCTTCCATCTGCCCAATGGCCTCCTGCCGCCTGTCCCTTGCCTGTGCCTCACTGTAGCCCAGACGAAGCCAGGGGCATCCAGCCTCCAACAGCCAACAGTACAAGCAGCCAAGACCCAAGCCCTGAACTCCAGCGAGCGTCGGGGCTGACAACTGTGTGAAGGCCTTCCCCAGGGCAGGACTGTTCCAAAAACCTGCCTTGCACGCCTTGCTCCTCGAGCCCACCCTCCTGGGAGCTGTTCATCTCACTCCCTCCCGTCCCCTCCTTACCTGGTCTGCCCCACCCTGTGGTCCCCTGCCTCTCCCTGCAGCCCACCTCCTCTCCTTGCACGAATGCAGAGACGCGGCAGCCCTGGCCTCTGCCCTCACCTCTTGGACCAGAGTGCAACTTGGTGTGGCAGAGGTCAGCAGAAAGGGCCGTCAGAAGGCTGCAGATGTGGAGGTGAGCAGGTTTTACATCACCCCCATTGCACTACAGCAAAGCTGAAACGGTTGCAAGTGTCTTGCATGGGTGACAGGTTCCCCCCCGGTGATGGGGTTCCTGCACAGGTGACACGGCTCCTGCAGAGGCTACTTCAAGCCCCCCTCCATGCCTTTCTCTTGCTGCCCTCTGTCCGCCTTACCCCACCTCACTCCTCCCCCTGCCTAAGCCCTCCTCAGGCACTCCGAGCCAGCCTCCCCTGATTGTAAGGCCCTTTCTCCTGGTGCGGGTCAGGTGTCCCTTCTCAGGACGTGCAGGCTCCCCGGCTAGTGCCCTACCTGCTGTCCTGACCGTGTGGAACTGCTGTGATGATTTCTGGCTCCATCCCCACCATACCACAAGTCTCTCAGGGCTCATGCACACTCTGCTGCCAATTGCTTCTCTGGGCTGGTTTCAGAGTGGCTTACACAAATCCGAATTTCTTCTTCTCAGTAACAAACACTCGAGAGGCGACCGGCACTGGCACGGGCGCAGCACACCTAAGAGGAGGCGGGACCCCGCTCCATGTCCTGGTCTTTCTCTCAGTCCCAGACAGAGGGCTCCTGGACCCTTGGCCAAGCCTCTGCATTCAGGGAGGAAGGCGCGGGGGCAGGTGGTGGACCCAGCTGTGTGCGGACTTCCCAGGAGCACATGCCTTGCCCATTACCAGCCTGCCCTAGGGGGCGCTGGCCGTTCCCTGGTCTAATGCATGCCCCAAGATGTGCATGTAACAGAGCGTGGTGACTCGCTTTTGCTTTTCTTCCTTTTTTATTACTGGGGTGAACTCATACAACATAAAACTCCCCATTTTAAAGTGGCCATTTGGTGGCATTTAGTCCTTTTGCAAATGTTGAGCCAGCCCCACCTCTGTCCAGCTGCCAAACATTCTCATCTCCCCAGAGGGGAGCTGCTCCTCGGTGCCCCAGCAACCACCAGTCTGGCCCTGTCTCTGTGCTCCTGCATGTCCCAGAGCTTTCTCATGCCAGGGGTCACCCAGAGTGCGGCCTGGTGTGTGCCTGCTTCGTGTGCCGAGAGTGTTTCCAGGGTTTCCTCCTTGTAATGTGCTTCGCTCCTTCTCATGGGTGAGTAATATTCCATTCTGCTTCTCCATTCAGCACTTGGTAGGCTTTCAGGGACTGTTTGTGTTGTGATTTGAACCCAGGTACCCTGGCTTCAAGTCCCCCCGGCAGAACACACAGGAGGTGCAGGGAGGGGAGCCCTTCACTGGAGGATGCTCATGGCCACATAATCCTTGCCTGTGTATGGTGAGCCCAGGAAGGCTGCCTCTAAAGAGTGGAGCTCCCGCCTGCGGTGATCCGAGTGAACCCGGGCCTGTCCGGCCACAGGTTTGCCTTGGCCAGAGCCCAGCCAGGTGCATTCCTCAGCAAGGTGTCATTTTATGTCTTTCTTATTGGTAATCATGCAGGATTCATGGCCGGTGGACTCTTTCTTCTTGCCAGAGGCTGATAAATTGGCCAGACGCAAGAACCGTTCTTCAATAATTAAAGCGTTTATGACTCGCAGGAGGAAGCAGATTTGGGCACACCCCCTGGGGACCTTGACAAGGCTTCCCCCAGCTGATGTCCTCATCTTCCATCAGCTGGGTGACTGCCTACCCTCTTCTTGGCCTCCAGGGACCTCGGCTCGCCATCCAAATGGCTACTCTCAGCTGAGGTTGGGCACTTTCAGAAATCCCCTGGGAGACTGAGTAGCAACCAAAGGGCCCAGCGAAACAACAATGGCCCCCAGTGGGCTCAGCATCCCGGAGGGACCCTCTGGGCCCCTTTCAGTTTCCCACTCCTGAGGGGGCTCCTGGACTTTCCCAGAGCAGGAAGGAAACCCTGCTGCACTGTCACCTGCCTCCCGGAGGGACCATGTGCCTAGGAAAGGGCTGGGGGGGAAGTGCCCAGCCATTGGCTCACGGCAGGTGGAGGGAGGAGCTGAGCGATGTCACTCAAAGGCCCAGGGTGGGACAAGCAGAGCCCAGGCCTGCTGCCCCTCTCGGGAACACAGAGTGAACTTGGAACTCTCAGAGCAGCATGCATAAAGGCTTTGGCTTCTGAGTCTAAAAGACCTGGCTTTGGTCCAGGCTCTGCCATTTGCTGGTTGGGCAACCCCGGGTGAGTCGCCTGACCTCTCCGAGCCCCAGTTTCATCATGCATGAGCTCAGGTGACTTCCACCTGCCAGGGACTACGAGGGTAATCCATGTGCAGCACAGTGCCAGGGCCCCACTGAGAGGTCACTGCAATGGCAGCGAAGCTGTTGATGTAACCTGGGACTCGTCCATCCCATTTGCTCCTGGGGACCCAGGCGGAGCTGCCAGGACCCCTGCAGGCCCACCTACCCCCTTACACCACCAGTCTAGCATTTTGCATTCAAGGTCTTAGCGACTCTGACCGGGCCAGGACGTTTTTCCTAGAGGGCCCTCTTCTCCAGGACAGGCTGAGGATTATAAAGCATGCTCCGAGTTTCAAGGTCAAACCTAGTACTTCCTATGAAAGTAAAAGATAGCAGTACATTAGGTTGTCAAGTTAATACAGTGTGATGGAGCAACTCCAGGCTGAAGATCCTACAAGACTGTAAAAGTCTAATAGATTTAGGGAAACGGTACGTTGGGGAGCAGATTGGACAGCGCTCATCAATGGATCAAAACTGCCTTGGAGGCTCCTTGCTCAGGCAAGAGCAGAGCCTTGCTAAATGACTGCCTTCCCTCCACGACCTGCAGACAAACCTCACTTCACACGGGGATGCTCACGGATGGGGCGCTGATCCGGAGGGGAGTCTGCACCTCACTTGGCCCCGAATGAGAGAAGATAGCCCTGACAAGCCAAATTCCGTTTTCTTTTGTAGATGTGACATAAACCATCCTAATTCCCTTAGCTCCATCTGCTGATTTTGGGTAAATTCAGACACATTTAGCTTTGTTTCCCTCTTGGTGAAATGCTTTTAATTATGTCAAGGCATGTTCTTGATGCATTTATGCTTTAATCAGGTACAAAATTGGCCGAGTGTAAGGTTTGTGCATATGCTCCCATGAAGGCATCATTTCAATGAGTTTTTTTTTTTGACAGGCAGAGTGGACAGTGAGGGAGAGAGAGACAGAGAGAAAGGTCTTCCTTTGCCGTTGGCTCACCCTCCAATGGCCGCCACGGCCAGCATGCTGTGGCCGGCGCACTGCGCTGATCCGATGGCAGGAGCCAGGTGCTTACCCTGGTCTCCCATGGGGTGCAGGGCCCAAGCACTTAGGCCACCCTCCACCTCACTCCCTGGCAACAGCAGAGAGCTGGCCTGGAAGAGGGGCAACCGGGACAGAATCCGGCGCCCTGACCGGGACTAGAACCCGCTGTGCCAGCACCGCAAGGCGGAGGATTAGCCTAGTGAGCCACGGCACCGGCCTCAATGAGCTTTTATCCCAGGAAGAAATGCCATTCGACAACAGACAGGTTAACCAGAAAAGCGTAACTGGACCACACAGACTTTTTAAGAGTTACCAGGTGCAGTCATCAATTTGCTTCCCTCGTTGCAGACACCCCAGCAGTCACGCAGGCTCCATCTCTCTCCAAGCAGTCGCCAAGAAGTGATGGTTCTGCTGAACCGAGGTCTGATGAGAGATGGCACTGTTGACAGGTGTCCCCTGCCACCCCCACCCCCCACGTTTCATGCATCTTTCCGTTAGCTGGGATTTAATCTTTTCCATGGGGAAGACTGTTCAAATTGAGTAATTTAAATACCCTCCGTGACTGGGCCATGCATCATTCCAGCCCTGGGCGACCCGACTGCCAACAGCAGCATCCATTACACAAGTCCTGACTCCCCAGGCTCAGGGACCAGATGCTATGGATGGAAAGGAAGTCTCATCATGGGGCTGGGTGTGTCTGTCTGCACCACCAAGGAGCTGACACGTTCTGTGTCACAAGGCAGAACACACCCTTGCTTACCTTCAAGTGTTGGAAGTGTCTTCCTCAGGTGGGGATGCCAAGAGGTGGTGGGACCTTTCAGAGGTGGGAAGGTTGTTACCACCTTCCTTCTCTCTATCTGACTTCCTATCTCTCCCAGGGATTTCTCTGTCTCACAGGTACTCCCCTAATCATGCCATCCACTGTGGTGTGATGCAGCCAAGGGCACCCTCACTGGAGACTGAATTGTTGAGCCACCTGATCTTGGACTTCCAGCCCCCAAAACTGAGAGCTAAGCAACCTCTCTTTAGAAAGCACCCAGCCTTGGGTATTTTGTTATAGCAATGGCAAATGGACTAATACAGTGAAGAGCATTATTTCTGGAAAATCAGGCATTCCAGTCATTACCGCCTAACAGAGTACCCTCAAACTTAACAACCTTATACAGCAACTTTTACTCTGTGTTGTGGGGACTGGTGTTGAGGCAGGGCTCAACCAGCATGGTCATACAGTGTTTCTCAGCTCACGGATGAATGGAGCTGGGGGGTCTAAGAAGTCTTCTCCAAAAGTCTGGGGCTTTGGTGGGTGCAGCTGGAAGGTGAGGACTAGTGACCAGAGAGTCTACATGTGACACCTAAAACATGTGTTCACAAACAACTTGGATTCCGTCATGGTGGCTCAGAGCTGCCAGAGAGAGTGCTCAATGAAACCTAGGCAGACGCTGCAAGGCTTCTGACCCAGCTTCACAAGAGATGCACAGCATTCCCCCCATGAGTTATTTGCCAAAGCAGTCATAGACCAGCCCAGGTTAACAGGCAAAATGACATAGACCCTCATCCCTTGGTAACAGAAATAGCAAAGAGTGTGCAGTTTTAACCCACCATAGCAATCAAGAACATCGCAAAATGGTTGTTGTCACCATGGAGGGCTGAACGCTAACATTAGAGGCACGTTGTTAAACTGTAGTATAGAAAAAGGTTAGCAGATGCACCCATGACACTCAACCAAGAGCAAGCTGAGATGGTTCCTAGACTTTCTGCAAAATAAGCTTGAAGCATCCTTGTTCCACATACTTCATTTTTTTTTTTTTCACAGGCGGAGTGGACAGGGAGAGAGAGAGAGACAGAGAGAAAGGTCTTCCTTTGCTGTTGGTTCACCCTCCAATGGCCGGCCAGCGCACCGCGCTGATCTGAAGGCAGGAGCCAGGTGCTTCTCCTGGTCTGCCATGTGGGTGCAGGGTCCAAGCACTTGGGCCAAGCTCCACTGCACTCCCTGGGCACAGCAGAGAGCTGGCCTGGAAGAAGGGCAACTGGGACAGAATCTGGTGCCCCAACCAGGACTAGAACCCAGTGTGCCCGCGCCACAGGTGGAGGATTAGCCTATTGAGCCGTGGCGCCGGCCCCACATACTTCATTTTTAAGAATAACTAAGTATTGTTCATTTTGCTTCCTAAATAATGGGTAGGTTTCCATTTGCTTCTATCACCAGCAATTCTATTATCAGCACCACCTCCACCATCACCATCACCACCACCTCCACCATCACCATCACCACCACCTCCACCAGCACCTCCACCATCACCATCACCACCACCTCCACCATCACCATCACCTCCACCATCACATCACCATCACCACCATCATCACCATCACCACCACCTCCACCATCATCATCACCTACACCATCACCATAACCACCACCTCCACCATCACCATCACCATCACCTCCACCATCACCATCACCAACACCTCACCATCACCTCCGCCGTCACCATCACCACTGTGGGGAGCAACTCGGACTAGACTAAGTTACTGGAATTAAGACTTATTCTATGCATCTGCTCTCCCACAATATGGCACTGGGAGAGGAGGAAACAGCTTCTACACAGCTGCCTCCAGTTCAACCAATAAACAGCAGGACCTGCTCCTGATTGGAGGAGAGCAGCGTACTCGGCATGTGGGTAGCAGAGTTGGGATTGGTGGAAGAGGACTATAAAGGAGGAGAGAGACAACATGCACCAGGAACATCTATGAGGAACACCTGAGCAGCCCCCAAGAGAGCCGGCCGGCGGTGTGCCGCTCCCCAGCGGAAGTGGGGAAAGTGGCAGGGGGAACCGCCCTTCCACGGAGGTGGAAAGGACGGTAGCCAACCCGGGAAGAACCAGCAGCAAACCCGGGAAGGGCCGAGCAGACAAAAGAACAGCGCAGGGTTCTGTGTCCTTCCTCCGCGAAGAGGGGGAGCGACAACCACCACCTCCACCGTCACCATCACCACCACCTCCACCATCACCATCACCTCCACCATCACCATCACCTCTACCATCACCATCACCACCACCTCCACCATCACCATCACCATCACCACCACCTCCACCATCACCATCACCACATTAGTCCAAGCTACCTCCGTTCACCTAAAGTAGCTTCCTGATTGTTCTAGCTGTACCTGCGCTGACCCCTTCCAGTCCAGTTGCTCCACTTCAGGTGGAATCATCACTCCAGAGGCTGACCAGTCCAACCACTTAGAACCGTTTGATGGCTTACCCATGCTCTTAAAATGAAAGCCAAGCCCATTGTAATGG
This sequence comes from Oryctolagus cuniculus, assembly GCF_964237555.1. NCBI lineage: Eukaryota > Metazoa > Chordata > Mammalia > Lagomorpha > Leporidae > Oryctolagus > Oryctolagus cuniculus. The sequence goes on along the minus strand of NC_091443.1, from coordinate 97,272,976 downwards.
CACATGGGACCCAACCTTCCTTTCTGGCCCATTTCAGGTTCTCATTTCTTTCCTTTAATCCATCCCAATGCTTTCGGGTTTTTATTCTTGTCACATTTCCTTGACCCCCAGGCTGACCCCCCGCCCCACCAGAAGGACTTTGCTTCTCTCTGGGACTAGACAACTCTTTTCTCCACTCATGTCATGAAGCTGAACAAAACACCCCCATTTATTTTGTTGTTCATGTGTGCATGTTCAGCTTTGCTGTGTGACTATTTGGTCGCTAGGAATTCTCCACTCCACACAGTGAGCTCCATGGCTCAGGGAAGTTGCCAACAGTGGCCCCAGAGCTCCGTGGCTCAGGGAAGTTGCCAACAGTGGCCTCAGAGCCTGGGGAATAGGAAATAGTCGCCCTGAGGAGTTACTCATTTAGCATTTCTTGAATGGAGGAAGAAATAATCATTAGGTCCACCGTGAAGAGTTTTGATTAGGAAGTAGTGACCCTAAACTTCATTTCAGTCTATGAATCAATCACAGTGTTGATCTCATGCTTGTTTCCTGAAAACTTCATTGGCAGTTTGGTTGTATGTTAATACTCAGCTAGTTTAACAATGGAACATTTTATTTAAAATCATGATGCACTAGGAAAAACAACTCCTGAGAAAAGAATGTTTGTATCAGCTGAGAAATTGATCGAATGTTTTCATGATTCTTTTGTACTTGTTGATTACAAAGATTAAGGACCAACTCATTCATGGAGTTTTTCTGTCCTCAGAAATCTGATAAACAAATAAAGTAATACAAGTGAAAATGAAGTTAGCTTTACTCCCTGTACTGATGCCATCATTTCTCTGCCTTCCTGGGAGAGAGATACCACCATAGATTTGCTGTAAATTCATTAAATTCTTGGTTTTATATTTTTCTACATGTATGTACAATCATAAATAATGTATGGCATTGTTTTATGTATTTTAAAAATTTTGCACAAATAGCATCATATTTTTCATATTATTCTAAAACTTGCTTTATAAGAGCTGTTCATTTTGATAAACAAGGATCTAGACTATTTTAAATTTTTATTTATTTATTCATTTAAGAGGCAGAGAAAAACAGTGAGCTCCTATCCACTAGCTCCTCCCAAATGTCTGCAATGGCAGCAGCTGAGCTAGGCCAAATCTGGAAGCCAAGAACTCAATCCAGGCTTCCCGCATGGGTGCTAGGATTAGCCAAGCTGGGGCCGTGGTGGCCATTTGGGGAGTGAACCAGTGGATGGAAGACTGCCCCCACCCTCATAATTCTGCCTCTCAAATAAATAAATAAATCTTAGAAAGAAAGAAAGGAGAGGAGAGGAGAGGAGAGGAGAGGAGAGGAGAGGTCAGCACTGTGGCATAGCTGGTAAAGCCGCTGTCTGCAGTGCCAGCATCCCATATGGGCACCGGTTCAAGACCCAGCAGCTCCATTTCTGACCCAGCTCTCTGCCATGGCCTGGGAAAGCAGTAGAAGATGACCCAAGTGTTTGGGCCCCTGCATTGGCATGGGAGACCTGGAAGAAGCTCCTGGCTTCAGATCAGCGCAGCTCCAGCCATTGTGGCCATCTGGGTAGTGAACCAGAGGATGGAAGACCTCTCTCTATCTCCTCTCTCTGTGTAACTCTTTCAAATTAATAAATAAATAAATCTTAAAAAAAAGAAAAGAAGAAGGAAAAGAAACAGACAGAACATTTACCAAGGAAGAAAATACCCTGGTTCACCCAATGCGTTGAAAAGAACTGAAATCATGCGTTGTTGGTTCTCTGACCACAATGGAATCAAACTGGAAATCAATAACAGAAAGTCATAGAAAAATCTATGATCACTTGAAAATTAAGCAATACATTTGTAAATAATCCATGGGTCAAAGAGGAAGATTTAAAAATACACTGAACTAATAAAACTTAAAATATAATACATCAACATCTATTGAACACACCTAAAGCAGGTCTGAGAGGGAAATTTATAGCATTAAAGACTTACTTCAGGAAAGAAAGCCTCATGTGAGTAATCTCAGTTCCCACCTCAAGAACCTGAAAAAAGAAGAACAAAGGGAACTCAAAGCAATGGAAGGAAGGAAATAGTAAAGACAAAGGCAGAGATAAATAAAATTGAATAATGAAATAGGAGAGAAAACAATCAATGAGACAAAAAGCTGCTTCTTTGAAAAGATCAATAAAATTGACAAACCTGTAGCCAGCATGAAAGGAAAAGTCAGAAGGCATAAATCCTTAATATCAGGGATGAAATAAAAGGTACCACTACAGACCCTGCAGAACTCAAAAGGATAATAGAAATACCGCAAGCAGCTCTACACTCTAAATTTGGCCATACCTTGAAAAGAATAAGCTACTACTCATATAGCATGAGACAAATAATTAGAGCAACCTTAAAATTGTTAATATTATTGATTTTTTCATTTAAGAACTCTCAGAAACAAAACTGAGCCCCAGACAGTTTCACCAGAGTCATACAAACTTTGAAAGAGTTGACATCAATTGTTCCAAATTTTCTGTAAAAACAGAAAAGGAAGGAAAGCTTCTCAAAATATTTTATGAATCCAGTATTACCATGTCACCAAAATCAGACACAATAGTGCAAAAAGAAAGCTACAGATCAGTATCTCTCGTGAATAAAGATGCAAAGCCCTTCACAAAATATCACAAAATAGAATTCAGCAGTGTAAGAAAAAGAAGTGTGTGCCATGATTAAATGGTTTATTCCAGGTAGGGATGCAAGACTAGTACACTATCCAAAAATCTACCATTACAATTCACTGTGTTAACAGACTAAAAAGACAAATCACATGATCACATCAACAGAAACAGCCTGTGACCAAAGCAACACCAGTTCATGCTAAAACCTTCAACCAGAGGGCAACATCCTCAACCCGATCAAGATCATCTACAGAAACCTTACAGCTAACATTTTAGTTAGCAAACGAAGATTGAATGCATCCCCTAATACCGGGAACAAAGCAAGAATGCTTGCTCTCACCACTGCTACTCAGCATACTGGTGCATGTTCTAAGGAAAAAGAAAAAAAAATGTAGATAAAGAAGATATTGAAGACAAACTTGTCTATGTAGAAAATGCCAAGGAATTTACAAAAACCAATGCTCTGAACTAATTAGAACAAATAACAGTTTAGCAAGATCTTGAGATAAGAAATCAACATGCAGAGCACTCTGACATTAGAATTACAGTATTACTTGAAACTTCCCCCCAAAAAATATGTCCTTGGGTTTATAGGCTGCAAAAATGTAAAACACTGATGAAAGAAAATGAAAGAAGATACGAATAAAGAGACATACCATGTTCATGGATTTGAAGACTTACATAGTAAATATGTTAATTCTCCTCAAACTGATATACTCATATAGGCTTAAACATAATTAAACTCATCAAAATCCTGGAAAATTTTCAAATAAATAGATTGGATTGTTTGAAAATTAATTTGATGTTGGTAAAAAATACTGATTCCTGGGTTCCGCCCCTGGAGGGGGTCATTGTGTTGGTGGTGTGGGCGGCCTAGGCATCGCCATTTGTCATACCTCCCTGCCTGGCCTCTTTCCCTACAGATCCTCAAACCAGTGAGAACTGCCTGAAATATTGGAAAGAAGGTTCTGTAGGGAACACCACCTCCCTGGAGCTTGTACCCTGCGCCCTGGGATGTCAACAGAGAAGATGAATGGAAGGATAGGACAAACCATGCTCAAGCCCTTGACCCGACACCGGGGCCGAGGAGACAGGAGCTGCCAGGAACTGCGCTCGGCCACGGAGCAGTGACATTTTCACTGGGGGCAGGGGGAGTGTCTCCAGCAATCACAACCTTGGGGACACTGGAATATTTTAGGGGAGTATTGAATGCTAATGCGTGCACTCTGGAGACGGTCTGACACGCCCACTGCTCTTGCCTCAGGGTTGCCACTCAGCACCAGTTGGGAGGGTCTGGGTCGCACCTGCAGCCCGATGTCCCACACACCAGGAGCTCAAGTTTGGTCTCGGGTGCTCGGGTGAGCAGAAGCCCATTTGTCCCCAGTCCTTACTGTGGAACAGGCTGCCAGCCCTGGTGGCAGGAGCCCTTCAGCAACACCCAACCCAGCAACACCTTCTGGAGCCCAGAGCACGGGGCTGAGAGCAACCAGAACTCCAAACCCTTCGCAAGCTGGAGAACCAGAGGCGCTGGGCTTTATGCTTCAAAGTTTGGTAAAATTTCCCACACTAGAGTAAAAGCTACACAATCCGCGCTGAGCCTGCAGCACCAGCCTTAGGTGCCCAGCGCAGGGGCAGTGAGCAACTCGGGCACTGTGGGACCATCACCACTGTCCATCATCCCGCCGAAACCGGTGAACACTCTCTCCCCGCCCGCTGCCCTGCCCAGCCCCTGCCACCCACCGCTCCTCTCTCTGTCTCTGTGGATGTGACTCCTCTGGGGACCCCACAGAAGGGGAAGCCTGTGCCATGGGTCCTGCCCTGACCGGCTCTCGTCTGTGTTGTGGCAGGTGTCGGAATTCCCCTCCCTTTTAGGCAGGGCACGGGTTGGGAGCCTGTTTGGTTTCCACCCTGGGGTAAAGTGCGCCACCTCCCTGGCCCCGATGTCTCCCATCTCTGGAAGGGTCCTATCGTCTGACCATCTGCGGAGCACTGGATTCACCTGGATCCACTTCAGTGACTTCAGCCGTAGGGCGCTTCTCTCACTCCCGACACAGCGCAGTGTCCAGGGTCCACAGCCCAGGGCTGGCAAATTCTCCCATGATATCCTCCACGTCCAAGCCTCCTGCTCCAGGCTCCATCCTGCTTAGTAGGTGGTATGAGAGATTTACTCTTCCACAGCCCCTGGCCCATGCTCCAGGCAGGAAGAAGAGGCCAGCACAATCAAGGAGCAAGGGATGGAGCCTGCATCATGGAGGCAAACTTTTCCCAGAAGTCCCTGGCATTCCTCTCATCGCATTGGCTCGAATGTGTCACATGACCTAGCTGCACAGGAGGCTGGCGATGCACGTGTGTTATCCATCAATCTTATTTCATAGGACAGCTTATTTGGATTTCCAACAGTTTTCCACATTTAGGAAAAAAATAGAGTTGGTTTTTTAAGTGTTAAACATCTAATCCTGTGCCATGGTTAACAAGACCTCAGGCTTCTGTTCAGCAGGGAGCGAGGGAGAGGCCACATTTGGGGCAGGTCCCTAGCACTTGGGGAGGTCCCTAGCACTTGGGGCAGATCCCCAGGGATGGGCTTTCAGGGACTACAGACGCCTGTGATGCGGAGCCAGCACCTGGCCAGCGCTGGTGCCGAGGACGGTGATGAGGACAAAGGCTGCACACATGCCCGTTTTCAGGACAAAGTCTCCTAGGACAGCTGCTCAGCTCTATTTCTTTGGGATGGCGATAACCGCCGCTGCCCAGCTAACACCTGCATACCCGGTCCTGAACCTGAACCCCCGTGACTCCCCCCACGAGTCTCCTGGTCTTCAGCCAGGCTCACCTTGGGGATGACCTCACAGCCAGCCCTAAGGCTAAACCGCTCAGCCTGATGGGACCTGTGCAGCTTTGGCCACTGCTGACCACACCGCACCCCAGGGGAGCTGGGGCGGGGGCTTCCAGGCACCTGAGTTAGAATCTGCTCTGGGACACCAGGAGCTGGCCCGCGAGGACCCACAGGACCCCGGCGTGGCCGCCAGCGTTTCCTGCTGTCCCTAGGGGCACGCCCGGCAGTACCCCGCGCCGCGCATCTGGGTAAAACCCAAGGGAAGAACGTGAGGAGGAGGTAGGAGAAGCCAGCTCCCCTGTGAGGAGTTGTAGCGGAGGGTACAGCATGAGGAGGAGGAAGGCCCCAGCTCCCCGCTGAGGGAGGTGTGGAGAAAGGCCGGCCTGCGAAGGAGCACCGGTTGCGGGCGTGGATGGCGGAGGGGCCGCTGAGGAGCGCGCCCCCTGCAGGAGAGGCTGCAGGCGGTTCTCACCGCGCCTGATTGCACCCCACTGCGGTGCACGGAAGACGCGGGGCGCAGCCATCAGCGGGAAGCGGATCTGATCCTGACGGAGCCCTGCGAAGGCGTGAGGCCCAAAGCGGGAGATGAGGCGGGATCGGGAAATGACCACGGATGCTCAATGGGCTGGGATGCCCAGCAGGGTGAGGCCCGTGGGGCAGAGCTGCAGGGCGGGAGCAGGCGCACGCCCAGGGTTAACAGTAACATTCAACATTTACTTTATTTATTTGAAAGATTTATAGAGAAAGAGATCTCTCATCCACTGGTTCACCCCCCAGTAGCCACAGCCCAGGCCGAGCCAGGCGGGAGCTGGGAGCCAGGAGCTCCATCTGGGTCTCCCACGTGGGTGCAGGGGCCCAAGCACTTGGGCCATGTTCTGCTGCTTTCCCAGGCCACAGCAGGGAGCTGGTTTGGAAGAGGAGCAGCTGGGGCTGGAACCAGCGCCCGCAGGGGATGTGGGCGTGGAAGGCAGCGGCTTCACTGGCTGCACCACAATGCCACCCCCGCCCTCCAGGGTTTCCTTTGATGGTGCAGGGATTGTCCAGGACGCACAGGTGGCTGTGGTGGCCTGAGGGAGCCGCGCCCCTCGGCCTGTCCCACAGCCTCCTTGGCTGCCCTCCAGTGTCCCCAGGAGGCCCCACTCCAGGGAGCCAGAGAGCTGTCTCCTTGCAGCCGGAAAGGACAGCCCTGCAGACTGGGGTCCACCCCCCCCACCTCCACCCCCCGCCACCTCTGTGCACCCTGCCTCATAAATCCAGCAGCTAAAGATGACCGAGGTCAACCTCGTTCACCCTGTGGGTGCCTGTGGCTGCTGGGGCCCGGGAGCTCTGTTTGGAGAAATTGTTTCCACATCTGCCGCCTGCCGTGGCCTGAGCGTTTTTATTCCCGAGCACGGAGTGGGCTGATGGTGCCTAGATGCAGGTTGCTTCTGGAGAGACGGTGCAAAGTATCTAGGCTCCAACACGGAGCCCTCTCTCTCCCCCTCTCCTTCTCTCTCCCCCTCTCCCTCTCTCTCCCCCTCTCTCCCTCTCCCTCTCTCCCTCTCTCTCCCTCTCCCTCTCTCTCTCTCCCCCTCTCTCCCTCTCTCTTTCCCTCTCTCTCTCTCCATCTCTCTCCCCCCCTCTCTCCCCCTCTCCCTCCCTCTCCCCTCTCTCCCTCTCCCTCTCTCCCTGTCTCTCTCCCCCTCTCTCCCTCAATCTCCCCCTCTCTCCCTCTCTCTCCCCCTCTGTCCCTCTGTCCCTCTCTCTCTCCCCCTCTCTCCCTCAATCTCCCCCTCTCTCCCTCTCTCTCCCCCTCTGTCCCTCTCTCCCTCTCCCTCTCTCTCTCCCCCTCTCTCCCTGTCTCTCTCCCTCTCTCTCCCTCTCTCTCTCCCCCCTCTCTCTCCCCCTGTCTCCCTCTCTCTCTCCCTCTCTCTCTCCCCCTCTCTTCTTCTCTCCCTCTTCCTCTCTCTCCCCCTCTCTCCCTCTCTCTTTCCCTCTCTCTCTCTCCATCTCTCTCCCCCCCTCTCTCCCCCTCCCTCCATCTCCCCCCTCCCTCTCCCCTCTCCCCCTCCCCCTCTCTCCCCCTCTCTCCCTCTCTCTCTCTCCCCCTCTCTCCCTCTCCCCCTCTCTCCCTCTCTCTCTCTCCCCCTCTCTCCCTCTCTCTCTCTCCCCCTCTCTCCCTCTCTCCCTCTCTCTCTCCCTCTCCCTCTCTCTTTCTCTCTCACTTGCTGGCTCCCATCCATCTGCCACTCTTTCAAGTAAATAAAATAAAAGTAGGCGTGGCCACTAACAAACCCATCTGCTTTGCAGTCCTGAGATTCCCATGAACTACACCTGCCAGCCACGCCCTGGACCCCCACTTGCACTTCCTGCTGCTCCCGTGTCCTTTCCCGGGAGGAAAGGAGACCCCAAGAGGCGTCAACTTTTAAAAGATGGAGATTCGATCGATTATCTTTCCCACACTAAAAGATAATAAAACTGATTTGGAAAAAATAAGAGGAGCTGGAGGAGGCCCAAAGGGAGCCGTGGCATTCCAGTTTTCCCATCACAACCAGAATTAATCCAGGTCCTTAAGTGGCTCCCCAGCTCCTGCTGTGTGCTTCCTCACAGATCTGCTCTGCCAGCGCCCCTGGGCGTGATTTATCCTCCTCTATTAGATTACGTGTTTAGACTGCTGTACTCATTTTAACAAAGAGGTTTTTAAACAAATAGAAGTAAATGCAGATTTAATTTATTTCACCAGGCAAAGAATTCACAAGAAAATCAATTTTCATTTGCACAGGTGTCCTGGTGGCCCTGCGCCCCACCCCCCAGGCCGGCTCTCTCCTGTGCCGGCGTCCACATGACAGATGGCTCCACTTCTGCCGTGCTCTTATTACTCACGGAAAAGCATATTCAAGGAACCCTGGAGTTCTCACAGTGACACAGGTCACCACGGTCCCCAGCCTACGCAGCAGGAAGGCCAGGGCGTCACCTGTTGTTGGCAGCCCCCGGTGTCTGGCTCATTGAGCGGACTGGGTGACTGCCCCCTTGGGGAGAAAGGGGCTTCGCCCGGCCTGAGGGGCTCTGGCCTTGACCGTTCAGGTCTTCCGCCTGCCACGGTGACGGCTCCGTCCCTGGCAGCCCCAGTCTAGCGGCTCTCATACCCCCTGCAGCCTCCTTGCCTTTGCCCCTGAAGTGCTGGCCTGCGACTCCATGCTCCGGCCTGCAGGAGCCGGCGTGACCATGACCACGACCGGCCTCGGGTTCGCCTGGGCGCCTGGGGGTCAGCCAGGGCGTGAGTATTTATAGCAGGGAGAGGCAAGAGCGCCCGATCCCGGCTCCGTTCTCCTGGAGCACGCTGTGTGTCGGCTCCCTGTGCCCTCTCCTCCCGCCCTTGTCCCCAGAGCTCCCCAAATGCCTTCCTTCAGGCACGGAACCCTCCCCTCTCCGTGGCAGGAGTCTCCCCACGGAGTCCCTTTTCCTGTACTTCCTCATGCACATGGGCACTGAGGGCATTCTGTGGTCCCCGTTGGCTGCCAGAGGGACAGTACCCTCCTCACCAGGCCCAAGTCCCCTAGCAAATAGCCACGGGAGAGGCTCACTCTGCACGGCTCCTCTGGCTGCTGGCCCTCAGCTCGCAAGGTGCCCCTGGGATCACCCGCCCACCCTGGCCTCCCCTCAGCTGGCCCCGCCTCTGCCTCCCCTGCAGGGCCCGGCTCAGTGTCTCAGGAGAAGCCCGTCATGCTGGGCATCTGTGGGTGCTTTCCACCCACTCTGATCCCCAAGAAAGGCCAGGCGTGGCTTGGCACTGGCTGTGGACTTGGGTCCCCTGGCTCTTAGAGGACCCTGGAAGGCCTCGGGGCAGAAGCTGTTGCCTCTGTCATCCACCCTGGCCCTGGGGCTCACACATGGTTGGTCACTCTGCAGACATTGGCTGAACTGGGCAGTCAGCGCTTACGGAGCCAGGCCAGGGCCTTCTAGGCACACTCGCTCTGTTTCTGGCTGGAAAACCAAACCATGGTGGTTTGTTTGTTTGTTTGTTTGAAGATTTATTTATTTATTTGAAAGGCAGAGTTACAGAAGACTGACAGAGAGAGAGTCTCTCAAGGTCTTCCATCCGCTGGTTCACTCCTCAGATGGCTGCAATGGCCAGAGCTGTGCCGATCTGAAGCCAGGAGCCAGGAGCTTCTTCTGGGTCTCCCACATGGGTGCAGGGGCCCAAGCACTTGGGCCATCTTCCACTGCTCTCCCAGGCCATAGCAGAGAGCTGGATCGGAAGTGGAGCAGCTGGGACTTGAACTGGTGCCCATATGGGATGCCGACACCGCAGACCGGGGCTTTAACCCACTGTGCCACAGCGCCGGCCCCACCATGGGGTTCTGAAGGAGAAGAAACAGCTGCAGGCCGAGTGGAGGGACAGCCACTTTCCAGAGTCCCCCACCTGCCGGCGGCCACCCTCTTGGGGGTCACTCTCCTGGACCTCCTCCAGGTGCTCTTGTTAGAGTCGACCGCCCGAAAAACGTCACCAAGAGACATGTCTCTTATGCAAACAGCAAGGGGAAGCTTTATTGATTATCCAGCATGCTGGGGCTGTCTGATCATATATGAGCAGAGCAGCCCCAAATAACCAAAGGTTAGGGTTTATAAAGGCAAAAACCGCAAAAATCGGGAGGGGGAGAGAATACACGGTTGCTAAGCGGTTGCTAATATCTTACAATCAGCAATTATGATCTTAAAACATAGACAAATTACATTTTCATTATTAGCTCAGGTAACCCAGGTGTAACCTTTTTATTTTTAAGCTTGAGCAATCATGATAGGGGTTTTTTGTGCGTTGTCAAGGGTGATGTAGTGCACTGCTATTGTCCGACTATTTGAGATCATAGTTTCAGACCAGAGTCTCACAGTGTGTGTGTGTGTGGGGGGGGGGGTTGCTTTCCCAGAATGCAGTCTCAAGTGCTCCAAAATGGAGTCCCTACTGTCAAGGTGCTACTTTACTCTTATTTTTACAGCTGCACCAGGAAGGTTTAAACCTGTAAGCTTAAGAATAACTTTTTACACCCGCACATAGACAATTTTAACTCTTCACTCTGAGGCCAGTTAAGGACAGAGATCCCAGCACCCAATGTGCCCCTGGATCACTGGCCTCCGTCTCCCCATCTGGGGACAGACATCTGCCCAGCCCAGGCCAGCCTAAGGACGTGCCCTTGGCATAAACCCAGGTGTGGCGTGGTCAGGGAGGCTGAGCCTGTCCCCACTGGGGTGCGATGGATGCCTGCCGCACCCCGAGTCGTGTCCCTGTGAGCTCAGTGACTCCCCTCCCTGCTGCCCAATGCTGCACTGGGCGAAAATCCCTGCTTTTCCCCCATTCTCAGCACACTGAACGACCATCTTCCGGGCGAGGGGTGGGAGTGCTGGAGGACTTTGCAGTGCCAGGGGCCGCACATCTGCTGGCCCTCACGGTGTCCGGTGCCCCTGCCCCAAGCGGAGGCAGCCCCCTGCCTGGACCAGGCTGTGTCTTTGACTGTTTAATCCCAGCGAGACACCAGGAGACCCAATAAGGACCTCCGCCCTGGTTTATTTTATATTTTTGGCCCCTGCTGAATGCAAAGCCCCAAGCGAGCACAGTTGCCGCTGCTCAAGTGTCGCAGCAAGGGTGTCTACCCTCGGCTTCCCATGAAAAATCTCACGTGACCTGGGGCCCTGGCCCTCGGCTGCGGTCACGCTCGGCGGGAACCTCCAGGCCTTTCAGATCCATCACTGCACGGGGACCCTGAGCCTGTGTCAGGATGCGGTGGGCAGAGGCCAGGTCCTGCTGGTCGGGTTCACTTGCAGCCTTTTGGGGAGCATGTGCGGAGCTAGGAGGGAGGCCCTGCCAGTCCCCTTACCCTGAAAGACAGCCACAGGGGCCGGCGCCGTGTCTCAGCGGGTTAAAGCCCAGCCCGCAGCGCCAGCATCCCACATGGGCAATGGTTCAGGTCCTAGCTGCTCCGTTTCCTGGGTGTCTGGTGAATTGTTATCACCGAGCTGAAATCCACAGGACCATGGTTAACCACTGCCAAGTGTCACTCTGCAGCCGCCACTTCCGTCCCACACCAGCACTTCTTCATGGCCCCAGAACAGCATCTGAGTCCCCCCGCAGGCCCCTTGAGCCACGGCTTAAGACCCCACTGCCCAGCTGGGCAAGTTGAGGCAGGAGGCAGCCTCGATCACTCCAGCCAATGTCCCTGAGACCGGCCCCGAGGTTAAATGCAGATTTCTGGGTCCACTCGGCCTCCCCACCGCTACCACCACCACCACCAGATGTGAACTCGCTGGGCCCGGGGGTGAGGAATCCAAACCCCCAACGCTCTGCAGGTGGGACGTGGCTCACCTGCTCACCGTCCAGCCCTCCCTGGGACTTCCCCACTCTGCCTGGTCCAGGGGAAGCCCCTCTGGCCCTCAGCTCCTGCACACCTGTCCTCACCTGACATGTGGAGGATGCGCACCTTGGCCTGTGTCCTGGAGTCAGCACCCCACCTCCCATCCCCAGAGAAGCCATCCTGGACCCAGTCCCCTCGCTGCACCCCACGTGGAAGCTGGAGTCACCTGCCTGTGCCCCTCTGTGAGGAAGACCCTCACCATGACAAAGGGGAGTCTGACCGTGGGTGGCCTCAGCTGCTTGTTCCACACCAGGAACTCTAAAAGGTGACAGCTGGGCACGTGGGGGCTGAGGGGTATCTGCTCGCGCATGCGTGTTCTCCAGCGGGGCCAGGGCTGAGGTCGGCCACAGGGACAGCAACACTCCTGGTGCTGGAGCCCAGGAGGGACTGGGACCGGGGCCTCGCCGGCTTCCCTGGTGGAAGAGCTCCCACGCGCGGGTCCTCCTCGCTGTCCACCCCCACGGGGATGACGCAAAACTGCATCTGGGGCCTCGCTGGACTCTGCCCTGTGCGCCCCTTCCTCAGCTGATTCAAGTTGATGCCTCTGCCCGCTTTCTCTGAAAGAAACCGAGCCGTGAATACAGAACCTTCCGGCGCGTGCCGTGGGCCTGTCCAGTGAGGAAGGGGGGACCCTGGGGGACAGCTGCATGCGTTCCTGGTGCCAGACACGCGAGGGCCTTGTCCACTGTGGTCCTGACTCTGCAGACCTTGTTTGGCGGGTCAGGACTCCCGACCGGTCTCTGCCTGGTGCTGACAGCCGGCGCGCTCTCCCTGGGGTCCAGCTCTGCTTGTCCTGCATTACAGCCCCCAGGCCTGGCCTGTGGGCTTGTCCCTCCACCCTCTGGGCCCCGGGTTATATTCCCCCAGCTCTGTACCTGGAAGGGACCCCCGGGTGTCTTCCCCGCCTCTGCTGGCCCCAGCCCTGCCTGTGCGGCATCCCTTCCCCTGCTGGGCACTGAGCCGGCCTTGAGGGCCTGGGCTCCCTCGATGGCCAGCTCTGTCTCCGGGCCTTTCAGCCAAGGGCACTGATGGCTTTGGGAAAAGCTCCAGGATGGGTGCGCCCTGGGTCCCGGGTCCTGCCGGCCAGCTTACCTGGCCTGAGGTGGTACCTTCCCATTCCCCCTCCCTGGGCCAGGTTGTCCCGGTCTAAGGCTCTGGGGGTTCCGGGGATGGGCTGACCCCCCTTTGTCTTCTTCTCATGGTAGCATTCTCTCTTCCAGCTCTGGCGGAGACGCGCGCTCCACGACTCTTTGGAGGGAGCATGGAAGCAGCCGCCAGCCGCGTTTTGAACCCGACGAGGCCCTGCTGTGGGTGCTGGCCACAGCCCCCTCCAACATTAAACAAAAAGGAAACCGAGGCCTCCCCAACTAGGGTGAACAATCACAAACCTGTTTCAGGGTCTGGGGAACGAATCCAGCTCCCTCCTCCCGCAGACTGGGGCTCAGGAGCTGTGGGCTCCGTCCCTGCCGTGGGCTCCTCAGCGCCTGGAGCCCCACTCTGGTTGTCATTCCTTTAGCACAGGTAGCTGTCACCAGATCTTGAAGAGCACTTGTCTTGTCCCTCACCTCCCGCGTGTCAGAACAGGTGTTGAGTGGCCATTAATGTTGCCATCTCTGAATGCATGTCTGGCCACAGAGCTTATGCAAATGATCCACTTAGGGGAAGACTTCTCCACCTGGGGGCCCCACGGGGGTCCCTTCTCAGTGTCCACCCCCAAACCTGCCAGTTCCAACCCTGGTGCCTTGATCCACATGCAGCCAGCCCAGGGGTCTAAGTGGACTTGGCTTTCCAACCCCAGCCAGCTGCTCCTAGCACTGTGCACATGGGTGATGTTGCTACTTGTGCCTCAGTCTCCTGGGCTGTGGAATGGGGATATTCCCAAATCCGCCTCCTGGGGCCTGCCAAGAATGGATGGTGACAGTGTCCTACCCCCACCCCACCCCTGGTGCTTGAGGGACCGCTCCTTAGGGTGTGGCATTCCTGAGGGAGCCGGTGTGCATCCAACCCAGCTCTGACAGGAAGGACATCCCCACCTGGGGCTCGGCCACCCTTAGCTGCCTCCTCTCGCTGTCTGTAGGAAAGTGGCAACTGTGATGTCAGCATCCTGCTCTAGGCCCCGAACAAGGTGGCAGCTGTGGAAGCGGGAATGTTCCTCCGGCCCCCATGACTTAAATCATCACCCAAAGCCAAGGAGACAAGTGGAAAATGCGTGAGTGCTAAATGAATTGATTTTCATAAAATTAACATTGCACTGTGGAATAAATTTCCCAAGATAAAGTCCTTTTCATATGAATATTTATCACATTGTAAGGATTGAATCTCACCTTACTGATTATTTTAATCTCTTTTTTTTTTTTTTCAACTTCATTCTGTTCCAAAGATAAGGGTTGGTCGTGTTTTGTTGTGAGGTTTTTGTGTTTTTTTTTTTTTCTTTCTGGCTTTTATCTTTGGAATGCTCTGGTGACATTCCAAATTCTACCCTTTTTTTTAAATTAAAGATTATTTATTTATTTGAAAGTCAGAATTAGATAGAGAGAGATCTTCCATCCACTGGTTCACTCCCAAGATAGCAGCATTGGGTCAGGCCAAAACCAGGAGCCAAGAGCTTCATCCAGGTCTCCCATGTGAGTGGCAGGGGCCCAAACATTTGGGCCATCTTCCACTGCTTTTCCCAGGCCATAGCAGGGAGCTAGGTTGGAAGTGGAGCAGCCGGGACTTGAACCAGCGCCCATAAGGGATGCGGGTGTCACAGGCAGCAGCTGTACCTGCTGCGCCACAACATCAGCCCTAAGAAACTGTGTGTTGAATGGTGCTTCACACAGCATACCCGATTCCGCCACAGACTCCCTGCTACCTAAGTGCCTGTGCAGCCACTCTGCTTGGGAAAGCTTCTGTGTTTCAGTTGTGAGAATCTCTGTGGTTCGCACAGACGGTGAGTGTGACTGAAACAATCGATCTACAAGTGCAGCCCATGGCCTCTACAAGCCATTCCTGGGGCTTCTGGGGGCCAAGGGCCTGCCCACTGGGAATCGGGCCCGTGGCAGGTGCTGGGGAGCAGGTGCACACTGCAGGCCAGGCACAGGACAGTGGCCAGACTCCGAGGGCCTGCGCAGCCTCCCAGTGCTTCTGGGCGATCAGGCTCTCAGGGGAACCCCACGGGGCCTCGGCTGGCAGGCAGGCCGAGGTGGGGTGCTCTGCCCTCTGCTTCAGCAGCCACGGAGTTTTGTAAAGCATTGTGTTTGGGTTTTTGGTTTCTGTTTTTCCTACCCGCCAGTGTTTTCAGTCTGGGCTTCCTGGTGAACTTGGAGCTGAGTCATGTCGCCATGCACGCAGCTCACCAAGTCATGAGTCAGCTCAGCTGACCCGGCGACAGCAGCAGCAGAGATGGGAGGTCTCGTGGGTGTCTGGGGGCTGCAAGGCAGAACCTAGAATCTGCTCCAGGCCTCTCCGCACCCCTGCCTGCCCCCTCCCTGAGGGCGTGTTTTGCCGCTGCTAGATTAGGCCCACCCTGGGGGTCACCGGCAAAGACCCTGTTTCTGGATCAGGTCACTTGCAAAGTCACTGGTGTGGTGATGTCAGCATTCTGGGGGGTGTGGGGCTCGACTTAACCCCATCAGGTCTCTTCATTCCTCCCGAGCCCCAGTGCAGGTCACCGGCCCCTGGCCCACCTTACAGAATCCACCAACTCCGCACCCTCTCTGGCCCCCTCTCCCCCGGAGGTCACGGGGAAGGCGACTGTGGGGGATGTGCTGGTGGTGCTGTTAGGATGCTCCCCTGTGGAAGGGCATGGGCTGGCAGGGGTGGGGGGTGGGGGTGACGGCCTGGGCCAGCCTTGTGGAGAACTCTGGGGGACCCTAAGACCAGCCCTCAGTGGGAGAGTGTGTGGGCCTTCCTACCCCCATGGGCCATGCACCTGATGCTGGCTTTCTGGGGAAGGGGTGGGGCTTGGGCCGCCCGCCCCTGCAGAGCCGGTCCCTGAGGGCCTGGAAGCCAAGGGCTTCCTGCAGCTGCGCTCCCAGCATGCAGGGGTGGGGGGGAGGCCCTCACTTCTGCAGGCCTAGGTGTGGGGGGCATCACAGAACTCAGGAAAAGGCTTCCTGGTGGGGTAGAGCCTCCTCCCAGAGGTGGGGCCTCCCCGTGGGGTGGGGCCTCCTCCTGCAGGCACAGCCTCCTGGTGTGTAGGGCCTTCTGGTGGGGCGGGGAACACAGGGGTCTGGACAGCTGCTGTAGCCTTAGAGTACCAAATGGCCAGCGCCCCCAGGAGTCCATTGCTGCGGCTCCATCGGAGTGGTCCATGATCTCGGCCAGGCTGCCCAGGAGGTTCGATCCAGCTTCCCTCCTTTCGGCTGACCCTGGGTCCCTGCTTCCTTGGGTCCCCGCCCTTGCTGTGGACACGCCCGTCTGCATGGTGCTGGCACAAAGCGAGCCCATTTGCACGCAGGGAGAGGCCGAGGCACTGGCCATGCCTTGAATCCTGCATGGTCCGTGGGCCTCTTGGAAGGCTCCTGTGGGCACTAGCCACCGACTCGGGCCCTATCCTGTGAGAAGGAGAGGGCAGGTGGTCCCATGGGCCTCAGTGCCTCACGCCTGCCCCCTCTGCCTGCTGCTCCTGAGGCCGGGTGACTCCCACGCCGGCCTTTGTCCTAGGCCACACCTCCAAGCGCAGGTGACTCAGGCCCACGGCTGGCCTCGCCCCTGCTGGGGCAGCTGCCGACTCCCCTTCTTTTCTGGTGCTCACCCGCTACTGGCCTCAGCTCCGGAGCCCTGGACGCTGCCCTGCAACCGAGCCCTCCATGGCAGGTGGAGCCACCAGCGCCTGACAGGCGGGAGCTCCGTGGCCAGCCTCCTGTGGCCGGCTGTCCCCAGCCCCGCACCGGGAAGTACATGGGAAGCCTTACTCTGTCTTGACACATCGGCAGCGCGTGACCAGCCAGCAGGCTCATCAGTCACTGCCAGCAAAGGCAGGTGCAGGGCTCCCGAGCTGCTGGTGGGGCGCGGTGGCTGCAGGCCTACACCTGTTCCAGGATGGCTCTGCCGGGGCAGGAGGAGGCAGCCTCCATGGCAGAAGGAGCCGCTCTTCCGCAAGGGACGAAGAGGAAGCCCACGTGTCTCGCTCCCTGGCTGCCGGGCGGGCATCACCCGTCCCAGGCCATCTAGGAAGCTGCGATTTTTCTAGGAGAGTGAGACAGCCACAGCTAATGGGAGGGAGTGGACGTGAGCTTCCCAGAAATGATACATGTCAGCTCGGCGCCTAAGAAAGACCACTCTCAACTCCTCCTGGCTGGAAAGACCACTCCCCTGCCGCCTCACGGCACAGCTCTCTCCGGCCAGCCCTGCCCAGCTTTGCTGCCCTTATGTAAATACATCATAACTAATCCCGCAGTCTTCCTTGGCCTTGTTTCCTGCCTGGGCGTTTTGCAGGTGTGACATTGAGTTCCCCAGGAGAAGGTCCCACTGACACACTTAGATAAATTAACACGATGACACCGTGCGGTATTTTCTGGCCCAACACCCCATCTCAAAAATACTAAGTCCCTTCTGCTTAAATATACGGCTGGCACCTCGGCCGTGCTCTGTGAGGACAAAATAGTAAATATTATCTTCCTCTGCCCCGCCGACAGCAGAAGGCACGAGGGGGAAGAGCCTGGTAATTCTTCTGTTTGTGGAGGTGGAAGGCTCGCCTCCGAGGGCGCTCTCCGCGTCTGACCTTGACTCCCAGCCACTGCGGAGGAGTGGGCAGCCAGGACCGCCCTTCGCGGCACTGCAGGGGGGGAGCACAGCACCCCTGGGCCCATGTCGGCCGCCCCTGGATCCTCTTGGCATCCGAAAAGCAGAGGGGTGCGACTTAGCATTCGTGGGAACCTGGAGCTCCGGAGCAGGGGCTCCAGACAGCTTGGCAGCTGCAAAGCGGAAAACCAGTTCTTCACCAGGATACTGTTTGGGTTGGTTCCCTCCTTCCCTCCCTCCTTCCTTTCCCTCTAGGATGCCAGCAGCCAATCTGACTGATCCCCTCATCCCTTCCCGAATGTGCAGCGTTGTGGACTCATGCGCGTTTTTCTACACTGCTCTCTGCTTTTGCGTTCAGCAGGTGCGTGTTGGGGCTGAGGATCAGGCTGAAGCTGGAAGTTGTCTTTGTCACCAGAACCTGGATTTTGGATCCTCAGGCCTGCCCGTAAGCATCTCTCTGACAGGTTCCCCTAAACCGAGCCTTGGTTTGCTCATCTGGAGACTGGGGACGGCACTTGGTACCTACCAGCCTCCCAGAGACCGCATGTCCTGCCCCCACCTACCACTGGGTGACTTCAGGACCCAGCCAACGTCACCCCCAGGGGTCCCTAGGAGGGGGCTGTCAGCCAGAGTGGCCCACCCCCTGCTTCCTTCTCCTCCCCAGCAGGTGCCTCCCCTGGTACCTCCCCATCTCTGGATCAATGCGCCGTTTGTGCTCCCTGCCCAATTCCTGGCTCTCTCCAGGGTGCCTTGGTCTGTCAAATTCAGCTCCCCCGTAACACCCGGAGCCCATGGCCCCCAGGTCCTCCCACCCCCGAGGTGGCCTCGTCTCCAGCCATGGAGACTGCCCGCTCCCTGTGTCTGTGATTGTCCCAGATGTCAACAAACGTTCACCCCGCTGGTGAGTGGCGATCAATACACTGCCTGATTTGCATAGGAAGTCGGTAATTAGCTGCTGGGGCAGCATGGGTGCTGCCACCTTTGGCCGGGCTCTGACCAGCAGAGCGGTCTCCAGCAACTCCATCTTTTTGCAGGCGGGTCTTATTTACCAAAGTTAATTTTGCCCCTATTGCAACGAGCTTCCAAATCAGTATGAATCTTGTGCGTTTTCACTTGCAGTTCCACCAGCAAGCAGCAATTGCAACTAAATTACGACTGCTCCAGGCATGTGCTCCCACCCTTCAGGACTGTGGAGGAGCATCTTGCTGGACAGAGCTGGGCTCAAACGCAGCCATAAACCAGCCCTACTGTTGGGTTTAGGGCCCTCCAGAGGGAGAGAGGGAGGGAGGGAGGGAGTCCCCTGGAGCCACCACAGGGCTTGGGTGGCTGGCGCGTCTGTTTGAGCCTCCCAAGAGGGTCACCGTTTTACCATCTGCCTCTGGCATCCCTGGCAGGCGGGCTGAGGATGGCGTCACCTTAATGGGTCTCAGTCCATTAGAAATGCAAACCTTTTTATTTCCTTGTAAATAAATCTCTGCCTCTCTCCAAGGCTGCCCAAAGGGAACTGGCTTGCCAGGGAGGGCTCTGTGCTCAGGCTGGGGCCGGGGGACGTCCACCAGCAGATCCTGACCGCAGGCTGGCCCCACGCTGGGAAAACAAACGGGCACGCTGCCTGCCCTTGCGCGGTCTGCCACCCAGCAGACAAAGGAGCCCACAGAGGCACACACGGTCAGGTGCAGGATGAGTCCGGGAGGCCCTGGCAAACAAGGACAGCAAAGCCCATGTAGGCTGGGCTGAGGGCCTGAGGTGGGTGAGCCTGACTCCAGCAAGCGGGGCATTTTCTGTGGCCTAAGGTGGGGTTTGCCAGCCATCATCTTGCCAGTCCCACACCAGGATTCTTCTTCCAGTCCACATTTTCCTTTGTACTTTGTTCCAGGGAGGCTTCTCCTGGCCTCTGATTGACGGCTGCTTGGCAGGGCTCCTGCCTCTATTTCTTGGTGTCTCCCTCCTAGATCCCTCCTCCCTCCCTTCTCCCAGCCAGGGGTGGGCAGCCTGCCAGGGATCCCTGAGATGTGCCAGGACGGCCCTGGAATCGGGAGGGCCTGTGGTGAATCAGTCGACTTCCAAGTGAGTCAGGCTTGGAGTCTGTTTTCACACTGAAAACTAAAACGCGCCGTATTCTGGATTCTGAAGGTGAACCCTTTCCGCCCCTCGTCCAACTCCACGCCCTTCTCCCGTGACCCTGGCATTTCCTGCCAGGGCACAGAGTCTGCTTCCCTCACCTTGAACCCCGGCTGGTCACGTGGTCATCCCTTAAGGTCAGACTGGTCACATGATCTGCTCTGGCCAATAGCACGCAGCGGAAGTGCCTAGGTGCCTAACCTCGAGAAGTCCCTGCATCCGGAGCTCTGTTCTGCAGCTCCGCGGTCGCCATGACAACAAGCCCAACCTCCTGCCGACCCCTGAGTGATGAGTGGTCGGCTGTGTGTTCACGGCAGCCACTGCGTAAGGCTGGAGGTCCAGGATGCCAGTGACGGTGGGGCTGGGTTCTCCCGCGGCCGGCCTCTCCTGGGCTTGCTGCTCCCCGTGTCCTCACTGGGCCGTCCTTCTGTGCCGTCTGCCTCCCGACCTTATCCCAGGAAGTCACACTGGGGCAGGGGGGCCTCCTTTACCCTTAATCACTCATGGAGAGGCCTCGTCCGCAGACGCAGTGGCATTCTGAGGACGCAGTTCAGCAGCTACCAGGGCGTCGCTTGCAGGGTTACCGTGGTAATAAGTCAGCACAAGGCACCGCGTCGTCTGCTCCAGGATGGCAAACCAGGGCTCCAGGCTTGCCGGTGCACACGCCTGGGGTTCCTTCTTCACATGTAACCCCAGCCCCAGGGACATCTGTACACGTCCGCACAACATGCATGTGCACACATAACACATGAGTCTCAGACTGGAACTACCCCTTCTTGCCCCCCAACGCCAGACACGCAGATCCAAAGACACAGAGGGAGAGAGGGAGGGAGGGAGGGAATCCGAGGCCCCCCGCAGCTCCGTCTCAGTCAGAGTGAGCAGCTTCGCTGTACCACCGCAGGCAGCAGCTTGCTCTGTGCTAATGAGCGCACCTTTCATCAGGTTTCCATGTTTCTCACTAAACACCAACGCACCCCGATGTGCACCTAGGAAGTCAGCCAGCGCGCCACGTGGGGTGCTCAGGGACATGTGGGCCTGCAATCACAGGAGGAGCTGGTCGGGTCCTGTGATGCTGGGACCAGTGGTGAGGTGCCCAGGGAGAGGGGCGCCGAGCTGAGTGGGCAGGAGCCGGCACCAGGCCATCCTGGCCCCCACTGCACCCCAGCTGCCATTCCAGGGCCGCTGCCTGCAATGGGTGCTCTCTCTCTGTTTGCAGGAACACGATGCTGAAAGGGCGACAGGGAGATGCAAGATGCGCCTATCAAACTGACACCGAGTCACCTTTTCCCGTGTCCACCAGGGGCCAGCACTCTCAGCACAGCCCTGCAGATATTGTCCCGAGCCCCCAGGGGCTGTCAGCTCCTGGGCTGTTTGGCTCAGCTCTCCAGAGCCCAGGAATGACAAGGAACTAACGGCCCTCTTTGAATGAGCACAGGTGACACCGCTGTCCTTCTGGTCACCGGGGTATTTTAGCTGGGGCCCTTCAGACTCAGGTCCGGAGGCGAGGCCTGGGCGTTCTGAGATAAGCTGTAGGTGAGTGGGGAGCAAGCAGGGGCAGCTGCGAGCTTGGCTTCAGCCGGAGCCCAGCAGCAACACTGGAGGGTGGCTCGGGGCTCTGGGCAGTCCTCACACAAGGCCAGGGAGCTGACCTCCCACCCAGGCCCCCCACTCCCCCAGCCCCCAGTGCTACTGCAGTCTGTGTCCCACACAGCAGCTCCGGCCACAGAGGAGGGAGGGCTGAGGCCGTGTGAGCTGTTGCTGTGGGGTGAACACAGGAGGAGGGAGGGCTGAGGCCGTGTGAGCTGTTGCTGTGGGGTGAACACTTCTCTAGCTCTCAAGCTTGGGGCCTGCACTGCAGACTCTGGGCTCACCAGTCCCCACACTCTTGTGTACTGACTTCTTAAATCCCAATTTGTCTCACACACACACACCTGCGCACACACACACCTGCGCACACATCTGCACACACACCTGCACTCATCTGCACATACACACACCTGCACACACACATACACACACCTGCACACACACCTGCACTCACCTGCCCATACACACACACCTGCACACACACACATCTGCACACACATGCATCTGCACACACCTGCGCACACACTTGCACACACACATGCACTCACCTGCACACACACATCTGCACACACACCTGCACGCACACATCTGCACACACACCTGCACACACACATCTGCACACACACCTGCACATACACCTGCACACACCTGCACACACACCTGCACGCACACATCTGCACACATGCACACACCTGCACACACACCTGCACACACACAGGCATCTGTATATGCACATGTCTATACAAGCGTACTACAAAATTTTCATGGAAGAACAGAATCATATTAGTCTATTTTGGCTCAAAATTTTCCAATCTATGCATATGATTCAAAATTCAAAAACTCACAGACATGAGTACTATGAAAAGTAGTGCATGCATTTCAAAATAAGCATCTCTTTTTCAAGTTTATTTATTTTGTACTTGAAGGGCAGAGAGGAGAGAGAGAGAGAGAGGGAGAGCGGGAGGGAGGGAGGGAGGGAGATCTATGTTGCGCGGGTGGCAGTGCCTCCTTCCTCCTTGTGGCTGAGTAGTGCTCTGCCATGTGGACGTCCCCAGTTTTCATCCCATCAGCCATCCGTGGGCACTGGGCTGTTCCCACTTACTGGCTATTGTGAGCGGTTCGGCTCTGGCCACCCCCACACGGTGACTGTTGTGAGTACCAGAACTTGATTTGAGACCCGGCAGGCAGTTAGAGGCAGACCTCAAAGGCAGATGCGGGTTCTCTATTCCCACACTCCTGCACATCCCTAGATGTCTCAGAATCAGATGCAAGCAAGAGACCAAGACGTGGGGGTGGGCAGTGGGCCAAGCGCCGCTGTTTCTAAGGTGATTTTAACAATGAGTCAGAACAGAAATTTGTTGCGGCATCAAACCCTGCCCAGATGTTCAGATGAGCCAGATGCCAGACCAACAAAGCCACCTGCCAGTGAGGATTCGAGGAACCCAGGGGGCATTGGACCCTGTTCTGTCCTGCCCACGTGCATGCACACACACAGGGACACACACAGGTGCACACACTGATACACACAGCATGCCACAGTTAACCATGCATTCTGAACACTTGGGGCTGGATCTCGGAGGATCACAGGACACTTTTCGGGCCTGAGGGCGTCTTAGCTCCTCCGGTGGGTACATGCCAGCTGCAGAGAGATGTGCATGGGCATGGGTGGGGGCAGAGGAAGCAGCATTTCCAGCTCCCAGCCTCTGCACTGCCTGGTCCCACAGCCGTCTTTGCAAGAAGTGCGAGCAGCCCCAGGGGCTCCTGCAGGTTGCAGGCTTTGAATAAAGGCTCTGGGTCTTGCTGTATGTCGGCTGTTATGCAAAATTAATTATCTGGGTCATTTGAATGTTTTCCCCAAAACAGAATATAATCTTATTACAGTCTACTCCGTGCCAGAGTAGAGCTCGTGCCAGGTTCCATTTAGGAAATTGAAGGTAATTTAGAGTTGTATGATTTGCAAAAAAAAAAAAAAAAAAAAAAAAAAAAAAAAAAAAAAAGAAGGAGAAGAAGCCTCTTTCTCTGCTAAATGCTAATTTGGTCTCCATAATGCAGGAGGTGCGCTCATTTGGTTGGGGGACTGCTGTAAGTGGGTAGGCACATGGAGCAGCAAAAGGGGGCTTCTGAGGAGTGCACAGGCAGCAGGGGACAGAAGGCCAGTGGGCATCCAGGGGTCGGACACCCCAGTGAGAGAGTCCACAGCAGACATAGCCCTTGGAGCTCAAAGCTGGCCATGAGCATCGGAGAGGAGGCAAAGCCCTGGGATAGCAGGAGGAGAGACCATGGTCCATGGGCTGCCCGGTCTGAGCCCACAGGGTGCGCGTCCATGCACTTGGTCTCAATGACACAGCCCAACAGAGCCAGGGGAGGCACCAGGCCACAGAATCCCATGTCCCAGTACTGGAGGCTGGAAGCCTGAGCCCAGGGGACCAGTCATCTGGTGGTTCCTCCAAAGACCGCTCCTCCATGTGTCTCCGCACTCATCTCCTCTGATATCCCCCCAATTCAGGGGCATTGGGGCTCAACCTTGTTTCACCCAAAATTGCCTCCTTGGTGACCCCAGCCCCTAAAAGCGTCCAGTCTGAGGCTCAGAGAGCGAGACCCCAGAGTGTGAGCTCGGGGTCCCAGTGCGGTAGCAGCCACCGTGCCACCAGCCAGCCGCCCCGCGTCACACCTGCCCCCATCTGCCCGGCTCTGCCCGGCCTCCCTGTCCCCACCCCACCCCTTTAGGGACCTTTCTGCACATAGCGGACAGACTGAGTGACTGCCTAACATGTCCACTTGGCCACGTCATCCCCCCAGGGCCCTGGTGGTTTCCCACTGGGATCTGAGCAGGTGCAAATGCCCCAGCAGGCACCAGAGCAGCCCTGCCCAGCTCCCGGCTCGGACAGGTCAGCGCACTCAGGCCCTGGCCCTCAACCCGCCCAGGTCTTTCTCTTCAGCCGCAGGGGGTTCCTGGACCCTTCCTTCTGCTGGGAGATACTCTCTGGCTCCCTCCCCTATTGTCTTGCCAACTCCATCCCTACTGAAGTATCACTTCCTCAGGAAAGCCCTCCAGGATACTCCCTCCTGCTCCAACAATGCAGGCACCCAACAGATGCTTGAGGGGCCAGCGCTGTGGTGGAGTTGGCTAAGCCTCTGCCTGTGGTACTGGCATCCCATATGGGCGAAGGTCCGTGTCCCAGATGCTCCCCTTCTGACCCAGCCATGGCCTGGGAAAGCAGTAGAAGATGGCTCCACTGTTTGGGTCCGTGTACCCACATGGGAGACCTGGAAAAAGCTTCAGGCTCCTGGCTTCAGACTGGCTCAGCTCTGGCCATTGAAGCCATTTGGGGAGTGAGCCAGTGGATGGAGGACCAGAAGAGCGCACCTGTGCCCCACAGTGCCGGGGTCCCCCCTGGGCTGTGACCTGCCCCTCACTTCTCTCCTGCCAGACACAGCCAATTGGGAGACCCTGAAACAGAAGCTGAGGGGTGCTCCCAGCATCCGTGAGAGTCCCCAGCAAACTTCTGGTCTCTTTCCCTTGGGTCATCATCGTACGAAAGCCCACCGCCCCGGCCACACTGGGTGACAGGATGACGCCCCACAGAACGACTGCACACCACGCAGTCTCTGGCAAGTATAATCGTTAGTGAGATGAGAGTACAACAAGCTAATAAATGATTTCACGGAAGATCGAAGCTCACTCCCCATGAAGTGAGAATGCCAGGGGGAGGACCCCACCCTTAGAGCTGCCGCCAGGGGTCACAGGGAGATGGATCGAAGGCTGCGGGGGATGGAAGTAGAGAAGAGGCAGCCTGGAGGGTCAGACCTTGCCGTGCCCTGGGAGACAACCACGTCCTGAGCTCTGACACCTGTCCCCATGCCCCTCTAGGGCAAAGGGGGCATTGACGTTGTCGTTAAGGGGCTCCTGCCATCACACACACCCTCCAGAGAGGGAGGCAGCTTTGGCCACAGAATGGAGGCCATGGGAAGGCAGGGGCAGAGCCTGGAGAGGAGCGGCCGCAACCAAGCAACACCAAGAAGTAAGAAGTCAACGGTTATGGTCCCTTTCTCTAACCCTGACTCTGACCCTTGCCACTGCCTAACTTGCCGAGGTGCACCACCAGGGAGCCCAGCCCTGGCGAGGGAGCTAGCAAGAGACACAGACCCCCACAGCCACCAGTGAAGGAGGTTCCTGAGGGTGCTCCCCTTCCTGCCTCGTGTGTGAGCCATGCCACGCAGGAGCCAGCAGCCAGAGCGAGCTCTCAGAGGGTGGCAGCTGCAGAGCCAAGCCCCTGGCGAGCTGGCACGTGCAGAAGCGAGCCATGCGGGAGCAGCAGGTTGGAGACCGGGATGCTCCACTTGCCATCCAGCTCCCTGCTCCTGGCCTGGCTCACTCACGCGCTCTCTCTCTCTCTCTCTCTCTCTCTCTCTCTCTCTCCTCCCTCTCCTCTCTCTCTCTCCCTCTGCAACTCTGCCTTTCAAACCAATCAAATACACTGAGTGACCCTCGGCTTGCGAGCCTCTGCCTGCACCCCCATTTTTCCTTCCTGGCTGTCTCTGTGCACCCTTGGCATTGGGTTTGCCACCCCCGCCAAGGCCAGCATGATTTCATTTCAAGATCCTTAAATGGTTCTATCTGCAGAGACCCTACTTCCAAGTAAGGATCCTGTTTAGCCCCCTCTAACCCAGTTTCACAAACCAGGACCCTGAGGTGGTCGGGAGGGGGTGGCGTCAGCCTTGATCCACAGGCTGGGCAGCTGGGTGTAGCTGGAGAGAGGAGCTCAGGGCGGGCCGGGTGCAACCAAGCTACCCAGCGCTTCCCCAGGCGAATGTTCTCAAAGGACCTGACGTTCCAGGCTACAGACTCTCAGAACACACAACACGGAGTGGGTTTTCCCTGGGAGATGAGAAGGAGGGGCCAGGCTGGCCAGGGGGAGCAGTGTGGCCCGTGCCTTGGCCATCCTGGCACAGCAACAGCCCCCGCTCACCCACTGCCTGCTCGCCCTCCCTTTAACCTGTTCCTAGCATCTTTTCTGTTTTCCCTGGTTGATTTCTGAAAACAAACCAGAACAAACCAGCCAACAAAACAAATCCAGCTTGAGCCCCGTAACTCCACAGCTAACACACCGAGTCATCCCTCGCGTTCCGTGGCCGCTCTCGGGATTCTGAGGGGGTCTCGGGAGCCATGCGTGTGTCTGCTCCGGTGGATGTGTTTACGCAGACCCGGGAGGTGCAGACCGAGTCTGTCGTCTGATCCCCTCTGCCGGCCTCCTCTCAAGATGGAAAATCCTAAAGGACTGTGGGGGCGGGGGCTTCTGCTTTGCTGGTGGCCTGCTTTTGGAAGCAGAAAATGAAACACGGGGCAGAGAGCTCTGAACTCCAAGCCATGTGGGGAGGAAAGGGGGGTGGCCGGGGCCCTCAGAAAGAATGGCTGCCCCTAACAGGTGACCTCTCCGAGCAGGGAGCACAGGCTCACCTCCCTCCTTCCTTTGCAGCCACGGGACAAGGCGGGAACAGGGTGCGAGGCAGATCTGACACCAGCTGCCCCTGGGGGGATTGAAGTCCTCCACCGGGCTGGCCCCACTGCTGGCTGACACCAGCCCCAGGCTCCGGGGCTCCCAACCAACTGGCTATAAATCTGGGGTTCCCACTGCTCCTCGGGGTCAGCCGCCACAGACAGCTCCCGGAGCTCAGGGAAGGCCCTGCTCTCTGCCGTGGTTGGTTGTGCACGATGCAAATCAGGTCCAGCCCACAGAAGAGACAGCACAAGGGGTGATATGGGGGGGTGGGGGGTGCAGGGAGGACCCCCCACTGCCTACCAGCCAGGCCCTGCTGAGCTCTGAGCGGTGCTGTTGCCATGCAGGCCACAGGAATGAACTTGGGCTGCAGCCCACCCACTTGCCCACCCAAAAGTTAGGCTGCTGTCACCTGACCCAGTCTTGGCACTGGGGAGCAGTGTCATGGCGCAGCAGGCTAAGCCACTACCTGTGATGGCGGCAGCCCATATGAGCGCTCCTTCAAGCCCTGGCTGCTCCACTTTTGATCCAGCTCCCTGCTAACGTGCCTGAGAAAGCAGCGGGAGATGGCCCAAGTGCTTGTGTCCCTGCTACCCACGTGGGAGACCCGGTTTTTGAATCCTGGCTCCTGGCTCTGGCTTGGCCTGGGCCATTTAGGAAGTGAACCAGTGGATGGGAGATCTCTCTCTCTCTCTCTCCCTCTCTCTCCAGAACTCTCTCTGTCAAATAAACATTTTTTTTTAAGTCTCAATGCTCTAATCACATGTGGGTCTCTCTGGAGCGGCTGGCCAGATTGGGCATGGTTTGAGGGGGATGCTGTGAATTTGGAAGACCACACCACGGCCTGGGAAGTTTAAGGGTCTAGGAGCCTCCTCCCCACCCCCGGTTACAAACACACGGTGTGGAATGCAGTGTCCCCTCTCAGTCCCTGGGACAGTTTTCCAGCTTCTAAAAGGAAGGTGTCCTTGTTTGCCAGGGACAGGGAGCTGACACCTGAGTGCCTGGGGAGCTGCTGGGGTGTGGCCAGGACAGTGGCAGCTCAAAGACATCCATGAGTGTTTCATTTTTTTTTTCAAAGATTTGTTTATTTACTTAAAAGGCAGAGTGGGAAAGAGAGGGAGAGAAGGAGAGATTTTCCATCTGCAGGTTCACTCCCCAAATGCCCACAACAGCCAGGGCTGGGCCTGGCCAAAACCAAGAGCCAGGAGCCGGGAACTCCATCCAGGTCCCCCGCATGAGTGGCAGGGGCCGCAAGTGCTTGGGCCACCACCTGCTGCTTTCCCAGGTGCCTTAGCGGGAAACAAGTGTGGAGTAGCTGGGGCTGTGCTGCAGCACCTGGCCCTCGTGAGCAACAATTTCTGAGGCTGCAGCTCCCTCTTCTACACATGCTCGCCTTCCAGGTGGGCGCCAGTTCCTGCTGGAACGAGGAGGCCATGCAGCAGGCCTCCAGGAAGGAGCCGGAAGGGGAGAAGCCGGCCCTGGACTCGGCTGGCGGATTGCAGGTGGGTGACCGGGTGACCCTGCGCCCACTCCTCCACAGCTGGGTGCCTTGTGGTGCTGGACCTGGGGCGTGCAGTGGGACAGCGGGGGCAGTTCAGACCGCCAGAGGCCCTGGTTAGCGTCCGTTTCCTGGCCTGGGGACTCGGCCTCCCTGGGGAGGAGCCTTGGCCTCTCGGGAGCACCCTGGGAACACTTGCAGGCACCCAAGGAGCCGCTACACAGCGGGCGGGGGCTTCGAAACGCTTGTGCAGACAGGAATCACAGGCGAGTTTAGTTCCGCGCTCCGAAAGCGTTGGAAATGCCAGCCTGCGCGGGGTCTTCACAAACTGTGCGATGCCGACCATGAAAAACTAGGCATGGATTTCGAATGTTTCTGCGCCAAGATAAACTTATCTTTTAATCCCATTTTCCACGAATGTTTTGAAGCCCCTTCCTCGCTTGCTCATCAGTAAAATCCCATGGGGGTGGGGGTGGGGGGTGGAGCAAGTCCATGCTGGGAGAAGCGATTCACGGCATGAGTCTGTAGTGGGGGGAGAGCCAAAGGAGCTCATTCTGAAGCCGGCCCTCCGAGCGTGAATCTCATCACTCATTCACTCAGCAGTGCCCCGTGTCAGGGCTGCCTCCCCTTCGCTCCCCCCACCAGCGTTTCCTGGGAGCACCTCCTGGGAGATGCTCACCCAGGGGCCTCGGTCAACAGCAGGTGTGCGACTGTGCAACTACGCCCTTGGGTGGGTGGGGTTCAGAAGGCTTCCTGGAGGAGACTGAATTGAGACTGGATTCAAATGCACAGCCAGGTGAGGAAGAGGGGTCAGACCTGGCG
Organism: Oryctolagus cuniculus; assembly: GCF_964237555.1. Taxonomy (NCBI): domain Eukaryota; kingdom Metazoa; phylum Chordata; class Mammalia; order Lagomorpha; family Leporidae; genus Oryctolagus; species Oryctolagus cuniculus. The sequence goes on along the minus strand of NC_091443.1, from coordinate 97,243,842 downwards.
GTGGACAAAGTCACCCAGATGGGGTGGGCAGGAAGGAGGAAAGAGCGCCCCCTGGTGCTGGGCTGAGGCATTAGGGGAGAGATTCAGTGGATGTCCGCTCTCCCTCCTCTCCCCCTCCTCCTCCCCTCCCCCTCCCTCCATCCTCTCTCTCTACCTTTCAAATAATTTTTAAATAATAAATTCTCCAAGTCAGCACAATTATATTGCGTTGCATGTGAAAAGTTATTTCAGCAACATCTCTTTATTTTAAATACGTGCGACTCTGTAGCCACTTTGGCACGCTGTCCTTGGTTGAGAATTGTGAGACCCTTGGAAAAGGAAGGTGGTCATGGCCTCCACTGACCGCAAAGACAGCCCCTGGCAGATCTCTCCCTTGTCTTTTACTGAGGTGCTTCAAGGTTCATGGAATGCAGAATGAAAAGATAAGTTAATTTTGGTGCAAAAAGAATTTAAAATCCAAGTATCTTTTTCTCCTAATATGCATTTTATTAAGATTTATTTTATCCACTTGAAAGGCAGAGGGAGAGACAGGGAGATCTCCCATTGCTGGTTCAGTCCCCAAATGGCTGCAACAGCCAGTGCCAGGAGACAGGAGCTTAGCCAGGTCTCCCATGCGGGCACAGGGGCCCGACACTTGGGCCATCTTCTGCTGCTTCCCCAGGCACATTAGCGGAGAGCTGGGTTGGGAGTGGAGCAGCCAGGAATCGAACCAGTGCCCACATGGGATACCACAGCACCAGTCCCATCATGTGCATTTTTCTAGAAACTTTTGAAGACCCCTGGTATGCATGAACTTTAAAATTTTTTGCAGCCAAATAAACTGATCTTTTCATTCCATTTCCCGCAGTTTTTAAATTATCTGGCTGCTTTGGGGATGGGGGGAGCCAGATGCAGACTCTGAAAGATTTGTGGGTAGGTCATTTATGGGGGTCTCCAAACTCCTGCGAGAAGTGGGAGGGTATGGGGCGGGAGAAGGGAGGCTACCAGAGCCCCTGGCTTGCTGGGGACCTCCTAGACACACAGCAGAGCGCCCCCTGCTGGAAGGTGAGAAATTGCAGCATTTATCCTCCAACAGCTCCAAGAAATCTTCCAGGAAGGTGGTGGTGAGGTGGGCCCTTCCCTCTCAGAGGGGCGAGCCCCAGGGGCCGTGGGTGGGTCCCCTACCCTTGACGGCTTCTTCAGGAGCCAGTGCTTCCTTACTGGAAATAAGTCTCCATCTCTATCTCCCCTAGAAATGGTCCCAGACCCTTGTCCCCCCTGCCCACCTCACCAGCCACGTCTGTGATTGACAAGCTCAAGAATGGGAGCCCAAGGGAGGGCGGGAGTGACACAAACAGGACGTCCCTCCCATTCCATCCTGAGGTGTGCAGGGAGAGGTAGAGAAGAAGAGGGGGGCAGGTGGGGCCGGCACCGCTGTGCCCACGTCACAGAAGAGAAGCTGAAAGGCACATAGCAGGTGTGACCGGCAGAACCAAGAGCCCCGGGCCACACCAGCCTCGCAGGCATTTGCTACCCCCAGGTGGGGGCGGGGATTCCCAGCTTTAGCTGCAGCCAGGACTGCTGTCCTCCAGGCACAGGCTCCAGGGCCAGCTGAGAGCTGTGCAAAGGGTCCCCAGACTGTCCCAGTGTGGCTCAGCGGGCCTTCAGGGAGGCAGGCAGGTGTGGGACCCGTGCACGGCAGAGAGAGAGATTTGCATCCATTTTAGGGGGCAGAGGTGCCCCAAGGATGGACAGTGAGTGCAGGGATAAAGGGGTAGAGTGTAGAGAATAAAAGCAGCTGTAAAATTTAACTGAAATGATAAAGCAGCTAGAAGTCGATCCATTTCTGTCACCAGCAGGCACCAGCCATCTCAGGCAAAGCCAGTGGCCGGCGACTCGTCCCTGAAGGGTCCTGGCCCGGTCGGGGCTCCGGGCACCTGCTGGGGTTGCTGCTGGGCTTGTGGAGTGCAGATATGAGCCAGAGCTGCAGTTTCTATGGAGTGAACTTGAGTGAGCACTGTGTTCCACGCGGGAGTTAATCCAGAGAGCTGCCAGCTCTGTGTCTGCCCCCCCCCCCACATAGGACTCTATTCCCAGCCTCTCTGAGGGAGGTCAGGAAAGAAAAGGAAATGAAGGACCCCAGGGGGCTGGGATCCAGGAGACCTTGGGGAGCTCGGAGCCTGGCAAAGCTGAAGGATGGGCGGGGTTTCGTGGGGCTGGGGGATGTGGACTCCATTTGCAAACACCAGTCAGGGGCTCCAGGGGCAGGGGCCGCCAGAAGGAGGAAGGCTGAACCAGAGCCACGGGCAAGGACCGGGCGGCCCCCGCCCTCAGGGACGCGGAGCTGACGCCGTTCATGGTTTCCAGTCCCGTGGTGCCCTTTCTCGTGGTCCTGCAGCCTTGGCATCCACCGAGACAAAAGCCACAGGGAGAGCAATGCTGTGTGTGTGAGTGCGTGTGGCTGTGTAAGTGTGAGTGGTGCGAGACTCTGTGAGTGTGAGTATGTGTGAGTGTTGTGAGACTGAGTGTGTGTGTGCGCACGTGTGGCTGTGTGAGTGTTGTAAGACTCTATGAGTATGTGTGTGACTGTGAGTGTTGTGAAGCTGTGAGTGTGTGTGTCTGTGTGTGAGTGTTGTAAGGCTGTGAGTGTGTGTGTGTGGCTGTGTGTGTTATGAGATTGTGTGAGTGTTGTGAGACTGTGTGTGTAGCTGCGTAAGTGTGGACTTTGTGAGACTGTGTGGTTGTTGTGAGACTGTGTGTGAATTTGTGTAAGTGTATGACACTGTTTCAGTGAAGTGTGTGATTGTGTGACTGTGTGTCAGTGTGAGTGTTGTGAGACTGTGTATCACTGTATGAGACTGTGTGTGAGTGTGTGAATGGAGTGTGTGACTGTGAACATGTGTATGTGTGAATGTGTGTCTATGTGTTGTGTGAATGTGTGTGTGTCTATGTGTTGTGAGACTGTGTGTGACTGCGTATGTATGTGTCAGATTGTGTGTGTGAGTGTTGTGAGACTGTGTGTGACTGTTTCAGTGAAGTGTGATTGTGTGTGACTGTGTGTGTGAGACTGAGTGTGTGGGATTGTGTATGTGAGTATGTGAATGTGCATGTGAGTAGATTACATGTGTGAGTGTGTATATGTGAATGTGTGTGTGAGACTGTATGTGTGATTGTGTGTTACTGTGAGTGGAGTGTGTGTGTGAATGTGTGTATGTGTGATCGTGTGTGAGAGTATGTGAATGTGTATGTTTATGTGTGGCTGTGTTTGTGAATGTGTATATGAGTGAGATGAGACTGTGTGAGGGTGAGTGTGTGTGTGTGTGTGTGTGTGTGTGTGAGACTATGTGTGATTGTGTATGTGAGTATGTGAATGTGCATATGAGTATGTGTGTGAGTGTGTATATGTGATGTGTGTGTGTGAGAGTGTGTCTGGCCAGCTGGCTGTTGGGGTTTGGATTTGGTTTGGTTTCTCTCTGTGGGCCTCTGCTGTTGGCAGTGCTGGGGACAGGGGTCTCTGACTGTGCCGGGGGGGGGGGGCTCACCCTCACAATGCCGAGCAGGGCGGGGTGGGGCATGTGTCTCTCGACCTTGGCCTTGGCCTTGGCCTTGGAATGACTAACCCTTAGCGGCCCTTGGTGGCCATCCTTGGCTGTGGCTTTGGCCGGAGCAGGGCGCCCCGTTCTTCCTCTCACTTCCCGTCACCTTGTCACCTTGTCTTTCTGCAGTGCCACCCTTGCCTCCGCGGTGGGGGTGGGTCTTTTATCAGCAGGTGGGCGTCTTCTCTGGGCTCCTGCCCCCCACGCTGGGCCATTTTTGCACAGCCATTTCGAATGGGCACAGTTCTTCGAGCAAATCAGACACATCTGTTTCCAAACATTCTATGTGCAAGTGAGTTCAAAGTCGGTAAGAAAACACACTCATTTTCCAGCACGTAAAACACTCAGAATTCAAAAACATCAGGGGGCAGGCATTTGGCGCCACGGTTAAGAAGCCATCTGGGGTACCCGCAGCCTGTATCCAAGTGCCTGCTCCTGGTCCCAGCTTCCACATCCGTCATAGGCACTCTGCTTTGTTGGCTGGGGTCACCTTGTGCATGCCGTGCCCAGCTGGGTGCGAGGGAGAGACACGGGTGTGTGTTACATGCACACACACTCAGAGACGCCTCATTAAAATCCAGAGTAGGGTTTGCGAGTTACTGGTGTGTGGGAGGCTGTGTGAGAAGTGGTCAGCTCCATAAGCTACAGCGTTCGTCTTTTTAATGAGCCCTGACTGTTGTACCCTAGTGCCATGAGCTAAACACATGCATAACTCAGGAGCATTCCCACTGCTCGGGTGCGTCCAGTTGCTTTCTCTAAGAGCAGCCAGCAGGCATGGTGACCACAAACAGGGCTGATGGCTTCTGTCTTTAAGCAAGTGGACCAACAGCAAGTCCTGGGCTGCCTGTCTGATCCACGCAGAGGGGAACAGACTGGCACAACCCGCAGCACCTGGAGGTCTCGGGTAGCCCAGGGCATGTAAGGCTATTCCGTTAGGTGCTGCTAATGCAGTCCCCAGAGACAAACACAGTGTCCGTTTTGTGTCGGCCACTCGTGCCCAGTCCTGGTCATTACAGTGGTCAGTCCCTGCGTATCGGGAGCCATGGGCCCAGACACCACAGGGTGACGTGGCAGCCATGGGTCTGTCACTGAGAAGAGACGAGGTGTCAGGTTCCGGGAACTGTCCTCTGTCCACTTCCTTGGAAGCAGAGAACGACCGGAGCTCAGCAGTCTGCAGGGAGCTGGGTGATGCTGCATTTCCTACATCTGCCTCGTGCGAAGGATGGCGGCTCTGGACACCTCCGTGGCATGAGATGGCCGGGGCTGAGACCAACAGGCTGCTGTTAGGGGGGCTGTGTTTCATGCAGAAAGAAAGCTGGGTGCTGGTTCCACAGGAGGTGCCTGTCACTGTATCTCACAGCCCAAGCAATCAGAAGCTGTCAGATGCATGCTGCGTGCATGCAGATATGACTCTTCTCCTCCCTCTCCCTGGCTTAAGCTGTGCCTTTTGCAAGAATTTTTCAAAAGATTTATTTATTAATTTGAAAGGCAGAGAGAGAGAGAGAGAGATGGTTCACTTCCCAGATGGCCACAACAACCAGAGCTGGGATGATCCAAAGCCAGGAGCCAGGAGCCATGAGCCGGGTCTCCCACACGGGTGCAGTGGCCCAAGGACTTGGGCCATCCTCTACTGCTTTCCCAGGTCATAGCAGAGAGCTGGATCAGAAGTGGAACAGCTGGGACTCAAACCGGTGCCCATGTAGGATGCTGGCACTGCAAGTGGCAGCTTTACCCACTACGCCACAGTGCCCGCCCCTCTGCAAGAATTTTAAAACACATCAAAGTCAAGGGTCATTGAAGCTGTGTGGCTCCAGGCAAGTCAGTGTAGGGTGACACAGACATCGTGCCTTTCTGGAATCTTCTCTGTGAGGGGAGTGGGCGCGAAGGTGTGTGAAATGAAGAGGCATGCACTTGCTTGCAAGGTCAGGGAGCAACAATGGCATTGAAAAGAATGCAGAACACAATGAAAGGTGTAGGATGCTCTGTTCAGCCGTGATGCTATTGGGGGGGAGGGGCTGTGGCAGGCACCAGGGCAGTGAGGTGCAGCATCCAGGAAGGAAGCAGTCTATTCATTCCCAGATCAATAGTTTGTGGAATGCCTCCTTCTGCCCCAGACGAGTGGCTGACGCCCTGATAAGGAAAGATTTTCTTGGCGCCGTGTGACATTGCTGTCTGGAGCTGGTGGGCGGGAGGGAGGCCCTGGCAAGGGCGCTCCTGGGCTCCCACACTCATTGCAACTTGCTCTGCACACACAGGTAAATGGCTCCAAACAGCACCGTGGCCGAGGCTGGGCTTGGGACCTGCCCGAGCGGCTGTATGTCTGTCATGTCCGTGTGTCATACACAGACATGTGAGGGTGTCCAGGTGAGGGTGTTTGAAATTCTCGGGATACACAGCTTCACCAGCTTTTTGGAGACCCCTTGTATGCACAGATTTCAATTTTGTTGGCATGAAAATAAACTTACCTTTTAATTCCACTTTCCGCAAACGTTTTGAAGTCCCGTCGAGTAGATACATTTTTTTTTTTTTTTTGTCCAGGAGAGAGGATTGAAAGGCTGGGACCATCACCAGACCAGCTGAGACAATGCAGGGGGCGATGGTGGGAAAACGGGGTGCTGCAAGGGGACCTGAGCATTCAGGAGGTGCACCCCAATCCTCCGATGATCTCCGCTCAGGGAAGATGTCCCCACATACCTCATCCCTCTTGTGGGCAGCTCACACCCCCACTCCCAAGGGGTGGGGCCAAGGAAAGGAACACGCTGCGTGCATGCATCATGGGTGCAGCTCTTGTTCCCAGCTGCCCCCGAGGAGATGTGGTCCACACGTGTTCGATGCAGATGGAGAGGGGCCAGTCAAGGGCCGGCTGTGCCTGTCTGGCTGGCCGTGGGAAATCTGAGCACGACATGGCTCCCTGCAGAGAGGGGTGGCAGGGCTTTCCCACCTGCTCTGGACCTGGGTGACAGCTACTGTGGCACTCCAGGCCCTCGGCAAGGGCTGCAGGTGGGCCTCGGGGCTGGATAAGAACACAGCGGAGACTCAGCCATGCCTAGACAGCAGACTGTGGGTCCCGCAGGAGCTGCCTGGCAGCCGTGAACACCAGTACAGGGTGGGAGTCGCGGCACAGACAGAGCCACAGAACCCTGGTCTTCCTCTCAGCCCCCAGCCCAGCCCTGTGGGCTCTGCTTCTCCTGTGCCCTCAGATGCCAACCCCGTGGGAAGGCAGAGGGAGAGGCAGCTGTGGCAAAGACAGAGCCCTGCCTGCAAAAACGTAAATTACTGGGTTGCACGGAGGAGGACCCAGAGGAGCAACAGATCAATTCCAGATAAAATAGAGGCTTTCCATAAACACACATTTGGCTGAGAGCGACCTGTGACCGCGCTCACATCCAGAGAATGAGAAGCGGAGCATGGGGAGAGCAGGGAATGAAATGACCGGCTCCCTGTCCAGGTTTTATGGCTCCGTGACACACGCACACGTATGCGTGCACATATCCACATGCTTCTTACAGAAATGATTGCTTTCTTACAGAGTCATGGGTGTGGACAGAGGGCCTTGATGAGGAGACACGCCCATTGTCCCCGCCACTCCCTGCTTCTTGGATCCAGGTGACAACTCAGCCCCACGCAGATCCATGACTGGTCCTTCCAGTTCTTCCCGTGGCTTGGGCCTTCATGTGCCAGCGAGGGTCCTCGGAGAGAGTGTGGGTGGGGTCTGGCTTTTGCAGAGGCCTTCTGTGTGGCTATTTTATCGTGGCCCTTGTGCTCCTCCTCCTGGGTTTATTTCAGTCTTCCTGAGGTGCTGTGCCGGCCTCTTTCCTGGGTTTATTTTATTTGCTTTCTTAAAAAAAAAAATAAAAAGATTGACCTTTTATTTATTTGAGAGGCAGAGCGACAGAAAGAGAGATTGCATCTGTTGGTTCACTCCCTAATTGGCCACAGCAGCCCAGGCTGGGCCACACTGAAGCCAGGAGCAGGAACTCCATCTCCATCTCCCACGCGGGTGCAGGGGCCCAGGCACGTGGGCCGTCCTCCACTGCTTTCCCAGGCCACAGCAGGGGGCTGGACTGGAAGTGGAGCAGCCGGGACTCAGAGTGCTGCTGTGACGTGGGGTGCTGCCGTCACAGGCGGCGGCGTACCCCTGGAACGTGCTCTTTAGGGGTGCCTGGGAGGGGCTCTCCGGAGCTGCCTCGTGGCTGGGAATGTACCTGTTTAGCTTCCGCACTCGAGGGACCAGCTGGCCGGGCGTGAGCTGTGCGGTCACAGTAGCCTCGCCTGCGGGGCTGGCGAGAGCTGGGACCGTTTTCCCCATCACCCGTCCTTTGCTTTCTCTCCTGAGGTTTACGGGGGTACATTTAGATGCAAGACATGGTCCAGTCCTGAAGGTGTTGGGAACTCAGTCCCCAGGGGGCGCTGCTGTCACTGGTTCACGTGCCACAGAAGGGCATTGATGAGAGAAGGGGCTCAGCCCCTCCCCTGTCTCTCCCCTCCCCGTGTCCCCACCTGCTGCGTGGGATGATAACTCCACAAGAAGACCCCCGCCAGGCACGGGCCCCTTGTCCGGCTCTCAGCCTCCTGAACTGCAGACAACACGTCTCTGTCCTTTATAAATTGCCGCAGTCACAGGTGCACGCCTGCCACTCACTCCTCTGCCTGCAGCTCCGGAGCCATCCGTGTACCCCAACTGACCAATCTGCTGGGCTGGGGCCCACGCGGTGCCTCTCCTGCTGGACGCCGGCCTGGCCTGGCAGAGTGGGTCACGTACCTCTCAGCCCTTCTCCTCGCTTCTCATCTCTCTTCGGGTTGTCTTGGCTGCCCAGGCCAGGCCGCACACTCAGGCCTCCTCCAGCAATCGTGTCTGACCGCCACACACCGTTCCTTCATCCAGGCCGGGGCCTTCTCGTGTGGATGTGGTCACCACTCGACTTGGGGCACACCCGCAGAGGGCTCTCTGGCTCGTTTCACTCCATCCCCTTCCCAGCATTATCTGGTCCCTTCCCACCCTGGCAGGGAACCTTCTGGCTCCCATCCCATGTCTGGGCAGGTCCAGGTTCCCCTCGCCGCTGCCGCTCCTCCAGGCCCCAGCTCCACAGGGCCTGGTCCGTGGGCCCTGTGTCCCCCTGGCACCGGTCCTAGATGCGTTAAGGACAGCCGTTGCGACCAAGCCCGTGGCAGCTCTCCCGGCACTTCGGACATTGCTGTGGTAGCCAGGCGGGATCGGCTGGCGTGCATCCCCGTGTCTTTAGGGTCCATTTTCCAGTAGTTAATTTTTATTATACTTTGCAAAAGTGTCCATCGTAATAGATTAAACATGTTGAGGGCAGGGGGTGAGGCTCTGCAGACTGGAAGCTCACTCAGGGCGGGGCCCTCGCGGGCCAGCCCTGCACCCAAGGTCAGTCCCACGGAGAGAGGTCCCCGTGGGCCATGGCCCCTGTTCTGACCAGGTTTCCTTAGAAATATTTCTCTGGCTTGGCGTGAGGGAGAAGCCGGCCCTGCACAGTGAGGCCTCTCAAGCACTGGCCGTTCGAACATGCCCAGCGGCCGCCCTCTCGGCTCCCGCAGTCGCATGCCTGTACGAGGGTCCGAGCTATGCGGTGCGCACAACCGTCAACCACCCCATGATCCAGTCGCCTCGGAAATCCTCCTGTTTCTGTTCAAGAATTATTTATCTGAAAGGCAGAGTTACAGAGAGAAAGAGAGAGAGAGAGAGAGGATAGAAATCTTCCATCTGCTGGCTCACTCCCCAAATGGCCACAATGGCCAGAGCTGGGCCAGACAGGAGAGCCAGGAGCTTCTTCCAGGTCTCCCACGTGGGTGCAGGGGCCCAAGCACTTGGGCCATCTTCTGCTGCTTTCCCAGGCCATTAGCAAGGAGCTGGATCAGAAGTGGAGCTGCGGGACTCAAACCAGGACTCTGATATGTGACGCTGGCCTCATAGGCCGAGGCTCAGTCGGCTGTGCAGCCCCCAAAATCCTCTGTAGTTGAGGATACGGGTGACGGAGGGATGAAGGGAGATGTGTACCAACGTCGGCAATGTGCTAGGAAATGAAGCAGGAGAACAAAACAATGCAGGCTGACGGACAAGTGTGTGAGAAAGCAAGCCCGGCAAACGTCACTCGCGCGGTTGGTGGGGTGTATCAGTGCTCACTCGGCAATCCTAGCATTTCTGAATGTTCACTGCTTTTAACAAGGTCTGGGGGAACGGGCAGACGCACCCAAGGGGCTGTACTGCCATGCAACCCCACCGATCCATCTCAAAAACCCAACCTCTAGTCAAAGGGTGCAAACCCAGGCAGAGCAGAAAGAGGGGTGTAGGGGCCAGGCAAGGGGGCCAGGAGCCGAGCACCAGAACCCAAGATTCTTGGACACACCTGGCGCGGCCAGGTGTTGCCACCACCATTCAGCTACCTGGGGGCTGCCCCACCCACACAGTGATCGGCAAAGAGCAAACCACAAGGAGGCCATTTGGGGTAAATTATTAAAAGGCTGGGGCCTGTGGCACAGCTGGTTAAGCTGCTGGAGCATCAGCATTCCACATGGGTGCGGGTTCGAGTCCCAGCTACTGTAGTTCCCATCCCACTCCCTGCTAATGCTCCTGGGAAGGCAGTGCAAGCTGGCCCAAGAGGTTGTGCTCCTGCCACTCACGTGAGACCAAGATGAAGCTCCTGGCCCACTGGCCATTGCGAACATCTGGGGTGTGAGCCAGTGGTTACAAGATCTCTCTCTCTCTTCCTCCCTCCCTCCCTCTCCCCTTCTGTCTTTGAAACTTTCAAAACAAGTTAGTCGTCTTAAAAAATTATGAAAAGGATGACATCCAGAAATCACAATTTCTCTTACAAGAAAGCTGGGGCAGGTGTATGGGGTGCAGGGAGGGTCCGCAAGGGATGCCCTGACACTGGGCAAGCTGGGGAAGTTTCCAGAACAAGGGCAGAGGGAGGGAAGGGGCTGGGCAGACCTGGGCCTGCCCACTCTTTTCCTGGGGAGCCCCCTCCCCCGAAGGCGCCTGGCCCTCTGGAGAACCAGGAAAGAGGCCACCCTCCAGTCCAGGGACGCCTGCTCATCCCCCACCACCACCGTGGTTCTCAGCAGGTGCAGGGTGACCTGGCTCCCGCCCCCTCAGCCTCACCTCTGGTTTGAACCTTTTGCGTTTTTTTTTTTTTTTCGCTCACTTCCTGCCGGGTTTGCATTTCCCTCCCCCGCCCCTCCCAGCCTAAGACACACTTTCTCTGCTTTTTTTCTCTTTTTGCCTCCTCTAGCCTCCGGACTCTTGCCCAGGCCGCGCGCAGCCCGCTCCCGGTCCTGCAGCCACTGGGCGGGGCGGCGGCCCTCAGACCATCCGGGCCGCTGTGGAACCCGGGACCCCCTGCTCGCCAAGAGGAAGCCGGCGGCGTGCGTGGAGGAGACGTCCCGCGCAGTCGGTGGAGCAGGAGCGCCCCAGGTAGGAGCGGCGGGGCTGGGCTGGGGAGGGGGCGGACACGTGGGCGCGCTGCTGCAGGCGCTCTGGGGGCTCGCGGGCGCGGGCGCCAGGACTGAACCCCGGGCCGGTCCTCTTCCACCTCCCCTCTCCCCCAGCCCCCACTCCGCTCCCCGCCATCCCTTCCGACACCTGTCGCCCTGCCTCCCTGTCTCTGAAGTCGCTAAAAGAGGATGAATGGGGGGTCACCTGCCAGCAGGGAGGAAGAGACCCTTCTCTGACACCAGAAGAGCCCGGAAGTTCGCAGACCACACTTGGGGCCTGACGCAGAGGCGGCTGAGAAGGCGGGTCCGCAGGGGTGAGGATGCCCCCCACCCCGCCGCCAGCCTCAGGCCTGAAGCCACCGCCCCCGGGAGCTGTGCTGTGGTCCCTGCTGTCCCGCACCCCGACAGGTGCACTGCCCCCTGGGGTGCTGAGGACGGTTGCCTTCCCACAGCTGGGCTCAGTAGCCTGCAGGCGGCCACCTGGCCAGGTGGTCTTGGGCAGAGCTGAGCCCGGCACCTCCCGGGCACAGCCTCATTTGTAGTTGGGAAGTTCTGAAGGTGTGAGGTCCGCAGCCTACCAGAAGAACAGAGCCCACCCGGCACGGATCAGAAGAGTTCCTGAGTGCCCTCTGGGCAGACCGGTGCTGGTGCAGGCAGCCCTGTGCATTCTCCACTCCTGAGCCCTTCCTGTAACCCGGCCTCTCCCCGCCCCTACCAGGCTCCCAGGTGATGGCTCCACATGGGCCGCAGCAGCCGGTTGGGCCCAAGACCTGCACCTGTGTCTGTTTCATTGGGGCAGGTTCAGCTAGGCATGCAGGCTGAGTGTGGGCGTGGTCCTTTGTGAGTCTGGTTAAAAGAGAAACATTGTGTTTAAATACGGGTGCTGTGGAATGTACCATTGTAACTGCTTGTGGGGCCTCCAGTTCTGGGCATCAGGAACATGCTCAGGGCATTCCGTCCTGGAACTGCCCCTCCCCCGGCTCCTGGCAGCCTGGTTCCCCTCCAGGGACCTCACAGAAGCGAATCACTCGCGTCTGTGCTTTGGGGCCCATCTCACTGTACGTGGTGCCTGCAGGTTCCCCCATGTCGGCGCTTTTTAAGGCCTCAGTGCATTTGGTTCCCTGGATCCGGCATGGTGGCTTTGGTCCACTCATTCTTCACGGGATGTTTAAAAAGGGTGCCGGAACCGAACTCTTCCGTCCATTGGTGCCACCGTTGGGGTGGCTATGACTGATGCGCCGTGGGGGACAGAGGAATGTCGGACACTGGGCTCCCTGTCTTGGGGAGGGTGGGACACAGAGGCTGGGTCCAGGGTGAGTCTGTGCTGGGAGGCGGCATGCACCCGTCTTTGTCCACTCACCCGGGCAGCATTTCCCAAAAATTCCCAGGCAAACGCCAAAGACTCAGGGCATAGCTGTTTGACAGAACCAGACCCGCGACACATGTGTCTGTGTGTGTGTGTGTATGTGTGTGCATGTGTGTGTTTAGATACAACCAGGGATGAAGGTAGTAGCGGGCAGTGTCCAGTCTTTGGAGGCCAAGGCTGTGAAGATGTGGGTTTGGGACATCACTGCCTGAAGCCCTCAGAGGTCATGTTTCTTAGGAAGCCACGGTATTAACAGTATTTTCAGTGTCGGCAGCTGCATCGTGAGAATGCGAAACTGAGATGCAACACCTTATGGCCATCTCTGTGTGCTGCTGTCCCCGAGGTCGGAACAGACCAGGACCCGGGACCTGGAGCTGCACTGCCCACCTCCCCACACACAGAGCAGCCAGGGCTGGGGGTGAACCTGTCTTACGGGGACTGTGAGCAGTGAAGGACCCCCTGAAGGATAAATCGACCCTGACACAAGCCCCTCTCCCCTCTGTGGCTCCCGTGTGCAGCCTCTCTCGAATGTGTGTGGGTCGATAGAAATACCTGAGCAGGACCAGAAAACAAAAAGAGAGAGACAGCCTTTGAGGCTGCGCCTTAAACACGCTGCTCTGCCGCGGAGACATGAGACAGAACAGGATTTCCAGGAGCCCCGCGCCATCCCCAGGCTCTCCTGGCTTGGTTGCTTTGATGAGGTGATGGTTGTTGGGAGGGTAAGCTTCGGGGCTGTGATTTGTTCAAGGGCTCTGAGTTCCTCATGGTGGCCATCAAATCTGTGTAATGGGTGTGTGTGGCCCAGCGCCAGGGCTCAGGGAGGTGCCCCAAGCCTGCTGCCCAGCAGTGGCCCGCTTCTCCCCAAGGCACGGCTGCCCCAAAAGGTCCTCCCATGGGCCCTGCTCCTCTCTGGGGTGGGAGCTGTGCAAAATCCCTGCCCCAGGGCCCCTCGCCCACCGTGTGGTTTCTGCATTAATTCAGCACTTCCTTCCTGCCCCTCCCAGACCTGGGAATGAGCAGCCTTCAGACTCTGTGTGCTGGTGCGGCGGGGGGTCTCCCGCGCTCTAGCCCCAACCTCGCAGACCCCGTTGATGTCAGGGCAACACCTGCCAGGACCATGCCTTTTTTTTTTTTTAAGATTTTTTTTTTTTTGACAAGCAGAGTCAGACAGTGAGAGAGAGAGAGACAGAGAGAAAGGTCCTCCTTCTGTTGGTTCACTCCCCAAATGGCTGCTACGGCCAGCACTGCGCCAATCCGAAGCCAGGATCCAGGTGCTTCTTCCTGGCCTCCCATGCAGGTACAGAGCCCAAACACCTGGGCCATCCTCCACTGCCCTCCTGGGCCACAGCAGAGAGCTGGACTGGAAGAGGAGCAACCGGAACTAGAACCCGGCACCTATATGGGACTCCGGCACCACAGGCAGAGGATTAACCAAGTGAGCCTCGGCGCCAGCCCCTAAAGATTCATTTTTGTTTTTATTTAAAAGGCAGAGTTAGAGACAGAAAGAGGGAGAGGGAAAGAGGGAGAGAGATAAGAGATTTTCTTTTTTTTTTATTTAATGAATATAAATTTCCAAAGTACAGCTTATGGATTACAATGGCTTCCCCCCTCCATGACTTCCCTCCCACCCGCAACCCTCCCCTTTCCCGCTCTCTCTCCCCTTCCATTCATATCAAGATTCATTTTCAATTCTCTTTATATACAGAAGATCAGTTTAGCATATATTAAGTAAAGATTTCAACAGTTTGCACCCACACAGAAACACAAAGTGAAAAATACTGTTTGAGTACTCATTGTAGCATTAAATCACAATTTACAGCACATTAAGGACAGAGATCCTACATGAGGAGTAAGTGCACAGTGATTCCTGTTGTTGACTTTACAAATTGACACTCCTGTTTATGGCATCAGTAATCTCCCTATGCTCCGGTCATGAGTTTCCAAGGCTATGGAAGCCTTTTGAGTTCACCGACTCTTGAGATAAGAGATTTTCCACCTGCTGGTTCCACTCCCCCAAATGGCCACAACAGCCAGTTCTGGGCTTGGGTGAAGCGGGGAGCCTGGAACTCCATCTGTTCTCCATGTGGGTGCAGGGGCTCAAGTGCTAGGACCATCTTCGGCTGCTTTCCCAGCTGCGTTCGCAGAGAGCTGGGTTGGAAGCAGAACAGCTGGGATGCGAGATGGTGCCCTCAGTGGGCTGCAGGCATCTCTGGCGGCTTAACCAGCTGCCCCGCAGTGCCGGCCCCCAGGACAGAACTTTGCACCACGCCCTGGTCCTGGTCTCCTCTGGGAGGAGGCAGGGTGCTCTCCAGGGTGGCTCCGTGGGCCTGGAGCCAGGCAGAGTCCATCCCGACCCCACCACGAACTGCCTGTGTCAAGTCCCCTGTGTCAAGTGGGTGTAAACACACCGCCCATCAGGCCGCTTGGACCATGGTGTGTGACCGCACCTGGGGCTTCTGCTTTTCAGTTTTATTCAGATGTGGTTATTTTGGGGGCAGGCATCTGAACATAGTGCAGACCCCAGGACAGTGTGTGAGCAGGAGTCTGTTCCCTGGTCTCCAGGAGGCCTGAACGAGCCGAGCCAGTGAGAGGCAGAAGCCAACACCCTGGGGTTCGGGAGGTCCAAATGCTGAGTGTTGGAGGCCTGGTGAGAAGCAGCCATATGTGGGAGTGAGGGTGGCCGTGTTTGGTGCACGGAGAGCGCCTGCGTGCCGGCCTCAGAACCAGGATCCAACCCAGCAGGAGCATGACTAAGGGATGCAGACCAGCATGTCAGCGTG
This sequence comes from Oryctolagus cuniculus, assembly GCF_964237555.1. Classification (NCBI taxonomy): domain Eukaryota; kingdom Metazoa; phylum Chordata; class Mammalia; order Lagomorpha; family Leporidae; genus Oryctolagus; species Oryctolagus cuniculus. The sequence continues at coordinate 97,228,666 of NC_091443.1, read as the reverse complement.
CTCGGTGATCATTAAATCGACATGAAGCGACACGACAGGCACGTGTCACCTGTCAGACCAGCGAGGAACGAGAAGATGGAGAATCCCCAGTGATGTTAGTGTCCCAACCTCAGCGCACCCATTCAGAGACAAAACCATGATTCCTGGGGGCTTTAACAGAGTGTGCTGCCCGGGTTTAAAGCACAGAGCTAGGGGAGGGTTCAGAATCTGCCCCAGGTCTGCTCCCCTGCTTCAGTGTCCTCTCAGACCCCGGGGCTCTCCAGTGCCCCCTCCCAGCGTCTGTCCCTGGCCATGCCGCCAGCATCACCCAGGCAGAGGGCGGGGGTGGGTACCAGCCCTCCTTGTCCCCAGCCTATCCCGCAGCTGGGCTGAGCAGAGCTGGCTTTGCTGCCAGCAGTAACTGCCTGCGCGGTTTCTTGTGAAGGAGAAGGTGGAGGGGGCATCGTTGAGGTCTGGGGGCCAAGGGGACTTGAGGTGCAGTGAATCCTCTCGGCCGCTGCACCCATGTGGGATGCCAGCATCGCGGGCAGAGGCTTTACTCGCGATGCCACAGTGCCAGCCCCGTTATTTTATTTCTTTTCAAGGTGGAGAGAAACAGAGAGATCGTCAATCTGCTGGTTCACTCCCCAAATGGCTGCAGCGCCAAGAACTCCACCCAGATCTCCAGGCTCTTGGACCATCTGCTGCTGCTCTCCCAGGCACACTGGCAGGGAGCTGGATCAGAAGTGGAGCAGCAGCCGGCCCCTTGTCTCCTGTTGGGCAGCGTTCTTTGCCACAGCCCTGGGCACGCTGTGAGAGCAGGCGCCTGCAGACACCCCGGGGTTTTCTCTGGAAAACCAGGAACTCTGGGCCCCATCGTGTCCAGCTGCAGTCAGTGGCTCCCCTGGCTCCTCCCATCTTGTCGGGGGCCGGAGAACGAAGTCACTTATTCAACAAGTCCACACAGTCGGGAAGCGGCAGGTGGTGCAGGGCTGGCATCCTTGTACCCACGGTTCCTGGAGGCCTCGCGTTGGGTGGTGAGAATGAGAAGGGGAGAGAAGGCTGCAGAGGAAGAGAAGAGGTGGAGGAGGTGACTTAGACGCAAGGAGGGGGCGGGCGCTGTGACGCAGGGGACGCCTGCAGCAGTCCTGGCATCTCCGCTTCCGATCCAGCTTTCTGCTGGTGCTCCTTGGGGGGGGAGGGCAGCAATGGCGGCCCATGCCCCTGAACTCTCCATTCTGTTATCAATATCATTATCAATATGCCTGTCCTTATGCCAGGTTTACACGGTCTTGTTACTGTAGCTTTACAGTGAGTTTTAAAGTTGAGTAGCGTAAGTTTTCCACCTTTGCTTTTCTTCTTCCAAATGATTTTGTATTTTTTGCATTTCCTTATATATTTTAGGACTGGCTTGTCGCTTTCTGCAAAAAATCCTACTGAGATTTTAACAGAGATTATACCGAATCTATAGATCAATCTAAGGACATTGACACCTTACTAACATGGAATCTTCCAGTCCAATAATATGAAATATCCCCCCTTTATTCACTTTGTTTATTTCTCTCAATGATGTTTTAGTTCCCAATGTGCAAATTGTGCCTTCCTAGTGTTAGATTCATTCCAGGTTTGTTTTCTTCTTCCCAATGATGTTGTGAGCAAACTTTTAAAAAAATTTATTCTCCCATTGTGCATCACTAGTCCAGAAAAACTCAGCTGAAAAACCTGCTAAAGAGGGCCGGTGCTGCGGCTCACTAGGTTAATCCTCCGCCTGTGGCGCCGGCATCCCATATGGGCGCCGGGTTCTAGTCCTGGCTGCTCCTCTTCCAGTCCAGCTCTCTGCCATGGCCTGGGAAGGCAGTGGAGGATGGCCCAAGTGCTTGGGCGCCTGCGCCCGTGTGGGAGACCTGGAAGAAACACCTGGCTCCTGGCTTCGGATCAGCGTAGCTTCGGCTGTAGCGGCCATTTGGAGGGTGAACCAACGGAAGGAAGACCTTTCTCTCTGTCTCTCCTTCTCATTGTCTAACTCTACCTGTCTGGGGAAGAATGTTTGTGGATTTCCTACCAGAGGACGATGCTGTCTGTGAACAGCAGGTTTTACTCCCTTTCTGACTGGGCTGTCCATTTACTTACTCATTTCTGTGGCTTCACTGCACCTGCACGGTGTTGCCAGAGAGGAGTGGTGAGAATGGATGCCGGCCGCAGTCTTTCCCCATCAAGCTGGAGGCCAGTGGTAGGTTTTTCTGATGTACCTTGCCTTCCTAGTGTGTGGAGGACCCTTTTCATCAATGGATGCTGGCTTCAGTCCATGGCCCTGTGCACATCTGTTGAGCTATTAGGCGGACTCCCCAGTTGGCATCGCCACCTGTCTCCTCTGAGAACTGGACATTGCTAGGAAAGCGCTCACAGCAGGTGCCAGATGTATGAGGGAGCTGGGATCCCTAGAATCCCCGCCCAATGCAGGATTGTGCTGACTCAGAGCCAGTGCTCCCAGATTTCTGATTTCAAGAGATTCGGTTTTCAAATTTGGCCATGAATAATTTGATCCTCTGTTCTCTGACAGCGGAGCCTGATCCGACCCCCTCTGCACATGGTGGCTGCCTCTGATGAGCAGAAGTGAAGGTGTAGATTCCGGGCTGGATCACTGTGCCCGTCACAGCTCCCGCCTGGCTCTGTCCCCGGGCGCCCAGGCAGCTCCGCAGAGGCCAGCGAGGTCAGCTGTCTGGAAGGGAGTCCTCGGCCTTCGGACCACAATGCCTGCAACAGCTGAGCCCAGACCCTTGCAGCTCCCAGCCAGAACACCCAGCTAAGCAGCTCCTGGAGTCCCGACCCGGGCAAACCATGCGGTGATAAACAATTCTTGTTTTAAACCTCTCTGCATTGGAGCGAATCATCAGCAGTGTTGCAGATACAAGAGTCGTCGCCACCTTCAGCACTGATTGATGGGGCCAAGGGACAAGTAGCTCTGGACTTGGGGACTCTTTGGAAAGGGGTCCCGTGCGGGTGGGAAGAGCTCCTCTCTGAGGATGGGTGATGGCGCTGCCTCTGTGGGTTTTGGTGGCAGTCACCTCCACGCTCACGCTCCGCGCCACCTTGTCTAGGATCCTGCTCTCTGTCCCAGGGCACCAGGTCTTTGATAATCTGGGTTCTGAGAAAGGAACCTGGGGTCGTGCTCTCCCGGTCTGACCAGGTACCTGTGGTTGACCCAGGAGCTCCCTCAGCTGCTCTTCCTGGCTGTAAACAGGAGGGACTGGCACACTCTGCATTTTGATCACGTGTGGGTGGGTGATCTGCTTTCCAATTAGAGTTCCCTGCCCAGCCCCTTCTGCTCCGCGTTGCACCCAGGAGGAAAGAGCTGAAGCAGCCGTGTCAAAGGTTGTAGAAGCATTTACACTGCAAGCGACGTCTCGCTTAGCAATTGGGGGAATAGGACAACGACTTGCCTCGGGCTGCCATCCTGCCTCTCGTCTGTACCAAGAGGGATGGAAGTTTCTCTTTTCCGAAAAGAAGACAAGAGCAGGAGGTCACTCCATTTGAATACAAATTACATCCTGTCTGTCTTCTGAGCAGGAGGCAGTGTCCTTGTGGAACGGGTTCTAGGGACTGGCATTTAGCCGAAGGGTTTAGACACCTGCATCGCACGTCCCAGTGCCTGGGTCCAGTCTCCGGCTTCGTGCAGGCCCTGGGAGGCAGCAGCGAAGGCTCCGCTGGTTGGGTTCATGCACCCATGCGGGAGACCTGGAACCAGTTCAGCTGTAGCTCCAGCCAAACCTGGCTGTGTGGGCGTTGTTGGGAAAAATGATCCACTGGCTGGGAGACCTCTCTCTCTCTCACTCAAATAAATGTTGAAACATTGTTAAAGAAGACTAAAAGTTGTTCCAAAAAAGCAAGAAACTCATCCCACACTGCCCTGTGTATTTATCAGAACTTCTGGTTGCAAATGGCAGAAACCCAATCCAACCCTAACTTGTTTAAGCAAAACAGGTGCCTTTCTTATCTATCTAACCAAACCACAGGAGTGGGCAAGACTTCAGTGGGAGAGGGGAGGCAATGCTACCTTGTGTTTTATCTCTTCTCATCGCTCAGCTAATCCCCTCAGTTTTCTTCCCGTAAGACTAACCCTGTGGCCAAAAGGGCATCTCCAAACCCACTTGACATGGCTGCGCGGATCCCTGGTGGAGCCAGGGGTGTTAAAACTCAGTTCGTTCAGATCCGCTTTTTCAGCTTCCACACAGAAGAGAGACCACGCAGTATCTGTCTGTCCGGGTCTGAGCTGGCAAGGGTGGGAGAGGGCTACAGAGGTGGTCAGATAGCAGGCCTGGCTTCCAGTGGGGTGACTGTTGGTGTGCGAGGACCCATTATTTATTTTATGGACAATGGAGGAGAGGAGGAACCTGAAGTTTCCAAGCCAAGCGACAGCAAGGAAGGAGACCTGCTCGTCCCTGATCGCATCGTCTGCATCACGGAACCATCACCCTGTGCCCAGTGAACATGCTCCTTTAGTGAGTGTTAATCAAAAATGCTTCTAATTATCCAAGGAGACGGAAATGCCAACTGACCTGCTGGGGTCCCCACACCACGGAGCTATAGCATGGCCTCCAAGTGCGGGGAAGACCTGTCTTCCCGGGCCTGCACTCCCAGCCTGCCCTTCTCCTGGTTTGCCTGTGATAGGCCAAGGATCCGCCCACCACCTGTCGTCAGGTGCACGGGATCCCAAGCAACACCCCTGACCCCTACACGCCACAAGCCGGGGAACCTCCCCAGCCACGCCCCAGGGAAGCCGGCACCCCTGCAGACTGGACCCCGGGAGATGCCCCCGGCCCTTTTCCTTCCTCCTTGCTGTCCCCGCCCCGCCCCGCAGCCTCCTCAGAGTCTGCTTCTGGCTTCCGGTGCCCCGAAGGGTCTTCCCTCCTTTCCCCACTTCACACTGCAGAGCTACTGTGGATTCTGAGAGGCTTCCCTGCCTCTGCCGACTTTGCCGCCTCTAGCAAGCACATGTCCTGCCTGCCTGTGGGTGGGGGCCAGACTCAGCCTGTGATTCTGTTGTACCCGGCGCGCGGCACAAACGCCGCACACTGAGAATTTGGAGCGAGTCCTTTATTTTAGCCCACGGTGGAGAGTGGGCTCATGCCCTTTGACCCTGAGGCTCAAAGCAACAGGGTTTTTTTTTTCTTTTTAAAAAGATTTATTTATTTATCTGAAAGTCAGAGTTACACAGGGAAAGGAGAGGCAGAGAGAGGGAGAGAGAGGTCTTCCTTCCGAAGGTTCACTCCCCAGTTGGCCTCAATGGCCAGAGCTGCATTGATCTGAAGCCAGGAGCCAGGAGCTTCTTCTGGGTCTACCACACGAGTGCAGGGGCCCAAGGACTTGGGCTGCCCTCTACTGCTTTCCCAGGTCATAGCAGAGAGCTGGATAGCAAGAGGAGCAGCCACGACTTGAACCGGCGCCCTTTGGGATGCTGGCACTGCAAGGGTGGCTTTACCCGCTACACCACAGCACCAGCTCCAGCAACAGGGTCTATAAAGGAAAAACCACGAGGAGGGGAGGGGCTGCTCCTGGGAGCTGGGCTCAAGCTGCCCTAGGGCGCCAGTGGAGCTAGGGTCAGTGACAATCCTGACACTGGCCCAGGGGCAGCCTCTCTGTTTGAAGCTCATCTAGGGGATTTCTGTGTTCTGCAGGCAGCATGCAGTTGGGCTGCTACTGTCTTGGTTTTATTTTTAGACCAGGTCTCACGGTGGGGGTGCTTCAAGATGGGGGCTCGTCTGCCTCTAAAATGGAGCCCCTACTGTCTGGGGGTCACTTCCGTTCATCTCCGGTAGATAGGACACGGGGGAAGTGACCACGTGTGACTTCTGGAAGGAGACGGTGGAAAGTGTTATGGCATCCTCCCAGCTTGCTCTCTTGGATCACCTGCTCGGGAGAAGCTCAAGCAGACCCCACCCCACGAGTGAGTGTGGAGGTGGAGACTGCAGCCCAGGTGTACCTGCAACGCATGGGTGACCTGGGCAGCAACCACCCAGCTAAGCCACCCACGGATTCCTGGCCCCGAGAAACCGGGCAATAATAGATGTTCATTGTAGCTTTCAACCTCTGAGTTTGAACTAATGTGTGACACTTACACGGTGAGCTCCTACACTGGTCTCTCGTGGTACTGATGGCATTTGCGGGTAATAGTTGCTAGTGGAATCCAGTGTTCACTGATGTCTGTGGCAGGCCTTCTGTGGCCTGGGGCTCTGACCAGGCCGAGTGTTTCTGTGCATGCACACGGTGGGCAGTGGGTCAGGTGTGTGCTGGCCCCGAGGTCGCCTGGTGCCCATCCCTTCCAAGTTCCCCCTCCTCTGTGAGACAAGGCCGTTTTCTACAACAGTCACCCCAGGTACGAAGGTGCTTTAAAAGTTCATGGAAAATGGAAGTGGAAGGTGTTTACAAAAAATTTGAAATCTGAAATCTGTGCATATGAGGGGTCTTCCAAGAGTTCACAGGAAATTCATTTTATGAAATAACAGTGCGGATTGCACTTTTGTTTTACATCACAGTCAACTTCTTTTAAACCCATTTTCCATGAACTTCTGGAAGCCCTCTGGAATTGTTGGAATCTGGTACAGTATCTCTTATGCTCACTAAAACGTGCATTTCTCAAATGAAAATGGGGCACCTTTCAGCTCTCTTTCCAGTGCACCATTTTCAGAGTTAAATGGCAACTCTGACGCTCGCAATGAGTGACCAGATCCAAGAACTCAGGTTCTGTTCCTGTGTCTTTCCCATGGCTGTGTTTGTTTGGACTCTGTGGTTAAACACAGTTATCCTCACGCACAGCGGAGTGACACCGGGACTCTGCCCCAAAAGGAGCCCCAACAGCTGGACTTCTTTGTTTTTTAAAGACACACTTAGTTTTCCTTTAAGTTTTTTTTTTTTTTTTAAGACTTATTATTTGAAAGAGTTATACAGAGAGAGAGAAGGAGAGGCAGAAAGAGAGAGTCTTCCATCCACTGGTTCACTCCCCAGTTGGCTACAATGGCCGGAGCTGCGCTGATCCAAAGCCAGGAGCCAGGAGCTCCTTCCAGGTCTTCCACTTGGGTGCAGGGGCCCGACAACTGGGGCCATCTTCTACTGCTTTCCCAGGCCATAGCAGAGAGCTGGATCAGAAGTGGAGCAGCTGGGACTCGAACCAGTGCCCATATGGGATGCCAGCACTGCAGGTGGTGGCTTTAACCACTACGCCACAGCACCCACCCCCAGCTGGACTTCTTTCAATCAATGGCAGAGTAACAGAGACAGACGGAGATTTCTTCCATCTGCTCATCCATTCCCCGAATGGCTGCAACAGCCAGGGCTGGGCCATGCGGAAGCCAGGAGCCTGGAGCTCCATCCAAGTCTCCCAAGTAGGTGCAAGGACCCAAGGTTGGGAGCTGTCTTCCACTGCTTTCCCAGGCTGTTAGCAGGGAGCTGGATCAGAAGTGGAGCAGCCGGGACTTGAACCAGAGATATCAGCATTGCAGGCTGTGGCTTAACACGTTGTGCCATAATGCCGGCCTCGGAACTTCTTCTTAACATAAACATGTGCTGCTGAGACCCTGAACGTGGGAGCTGACATATAACTGGGACCTCCCCAAACTCACTCAGCACCAAAAACTGGTGAGAAGCAAGACAGATGGACTTTGCATCGGTTTTATGTCTGTCTTGAAAGTCCCTGTGGATGGTGCAGCACTTCCTGCAGGCCCTGGTCCCCAGGGACAGCCCAGTCGTATGTGCCTGTCCATCCGCAGGCCTGGCTACAGCCTCTTCCATGGCCCATGACTCCTGCTGATGGAGCTGGGGCGCCAACTGCCAAGGCCCTGCTGGAGCAGAGTGTGGCTTTCAAAAGACGCTATGGAAGCTGTCAGGTTTCAGCCCCGTTGCCTATGCTGAGTCTTTAAAATGTATTTAAATATTTCAAATAGTCTCTAAATTTTTTAGAATTCATAAATTTGGAACTGTAACAAGATCATAAAAGAAAAAGTATGCTCCCACCAATGGGAAGCATAACTGACTTATTTATATGTTTATCATTTATTTCCATTTCCCACCTGGATCGTCCCTGGAAATCCGGTTCCTCGTTTCCTGGAGAATCTCAAGACAGAAGTGGAATTCAGTGTTAAATAATCTTCACTCGACACCTGTTCATGCTACCTGCAAGACGCCAGTCATTTGTCCTCTGCACAAACATCAATCCAGGGAACATGAAATTTTAACTGTCAATAAATATTCCAACATCAGCACGCAGGGAGCATATAATTCCGGCATCAAAATGCATATGGGCACGAACAGATATCTGGATTTATGACAAGGGGAGCCTTATCTGGAAGCCTTTTCCAGAAAGGTCTGGCAGTCTGCGGGTGAAATATTTGGGGCGACTCCCACTGCCCGCTGCCCATTTCTGCCCGTTTGGTCCTAGGGTCCTAACTCAGAAGTGATCAACAGTGTGAGGCTGAACTTATGTTTGAAATGAGATGGCGGCATGCTTCTTACAAAAATGCTTTGAAAAATAAAGCATGTCAGAAATGAGTGATGGATCATCACCCAGACGCTGGCAGGGGCGGCTCGGGGCGAGAACTGCTGTTGCCTCCTGCAGGCACCCCCAGCACGCGGCCAGGTCAGCTTGCTTTCCTCCTGGGCCCATGCGTGGGGCACCCTGCCTCTCCCTTTCTGTCTTTCACCCCCTTTCTTCCTTCCACCTGAGGCCCGACCTCCCTCTGGGCATAGAGCTAGGACCCCAGGGCAAGGAGAGCTGGGCACCCAGCCCCTGCCCAGCTGCCAAAGGGAGCCATCAGGAGAACCGGGCACCACAGGTGCGGTGCTGTGGAATGCTGGCAAGGTGGCGAGCATCCAGGCCCAGGCTCCTGCACAGATGGTGCCCGGTGCTCAGTGATTGGCCGTGATTTGTTGAGCACTTACTGTGTGCCGTGCTCTGTTTCAGTCCTTCCCTCGCACGGTGGTGCTGTCTTCACAGCCACTGGTACGGAGGGTGTCCCTGCTGGAGGGAGAGGAGAGAAACCGAGGCACACGGCAAGCACGCAGCCAAGCTGGGAAGGAACCCCAGGCTGAATCCAGAGCCCAGATATTCTGCATCTCAACACCCTGCTTACCACGCCCAGCAGCAGCCTGGGCTGAGCACTGTGAGCCCCTGCGGGTGTTGCTTCTCTTTCTCCCCTGGGACCTGCAGGAAGGAGATTGCTGTTCAGCTTGGATGCTGGAGCAAACTGAGGTCCAAAGCAAGTCTTAGAGCAAACATGTGGCCCTGGGTCCTCCCTGCCCACAGCTTGTTCTCCAGACACTTGTCCCCGTGTCCCCCTGCTGTGCGGGAATGCCCCGGGCCTGGGGCGGGGGCACTCTCTGAGCTGGGAGGGGTCTCCACTTGCAGGTTTGCACCTGTTCCCTTGGCTGCATTTTAGTAACCCCGATGGGGAGAGCCGAGGAGTGAGGACGTGGAGATGACCCCCGCTCACTGGCCTGGTGCAGCCAGGAAGAAGAGCTGAGCAGTAGTCGGTGTAGGAGAGAGAAGGCATCCCACCCCTGCTGATGATCCGGGTTTTCTGCTGGGCAGCGCGGCAGTATCCAGGGATGCTGGGGCCGCCGTGCACCTGTCTGCCCCTCTCTGTGTCCTTGCTGAGCACACGTGGCTCTCTCCTTGTGGGCCTGGCGGCCGGAGGAGGCCCAACCATCCCCTTCCACGGCGCATCTCTCACCAACAGGCTCTCCTGAGAGGGAAAGTGTGGGCGATTTTGATTTTTGCACGCGTAGGAGTCCAGAAGGGGACAAGGGGCAAAAGGCGAATCAATCAACAAACCTGCTTCTCTGCTCCCGGCCTCAGATAGTGCGTGCTGATGGAGGGCCTGGTGGCTGATGTCCAAAGCCAGCATTAAATATGAATTATGAGTCACATGGCCTGACCCCAGGAGGGGCCGCCACCTCATCCCGGGTTCCCTCGAGGTTCTCCCAGGGCTCCGGTAGCTCCCCACACCCTCTCAGAGACTCAGAAACCAGACGGATCCAGATTAGAATCACCGCGGCTCCTGTTCCCTCCGCCAGCGGAGCTGTGCTCAGGACAATTATGGAAACAGAATTCATTGTTGCAACAGGCTGAGCTCATAATATTAGTGTGGGTTTAAAAAAAAATCACTTCTTGGCCTGGAGTTAAAAATAGCTTGGTCTCCCCTCCCCACCTCCCCCTGGCCAGATTTAGAATCCGAGGAGCACTGATCGGTCCCCTCCACTCAGCACTCCCCCAGCATCCAGTGTTTGCAGCGTCCCTGAGATCTCACCGGCTCTTGACAGCATCCCTGCCATGGATCTCCAAGTTCCTAGCTTAGCTCTAAACGGAGTGGGTGGAAGTTGCAAGGTAGGGGCCCCGTGCATGGCGTCTAGGGTGCCGACTCCGAGGTTCTGCTGTGGGCGAATGCGATGTGTGTGTTTCTATCCCAGGCTCCTGCCAGGCACAGAGATGAGCGTTCTTAGTGCTGACATAAATGAGATGAGTTCACACACACGCATGCACACATACATGTGAGCGTGAGCTGCCCCATACGTAGATACCTGTCATGAGTGGGCAGTGGACCCAAAAGGAGAAAGGGGAGGGGAAGGGAAGCAGAGAGCACCCAGCACCTCCTCCAGTCCTGGTCTGTGGCAAGAGAAAGAAAGAAAGAGAGAGAGAGAGAGAGAGAGAGAGAGAGAGAGAGAGAGAGGCTTTCCCTAGCTTTTGCCTCTTCTATGAAGCAGGGGCCAGTGCCCTCACATGTGTGAAGCCACCTGGGAATTTTCTGGTAACTCCATAAATGCCACGTGGAGCTCCATACCCACAGCTCTATGGGGTTCTTCCCCTCAGGTCCTGGTATCCGGGGAAAGGGGGTGTTTTGATTGACAAGTGGGAGAATGGAATTACTCATGGGGCGGGGCTGGTAGCTTGCAGGTGCCTCTGGCTTGGAGATCCTAATCTAGCTGCCTGCTTATCCTGTATCCACTTCCCCCTTTGGATCTTGGCCCCAAAGCCTGAACACTCCAGGAGAGGGGAATCCCAGCCTTCTTGCCATCCATCTTTAGTGGGTGACCCTGTTGGAAACGAGGTCTTCACAGATGCCGTTTGCCAACACGGGCAGGACGGCTTCTGGCCTCCAGCCCAGCTGCCTTTCCCACACCTGCCCTGCCCCTCCCGGTGCCTGGGAGAAGCTGTTTCCTGGTTGCCAGCCTCTCAAACTTTGGTGTGCACATGGTTTTCCCGTGCGCCTCAGCACACGGCAGCTTCTGCAGCCACAGGCCTGGGCTGAGCTGAAGTCTGCACTGAAGCTCCCAGGTGACACCGGGTGGCTGGTCCAGGTTCCACACTCTGAGTTGCCGGGGCGTCAGCCTTGCCTGGTCTGTGGCTTCCTGGCTTCCTGGATCACCTCTATAGCCTGGGAAGGTCACATGCTCTGAGAAAAGGGAGAAGCAGGTTTCTCCTGGGTGGATTCTAGATCAGATAGAATTACTGCCTGGGTTTCCTTAACGCTGCGTGCGGGTAACTGACACCTGGGGCTGAAAACTCGTTCTGGGGTCCTGCCTGTGCTGCGGCCAGGTAAGCGATGCTGGCAGCCATACCGCTGCCCCACTTAGAGCCCTTGCTGCTCCGTGCCCCATAGAATTCCCACCAGTGCACCTGGGAAAGCAGTGGGTGGTGGCCCAAGTGCTTGGGTCCCTACCACCCATGTGGGAGACCCAGATACAGTCCTGGGCTCCAGGCTTTGGTTTGGACCATCCCTGACCATTGCAACCACTTGGGGAGTGAACCAGCAGATAGAAAATCTCCTTTGACTTCTCTCTCTCACTCTGCCTTTCAGATAAATAAAATTAGTCTTTATAAAACCCACATTGTGGGGCCGGCGCCGTGGCTCAATAGGCTAATCCTCCACCTTGCGGCGCCGGCACACCGGGTTCTAGTCCCGGTCGGGGTGCCGGATTCTGTCCCGGTTGCCCCTCTTCCAGGCCAGCTCTCTGCTATGGCCAGGGAGTGCAGTGGAGGATGGCCCAGGTGCTTGGGCCCTGCACCCCATGGGAGACCAGGAAAAGCACCTGGATCCTGGCTCCTGCCATCGGATCAGCGCGGTGCGCCGGCTGCAGCGGCGGCCATTGGAGGGTGAACCAACGGCAAAAGGAAGACCTTTCTCTCTCTGTCTCTCTCTCTCACTGTCCACTCTGCCTGTCAAAAAAAAAACAAAACAACAACAAAAAACAAACAAACAAAAAAAAAAAACAAAATAAAACCCACATTGTGGGGAGGCTGGAGGGGAGGAGGAAGTGGAGCAGCAGGGAGGCAGCCGGCTGACCTGGCCACCCCAGGTGGATGGGCAGACTGGACCGTGAAGCTCCCCTGGACCGGACACTGGTTGCCTTTCTACCTGAAGCTGATCCTCCTGCCCAACGCCGCCTTTGTGGTCCTGCTCAGTTAAAAGCCCCCACCCCAACTTCCCAGTGAGAGCCAGGGGCTTCCTGGTGGGCCTCCCACCTGTCAGTCAGCACACTCCACACTGCCTGCCAAAGGTCTGCACACCTTGTCTGTCACCTGATCCCTGGCTGCACCGGCTGCGCGCTGCTTCTGTTCATCGACTTATTCCACAAAAACTGAGCAAGGAATCGATTGCTACCTGCAGCCACAGAGCAGGTTCATCCGAAACTCGCCCCGGGCTCGCTTAGCCCTCGTTAGCGGCCCCCTTTGCCAGGCAGGCAGAGCCCAGGCCTCCCTGCTGCTCGCATCAGGATCTCTGCCGCCAGAGCTCCCCGTAATGGCCCTTTGCACCCACCTCGCTGGTCCCCAGCAGGCGGCGGGGCTCCCTGCCTCCTCCTGTGTGTGCACCTGCTCTGCCCTCAACACGGAGATGCCCCCTGGGGTGGCTGTGCCTCCTCCGCCTTCACGGTCCCCACTTGCAGCCTCCTACTCCCTCCTTCCTAAGTCCTGAGCTCGGGGAGGAAGACACGCGTCTACTGCCCACCCAGGGCCCAACTCTGCCCTGGGCAGGCCAGCCCCGTGTTGTGACCGAGCCTGAGACTGGTCTTCAGCGGAGATGGCGAGATGCATAGACGTGGAGATGGCTGGTAGGAAACAAGAGCTTCATGCTCGTGGGCCCTTAGAGATGGGAGACAGGCACACAGGGCCACACAGGAAGTGCTGGGTGGGTGGGGAGGCAGAGAGAGCGAGAGCGAGAGCCTTTGTTGCAGCTGCTGTGGGAGGAAGGGGCATGTTGGGGTGGTCAGGCTTAGGTCAGCTGTTTGAGCCATCTCAGTGGTTCTGCCCCTAGCTGTCTGGTACCTGGCTGGCTCAGGGTGATTAGGACAGTTGAATGGTGGCTGGAGTGTGAGCTCCACTGGGGAGGTGGTGGGGGTGTGGGCCCTGGATTGATGGGCTTGGATTTATTTGGAAGGAGTGCTCCAAGGGCAAGAATCAGTCACCCCTGGGGAGGACAGGCCCCCCAGCACCCTTAAGGCCAGCAGAATGTAGACACGGGACGTGGCGTAGCGCACCTGCCCTTGGTGGGGGGCGATGGAGAATCATGGCTGCAGGAGTCGTACAGTCGTGAGCATGGGGAAGGCAGACACATGGCGTGGCCTCGTCTGTGGCTGCAGAGGACAGCTCCTGGCCTTCTGAGGGGACAGAGGAGACTGTGCACCAGGGGCTCGGGTGTGGACAAGGACTAGCTCCCTGGAACTGATTCCCTCGCCCCTTTCCCAGCCCATACTTGCTGCCCCTCGCCTGCCCATTCCCTCCTGAGCAAGGCTCTGTCCCGGGTTGGGATCCCTGAGCTAGCCTGCACACAGGATGTCTCCTAGGAGCCCTGGGACACCACAGTGGAATGGAGGGAGGAAACCAAGTGGACAGAGGGTGAAATTGAGCCGTGACGTGGTCTCCACCAAAGCTCCTTCCAGTCCCAGGGGGAGCTCTGGGGCAGAACAGCCCCTCCGAGGAACACTGTGCTGGGAGCTGGGATAAGATGGTGGGGCTTTGCTGCCACATCAGGAGCCCTGGGAGTCTACGGCAGGCAAGGTCACCCAGGCCACAGGTCAGAGAGACAGGAGGGGTCCTCAGAGGAGGGCTGCTGAGAGGGGCATGCACAGGGGAGAGTGTGGCACAGGTGGAGGCACAGAGGCTGGGAGACCGTGACCCGCTCTGGGACTGGAGGCCGTTAAGATGAGCAGAGCCTCAGAAAAGGAGAGCCTAACAGGACTGCCAGGAAGCTTGGACTCTGCCCACAAGACCAGGAAGCCAGGGACCCATATCCGTTGGGCCTTGGATGAGGTCTGCCCCGGGAAGCTCTCGCAGAGGCTCAGGGTCTGAGCGGCAGGTGGGCCAACACGTCTGCCTGCAGCACAGATGGCAGCCACAGTGACAAGGTCCCCAGGAGGGCCCGTGGGGCCTCCCAGCCAGACTCAGTAAACCGACTTTATTAAAACGCTCCCCGTTCATTTTATTTGCTAAGTCGTATTTGCATTCATTCAGTATCTTCAGCTTATTACGTCCCTGTGTGCTTGTAGCACGGGGTTCGTTAATTGCCGGAGAGAAGGAAGCCGTTACTGCTGAGTGTGTACACACACTCTCTAGCAGGTCCTTTAGGTGTTAAATAATTAGGCTATTGGTGTTTTAAGTGCTCAATGCTATGCAAACATATCTGATTGTTACTAGAGTGTTGGAGAGAGTTTTAGCCATTGTTGGAAGCTGTTTAGGATTTTTGCACAGGCTACAGATGCAATATGGTGTTTTCCCACTTCAAATAATGCAAGGGCGGGCATGTGGCTCAGTGGTCGGACGCCTGCCTCTCACGTCCAACGGCCTGGCTGGGCTCCATTCTCTGCTTCCAAGTCCGGTTTCCCACCAAAGCAGACTTTGCGAGGCCGTGGCCACTGCTCACGTGACTGGGGCCCTGCCACACAGGTTGGCCACCTGGCTTGAGATCCCAGTTCCTGGCTTTGGTCTTGGCCCAGCTGCAGCCAAGGGGCATTTGGGCAGGGAACTAGTGCGGTCTTGCCTTTGACTCTTAAAGAAATGAATGGATGAATGGAGTGCAGTCTCCCACAATGCTCAGTGGGGCACTCAAAGGAGAGGATCCTGTTGGGTTTTCTCTCAGCTATAGAATGTTAATTCACTCTTTTAAATAGTTATGTAGCCTTCTGGGAGCTGGGTGTGTGGAAACATGTCCAGCTACTTCATGATGAGACTGTTTCCATTCCCCTCCATTGCAGAGGACACTGTAACACCCTGGAGTTGTTTCTGTTTTCTTTTTTCTCCCAGTTTTTTTTTTTTTTTAAGATCTTCCTTCCGTTGGTTCACCCCCCAAAATGGCCACTCTGGCCGGCGCTGCGCCAATCCAAAGCCAGGAGACAGGTGCTTCCTCCTGCTCTCCCATGCAGGTGCAGGGCCCAAGGACCTGGGCCATCCTCCACTGCACTCCCGGGCCACAGCAGAGAGCTGGACTAGAAGAGGAGCAACCAGGACAGAACCTGGTGCCCCAACTAGGTCTAGAACTCGGTGTGCCGGGCGCCACAGGCGGAGGATTAGCCTAGTGAGCCGCGGCACCGGCCTTTCTCCCAGTTCTAAGGAGGCTGTAAGAAACATTTATCTTCCCTAAGCCAAACAACACGACACTGAACATCCTTGTCCACGTCTTGCGTGCATCACTGATTTTACTGGTGTTGGATAGATTGCCCCAAGGCAGGTGCGTGCTCCAAGGCCATGTATTTGCCATGTTCGGTTAATTTGTGTTAAGGTCACAGCGACTCGCCCTCGGGAAGAAGGTATGCAAGTGGCTGGTTTCGCATGTTCTCGCCAGCAATTACTGCCCTTTTAATCACTTGCTAATCTAATAGATGAAAAGTTGTACCCCTGAGGAATTCAATTTGCATTTGCTTGCCTGTGTGTGGGGCTGTGCAATTGTTGTAAGCTTGACCACAACTCTTGATTTCCTCTTTTGGGACTTGTCTGATTGTATCTTTTCCGGATGTTTTTCTCTGAGAGTCTCGATCTTCTCGCCCGAAGGGGAAGTCATGGTGTGTGTTTCATGGGAGCCCTGGAGGCTGAAGGGCTCAGCGCATGAGCAGGCATTTCTCCGGGCACCTGGGGCAGAGACCGTGCACTGTTGCCCACACAGGTGCACGCCGAACACAGGGCGGCTGTGCCCATCACTTGCTGTCACCTTGTTCGTTTTTGGGGCTTTCATTCCAGATGGTTGGGCTTAGGAAGGACAGAGGCCAGGATAGGAGAAAGACCACGTCACGGGCTGGCTGAAGGCGGATGCCGGCAGTCGTGGGGCACAGCAGGGAGTGCAGGCGGAACAGCAGCTGGGAGCCAGATCAGCAGGGTGGGGTTTTAGGGGCTCATCCTGAGCCGTCACCTCCAGAGCACTGCGGATCAGGCATCTTGTATGCGCCACGGACGTGGGCTGCACGACGTCGCCGGGAGATGGGCCCGATGGCTCTTCTCTGTCGCAAGCCCAGAGGCGTTAGGTGACGAATCCCAGGTCACACAGCATGTGAGTGGCAGGGCAGAAAGGTGATCCCACCCCAAAGGCTTCCCTGTCTGACAAGACTGAACAGACTGGGTTCCGAGGGACCTTGCCCTTGGGTTAGGGTCCCCGCCTGCCAGCTCAGGCGTGAGCTCAAACGTTGCCATTTCCGGATTTCTGCGCTAGAAGTTTCAGAAGACTCGGAAAGCCCTGGCCTCACTGCTGTCTCAAGCAGGAGGTGCGTTGTTAGCACACTAGAGCAGAAATTAATGGAAATGCTGAGTTTTACAGGGAGCAGTTCAGCTGCAGGTGCCAATAATTAGTGAAAAACGAGTCATTTGATGTTTGCAGACACACAGCCTTCTCGACTTTCCAGTCAAAAATACAAACTCAGTGGGCACATTGTTCTGATTCATTCCTGCTACGCACGTGTCTGTCTTAATGTTAGAATTCGGTATAAATATTTTAAGTAAATCAATGCCGTTGTCCTCCAGTGGCAGAACACAAATGAAATTTGTCATACAAAACCCGAATAAGAATAAAATATCTTCAGTGAGATCGGCAGAAACCTGAAAAGTTGCAGCACGGAAAGTACTGAGTCCTTGCTCTTTTCTTTTTTTCTCCCTCCTTCTTTAGGTTTCTTGGGGGAATAAATAATTCGCCTCCAGTGTCCTGTCCTGAGTAGACACTGAATTTGGGGGATATCTGCAGGCTTTGCAAACGCACGAGAAACCCCTTCTAGGCTAGGCCTCCACATGCTAGTCCAAGGCCTCCCGGCTCGGCTCAGCCTGGAGGTCCCGAGACACGAGGGCAAAGGGGACTCGTGGGTGGAGACCGAGGCAGCTGCCTCCTGGGAAAGCAGACTGCTACTTCATCAGACCAGGTGCGTGGGCCAACTGCGAGATACCAGAGCATCTGTGTTTTCAGCGGATGGGAACAGGAGCCCAGAAGTACGGAATCCTAGTAACAGCAGCTGTGCGCGTGTGGGTGTGCACATGTGTGCACATGTTGTGTGCATTTTAACACTGAGTCAGTGCCTGTGTTAACTAAGCCCAACAAGGTGCATCTCCACCATGGGAAATAGTCGGAGTGTCCACTCTGGACCGGGCGTCTCCTCCCACTGCCTGGCTGGGTTCTTTATTTTTTTTAAATTAATTAATTTATTTGGGAGGCAGAGTTACAGAGAAGGGGAGAGACAGAGAGAAAGGTGTCCATTCACTGGTTCACTCCCCAAATAGCCGCAGTGGTTGGAGCTGGGCTGATCCGATGCCAGGAGCCAGGAGCTTCTTCCGGGTCTCCCACATGGGTACAGGGGCCTAAGGACTTGGGCCATCTTCTATTGCTCTCCCAGGCCATAGCAGAGAGCTGGATCAGAAGTGGAGCAGCCTGGACAGGAACTGGTGTCCACATGGGATGCCGGTGTTGCAGTGGTGGCTTTACCGGCTATACCACAACACCAGATGACCCACGCACATCCCCTGCCAGCCCCCGACGGTGGCAGCCTCAACAGGGCACCCTCTTCCTTCATCACATACAGGACAAGGGGAAGAGGGTCCCACAGGCTGGCCGGCTGCCACGTGTGGATCTTATTTATTTCCCAACTCGCATTTTAAAATGACGAGAGAAAAAATCTCTGTGAGACAATTAGGGAACTTTGAACTCCTGCCAGGTGCTCGGTGGCAGTAAGGAGTGGTTGAGAGCATCTTCAGTTGTGTTTTGAGTTCCTGGGACGCACACCGGGATAGTAACAGATTCAATAACAGGTTGCCTGAAATTGACTTCAAAAGAACTGAGGGCTCACCCAGAGTGAGTGGACAAATGGACCAAATGGGATCAGCTGGGAACAGAAAATTGTTGGTGCTGGAGCAGTGTCACCTAGGGGTGGGTGCCTTCTCTGCTTTGTAGAAGTTTTGAATGTTTCCCAGTGAAGCAGCTGCCTCTTTGGACCCCCCCGGGAGACAGCACAGCACAGCAGATGGAAGAGGGCTACTGGCTTCAGAGAGATCTGAGCGTACCCATCTGTAAAATGGGTTGATAAGAACGGTTCTGCTAGTTGGGTGCTTGGAGCAGAGATCGATGGTTTGCTGCGATTATCCTTGGGTTCTCAATTCCCGGAGGGTCCTGTGATGTTGATCCGTTAGGACTGAGAGAGAAAGCAGGTCGGTAGGGATCTGATCCTGAGCCTGGGATCCTGGAGTGGGGCTCAGGGACCACCTTTCAGCAGCGAGAGCAGGCAAGGGGCGGGGTGGGGGTGGGAGTGGTAAAGACAGAGGACAGGCAGAAAGCCAGGGACCTGGAGCTGAAAGGGAAAACCACCTCACCACAGAGGAGCTGAGATTCCTCCCTGGAAACGTGACCCAAGCGGTGTGTTTCCTGTGCCCAGAAGCAGCCTGAACCCCCGATCCGGGAGCAGCGAGGCCAGGTCTGGCCCCAACACACCAGCCTGAATATACCTCTGCTTCCACGTTGCTCTGGTGGGGGCAGCACCCCAAGCCCTCTCCCATTTACCCAGGGGCTGCCCCCCGGCTTGCAGGAAACAGCCCGAGTGCAGCCCTTGGC
This sequence comes from Oryctolagus cuniculus, assembly GCF_964237555.1. Taxonomy (NCBI): domain Eukaryota; kingdom Metazoa; phylum Chordata; class Mammalia; order Lagomorpha; family Leporidae; genus Oryctolagus; species Oryctolagus cuniculus. The sequence goes on along the minus strand of NC_091443.1, from coordinate 97,209,632 downwards.
AAACGTCCTAGCACCCAGGAGCTGGGGGACCTTGTGTGTTGACCTCGCTTACCCACGGTGGGGACGGTGGGTACCGTGGGGACCCAGAGCACTGGGCTGGAGAGCCAGCGTGGACTGGAGAGATCCCTGGCCTGAAACTTTCACACGTCCCTGAGCTGCAGGGGTTGCTAATGCTCTCAGCTTCTCTGCCCTAGGCTGGGGTCAGGGCTGAGAAGTGTCCCCACAGCTCCAAGCACAGGACTTCTTCCCAGGTCAGGACGTCAGGAGTTGGGGTGGGGGGTGTTAAATGGAAGTTACCAGGTCTGTGGGAGCCAACCCAGGCCATCTGTATCCTGTGCTGGAAATGTTTCGTTTTTAAATATTTCTTTAATTATTTGAAAGGGAGAGAGAGAGAACCAGAAACAGATCCTCCATCCACTGGTTCACCCCTCAAATAGCCAAAATGGCCAGGGCTAGGCTAGGCTGAAACCAGGATCTAGGAGCTTCATCCAGGTCTCCCACGTGGATGCAGGGGCCTAATTACCTGGACCATCTTCCACTGCTTTCCCAGGCACATCAGCAGGGAACTGGATCTGAAGTGGAACAGCTGGGACTCGAACTGGCGCCTGTATGGGATGCTGGTGCTGCAGATGGTGGCTTCACCCACTGCATGACAATGCCAACCCTGACATGTTTCATTTTTTTAAAAGGAAGGGAGCACTGGATGTCACTCGTATCCACCCACGTTGTTAGGGAGAAATTGCCGAAACTCCACAGAGTGCCCAGTGAGAGGTGTGGTCGCATACCTGGGGCCGGAAATGTTTGTGCCAGAGCCCTAGAGGCAAGGGCCCAGCCGACAGCCACGGCGACAAGTTGAGCTTCCCTAATCTGAAAACCCGAAATCTGGAATGCTCCAAAATCCAAACGCTTTTGAGCGCTAGGATCAGACACAGTCACAAGGCAGGTGCACAAAAAAATTGTCAAAATATTGCAGGCTGTGTGTGGAAGGTGACACACACATGTGCATACGGGGTCCCGTTCCCACTGTATCTCATCAAGTAGATGCAAATATTCCAAAATCTGGAAAAAAACCACCCAAACTCCGAAATACTGCTGGTCCCAAGTGTTCTGCTTGGGGATCCTCAGCCTGAGTGGTAACAGATGAATCCCAGGGGAGCCCCTGTAGGGGAGGGAAGTTGCAAGTTCTGGACGGACGGGGTTGAGGGGACTCTAGGCCAGGGCCTTTCTGGACATTTGTGTCCTTGCTGGACGAAGCCAGGAAACTGGAGGGGCAGGGCCTGGCTGTGACTGCCCCCGTGGGGGTGGGTGGTAAATGTCTTCAGGAGGGCCTCGCCTGGCTGCCTGCTGCCCTCGACTCCCACACCAGTGGGGCTGTGACCCACACACTGTGGCGATGGAACCACAGGGAGAACGGTCGAGGGGGAGGCAGGCCGCCCTCACGCTCCCCAGTCAGGTGCCAACAGGGAGCGGCTCACCTCCCACCCTCTGGAGCTTTCCTGTTGCGTTTTGAGTTTTTTTTTTTTTTTAAACTTTTAAGTTGTTTGAGGTCAATTTCCAGAAAAATGAGCCTGTGTGGGGATCCCACTTTTCTTCTCAGGTCCCCAAGGGCTGGGGAAGGGGCAGAGCTCACAACCTCTGTGCGCTTAAGGCCCCCGAGCTGGACACTCGCAGATGACCGAGATGGTAAAATTCGCGCCGAGGTGTTGTTGCACAGCTGTGCCTCGCTTTCCCTGATGGCTGTCCTCTTCTTCAAGGCTGAGGGCCGGCTGGGGTCTCGAACGCCAGTCCTGGAACAGGGGACTCTCTCTGTGGCTGACCCATCACGAGCCGCGAGGTTCATATGGGCGGCCCTGGGTCCTCTCTCCTGGGAGCCCGGTTTTGGAAACGGCTATAAATGCGCATCACAAACAGCCACCCCGTCCTGCTGTCCCTGTCCCTTCCTGTCCCCCTCACCTCCCTGTGGACCCCTCAGGGCTATAGGCACTCACCAGACAAAGTCAGACCCTGCCCGCAGGGCTCTGGGTAGAGGGGGCAGAGTCCGGCCGTCGGTGACCCCAGGTGCCTTCAGTGGGAGGGAGAATGCAGAGCAAACCTGGGGGTGCTGCTTGCTGTGGGGTGGGGTGGGGTTACTATGGAATCGTCTGCAGAAAATGTGGGCTATTGTTACTGTTGTCTTTGCTGTTGTTCTTGAAGCATCGGGGTCTGATTCCACGCCACCACCTCACCCCAGCCTCTGCACCCCTCACCAGTTGTATTTCCCCCGGAGCCCAGCAGAGGGCAGTAACTCAAGCTGGGCACAGGTGGAGGTGGGGCAGGTGCAGGAACAGGGGAGCATGGGTGGCCTTGTGTCTCCTGCCCCTGGCCTGTCCTGTGGAGGCCACCCCTCCCAAGCTTGGCCACAGCCCTCGTGCACCTGGTGCTGGAAGCAGCGATTTGTATTTTCCAGGTGCTGGGTTCTTCCTCTCTGACTGCTTCTTCAGATGGAGTCACCCTGCTGGGCCCTCTCCTCTCCTGCTGTCCTCGGTCCAGGCACTGCGAGGTGTCCCAGGTTCCCCAGGACATGCACATTCCGGCTCTTTGGGGGTGGGTTTCTACAGAGCTCCAGGGGCCGCCGATGCTGCTGTGCTCGGACCACACCCCAAGTGGTGAGCCCGGGCATCAGCCGTGATGCTGGCCATAGCCAGGGGGCCCCACATGGTGGAGAAAAGACATCATCTATGGGTCTGACGCTGAGGGCTCCCAGCCCCGCCACAGCTGCTGGTCCACGCAGACCCCCCCTGAGGCTACAAGAACCACAGGTTTGGGTGACAGTCACCAAGGAGGAGAGTGTGGGGTGCTGGGGGCCATGCAGGAGCCATCGGGAGCCCTGAGCAGGTTCCAGGTCACTCCAGCCAATTACCTGGGGCATCTGAAGGCCCCAGGAGTGCTCTGGACTCTCAAAGATCCATCCCCAGAGTGTTCCTTCCTAACAAGGAAGAAACACAGGCTGCCCTCCCTCTGGCCAGCCCCAGAATCTGTCTAGAACGTTCCCGGCATGCACAGGTGGCCTGGTGCTTGGAGGCACAAGGTACACACTTACCTGCCATGGCCAAGGGCCATGGTGTCCCTGTTTTGGGGGTCCTGTGGGCCTGTGTTTCTTGCCAGCCCTGCCTCCCCAGCCGGTAGGGGACAGGTGATTACAATGGCTGAGGGGCCAGGCCCTGAGACGAGACTGTCGCCCCAGCATCAGAAATCTGGCTTCCCTCACCTGCCAGGTGAGCATCCAATCAGAGAGCACCTTGCAGCCTGCAGCCTGTTCCAAAATGAAGGGTTGAACTCCCGAGGTGGTTAGTGGAAATTAAAGGCCTGCGCGTCTCATTATCTCATAACAAACGGATCAAGTTAATAGCTGGCGCTTTAAGTACAGCCCGCACGGGTGTGTGTAGCTAGCACTGGCACCCGCTTGGGTTTTTTTTTCCCACCGTATCTGCAACTCGACAGTATAATAGTGGTTCAGTTCCAGAAGTTTCCTTCAATGTTTTGCATGGTGTTTCCTGCATGTTGCCACAAAGGATTTTCATAATTACTGTGTTTAATGGGAAATCCTTCTGCTTGCTAATCTCCTGCAGGAAAGCCAGCCAGTGTGCCTGGGGCGCCTGGGGCGCCTGGGGCCTGGTGCGGCTCAGTGCAGCAGCCCCGACTCCTGTCTTTATCATAGGGTTGGCCATGGAGCCGGCCCAGGACGCCGCCTGCCGGCCCTGAATGGACAGGGGTGAGGGTAGGTCCCCCTGCTCTGCCCTGCCCCAGCCCGCTCTCTCTGACTGGCATCCTGGAACCTAGCCAAAGTGGGATGGGGTGCAGCGTGGGGAAATATGGGACGGAGAAGGCGCTGCGGGGCAGGGACTGGCCACGCAGCTCCAAGGAGGTGTCCTTTCCAGTCAGGCCAGGCCACAGGGTGCCTGGCACTCAGGACACGGAGCGGGGACTGAGGAAGCCCCTCTGAGTTCAGCATCCCTGGGCCACAGTCAGCAGAGGCATCGCTTTGCCCCACCCTGGATGTGGGCTGCTCCGCTGCCGGCCTGGGGCCAGGGCCCCATGGGGAGGGGGTGGTTTTCCAGGAGGAGCCCCTGAAAGCCTTGCTCACGACTGTTTATTCCTGTTGGAATGAGCCCAGAGTCCTAAGAACGGCAGTGAGAGAGAGCAGCTCCCGGGAATCCAGGAAGCCCCGGTGACTCTGGGCCGGTCTCAGCTGCTTCCAGGACAAGGACACCCCTGGGAGGTGGCAGAAGCACCTGGGAGTCAAGGTCTAGGCCCTACCCAAGGGCCAGCACAGCAGTCAGGAGCCTGGTGCAGACCCCAGACCTGGGCTGGAACCCCCCTCCCACTCTTCCCAGCCTGTGACCCTGGGCTACTGTCTCCCAGCGTCTGTGTTATAGGTGAGTCAGTCACCCGGACCCCAGTGCCTGTGACTGTGGCCTTATTTGGAGACCGGGTTTATAGAAGTAAGGCCACCTGTGTGGCTCCTACCCAGCGTGGTGGCATCCTCATGGAAGCGGGACTGGGACGCGGGGAACACGCCGAGGAGAAGGCCATGTGAGGGCAGAGGGGTGCTACCAAAGACCGCAGAGAGCCAGGGCCCGGCTCCCAAACCTGCGGGAAGTACAGGCGTGCTGCCGTAAGCCCCCGTGTGCACTGCCCTGGGCACAAGCACAGCTGCAGGCCCCTGGGGGCTGAGGAGACATGGCCCACTCGAGGTTCTGGGCAGATTACTTGTGATCAAAGAAAGCGCTTAGCCAGCTCTGGGCATCGGGGACAGGCTCTGACACTGACAGGGCCCTGGGGCCCTGTTCCCAACCTGCTGAATACGAGCTTCACCTTGGAGTTGACCTACTTCAATTTTATTTCACGATATTTTATTTTGCTGGGCAGGAGTGGGAGAAGGCCAGGGAACTCAGAGACCCTGCGTTTCAATGTAGGCAGAATTTGAAATGCAATTCCGAGTGTTGAGCCAAGCAGCCCTGAAAACTCCCTCTCTCAAGAACTCTTTCCATGGCTGCCACCCAACGCTCAGCAGAGGCACAGGGTGGGACCAGGCAGGAGAGCGATAGGTGCAGGTTCCTCTGTAGATAAACCACGCGCGCCCTCTGCTTTGCCCTCTCCCTTTCCCCGTCTCCTGCCCTCCCCATCTGTTCCCCTTCCTGATGGAGCCGACTTGCCGAGATTCCTGGCTGCTCTGAATGTCTTGCAGCATGGTAATTAAATGTTTCAAATGCTTCTTATCCATGGTTAAGTGAAGATAAAATTTTAATGATTTAATTAGCAAGCTCTAGGAAGAAAAAATCATAATGAAGAAAGACATTTGCAACCGTCCTGGGCTTTGTGCGTCTCTGCTGCAACTGAATCACAGGGGGCTGCGCCTGACGGAGCCTCTGCCACGTGCTGGGGAGTGAGACCCTGGCCTGCCCCCCCGAGAGGGAGGGCGGGGGGAGCCGGGCTGCCCTGGGGTGATGGAGCAGGTGTCCTGGGAATCAAGTGGCAGGGCCTGAAGAGAGTCCTCTAGAATATTCCCTGGAATACTCTCGAAGTTGGCTGGCTTTTCTCACATCTCTGACTTCTCCCCGTTTTCCTTTCGGTGCACAGCTGTGATCTTCCTTGTGGGGAACTGATGGATCTGCAGCCAGGTGAATGTTCTGAGTTTCCTAGAAGGGATCTTTGGTGGTTTCAGAGAGGATGGGGCTTGCTTGTTTGGTCAGTTTGGACGCTGGGAGCCCCCACAAGCACCTGCCCTTGGAAGCTGGCAGTGAGAGCCCCCAGCAGAGGACCTGCCCACCGCACCTCCCACGCAGAGCCACAGGTTTTTCCCCCGGCCGGAGAGTGTGTGGCGTTGGTTGGACAGAGAACATCCTGTCCTGAAAAGCCAGCGGCGACATCTCCCTGGCCAGCTCTGGCACGGGGAGCCATGGAGTGTGCCCAGCTGCCTGGAGGTCTGGCTCCAGGAGCAGAGCCCACCGTGCCCACTCCTGGCACCCACTGGACCCGGGCCCAGAGCCCGCGCCCATCCCCCCTTGCAGGGACTCAGGCTGCATGCCCAGGCAGCTCCGGCCCACTGCCCCGAGCTGAAGTGCCTGGTCCACATTCCGTGGTGACAAGGGTGGGGGCCCCAGCACTCACTGGAGCAGTCCGTGCGTCAGGCTCAGGGGTCTGCTCACAGGTCCCTGGGCACTGGCTGGCCTGCTGTGAAGCAGGTGCTGTCAGGAGCCCCGCCCCTCTCCCACAGCTCCTTTCTCTCTCTGGCCTTGCTCTTTGCACCAGGCAGGGCTTCCACTGCTGGGTTCTGATGCTTTGGCGTCTGGGGTCTTGCTGACCCCAAAAGGACAGCCGCTCCCAGGGCAGGTCCATCCGCAGGGACTGTGAATGATTTGTCTCTCAGCTGCCTGTCCCAGGCCACCTTCCCGGCCAAAGCCCACCACCCACCTCCTCCACTGGGTCCTCACCCTGTGGCCACCGGCCACACACCTTACTCTTGACAGGGCCAGTCCCAGAGAAGGAGGGAGAGCCCTGGTCCCAGAGCCCCTGTGATGGCTCAGCCAGCCCTACGCCTGCACCTATGCCTCCCCTGCCCGTTCCCATGGACACAGCCCACATCTCTCTCTCACTGCTGCTGCCCCCCCAGTGCTTCGTCCTGTGGCCTGTGAGGCACTGTGTGGCAACTCTACCCCTGTTTCTAGGGATCTGTGAGTGTGAGAGCCTCTCCTCTGTGTGGCTTCACGACCCCCGATCGAAACAGAGCCTCAAAGCATCCTCAGAACCCACTTGTCCTGCACTGCCCCTACCCCCTGGCCCCTGGAGCCAGAGTAGCTGGCAATCAATGGCCTTGCGCCATCTGCAGCCTCAGCCAGTGACTGACACAGGCAGAGAGAGGCAGAGTTATCACAATGCACTGAACGTAATACAACACAGCACATCACGCGTTTATAGATACCCCTCGTGCAGAGGGAACGGCTCCACACAGACCCAGCAGGATCGAGCCCCGATGCCCACAGGATGGCCGCTGTGTGGGCGCATCCTCTGCTGCTCCCTCCCCATCTCACGTCCCCACCCTTTCCCTGTGCTTCCTGGGACCACCTTCTGGGCACCTGCCCTCTACCTGCATGCTGGTCTCAGGGGGCAGCTCCTGGGGAAGCTCAGATGGAGACAGGGCGAAGGAAGGAAGGAAGGAAGGAAGGAAGGAAGGAAGGAAGGAAGGAAGGAAGGAAGGAAGGAAGGAAGGGGGAGGGAGGGAAGGGAGGGAGGGAAGGAAGGGAGGGAGAGAAGGGGGGAGGGAGGAAGGAAGGAAGGAAGGAAGGGGGAGGGAGGAAGGAAGGAAGGAAGGAAGGGGGAGGGAGGAAGGAAGGAAGGAAGGAAGGAAGGAAGGAAGGAAGGGAGGGAGGAAGGGAGGAAGGGGGGAAGGAGGGAGGAAGGAAGTAGGGAAGGAAGGAAGGAAGGGGGGAGGAGGGAGGAAGGAAGGAAGGAGGGAAGGAAGGAAGGAAGGAAGGGGGGAGGAGGGAGGAAGGGAGGGAGGAAGGAAGGAAGGAGGGAAGGAAGGAAGGAAGGAAGGGGGAAGGAGGGAGGAAGGGAGGGAGGAAGGAAGGAGGAAGGGAGGGAGGGAGGAAGAAAGGAGGGGGAGGAGGGAGGAAGGAAGGAAGGAGGGAAGGAAGGAAGGAAGGAAGGGGGAAGGAGGGAGGAAGGGAGGGAGGAAGGAAGGAAGGAGGGAAGGAAGGAAGGAAGGAAGGGGGAAGGAGGGAGGAAGGGAGGGAGGAAGGAAGGAAGGAAGGAAGGGGGAAGGAGGGAGGAAGGGAGGGAGGGAGGAAGAAAGGAGGGGGAGGAGGGAGGAAGGAAGGAAGGAGGGAAGGAAGGAAGGGGGGAGGGAGGAAGGGAGGGAGGGAGGAAGAAAGGAGGGGAGGAAGGAAGGAAGGAGGGAAGGAAGGAAGGAAGGAGGGAAGGAAGGAAGGGGGAGGGAGGAAGGGAGGGAGGAAGGAAGGGGGGAGGGAGGAAGGGAGGAAGGAAGGAAGGAAGGGGGGAGGGAGGAAGGAGGGGAAGGAGGGAGGAAGGAAGGAAGGAAGGGGGGAGGGAGGAAGGGAGGGAGGAAGGAAGGAAGGAAGGAGGGAAGGAAGGACTGAGCATCATTCTCAGGTCCCGACCCCACCGCCTCCCCTTGGCAGGAAGGAGCCCGCTCCCTAGACTGGGCTGCAGTGTCCTTTGTACTTGGTAATTCGATTCTAAACCTGCAACTCGGTCAGTCAGGGTCTCTCTTCCTTTGGAACCAAGCAAAGCCATGGAGAACGGCTATGTTGAGTTGAGGGCAGGGTCTCCACTAAGGCCTGGGCATCAGACTCTGGGAGTCCCAGCCCTGGACAGCTGCCCTGGGGGGCCTTAGGAGCTGCTAATACCCAGGTCCACGCCCCACCCAGTCTCCTGTGCACTCAGCTCCAGAGGCCAACCTGCATGGACAAACTGGACACCCTGTCTCTGGCTTCCTCTTGGGTGCATCCAGCAGAGACTCCCAGGAGGGCCCAGGGCAGCTCAAGCAGGTGATGCCGGGCACTGGTCTCTCCAGCTTCTTCGGGTGGGATCAGCAGGATCCTCCTCCCTGTGCAGGTCATCTCTCAGTGGCAGCCTCCACGCGGCTCCCAATCAAATCCTGCCTTGCCCTTTGAGCTTGGAGTGGGGGGCAGCCCCAAGGGGCTGCACCTCCCCTGGTGGTTTCCTGGCAGCCTGTTCACCCCTTCCCATGTAGTTTCCCCTTCAGCCCTTCTCACCTGATCTTAATTAATTGGGGCATTGTGGCACAGCAGGTTAAACCACTGCATCCGGCATCCCAAATGGGCTCCAGTTTGAGTCTCAGCTGCTCCACTTCCAATCCAGCTCCCTGCTAATGCCTGGGAAAGCAGCGGGGGATGGTCCAAGTGCTTGGGCCCTGCACCCATGTGGGAGACCTGAATGGAGTTCAGCTTGGCCCAGCACTGGCCACTGCAGCCATCTGGGGAGTGAACCAGTGGATGGAAGATCTTTCTCGCTATCTTTCTATAACTCTGCAAGTAAATATTTTTAAAAACTTATTTATTTGAAAGGCAGAGTTATAGTGAGAGAGGAAGATAGACTTTCTACCTGCCAGTTCATTTTTTTTTTTTTTGACAGGCAGAGTTAGACAGTGAGAGAGAGAGAGACAAAGAGAAAGGTCTTCCTTCCGTTGGTTCACCCCCCAAATGGCCGCTATGGTGGCCAGTGCGCTGCGCCGATCTGAAGCCAGGAGTCAGGTGCTTCCTCCTGGTCTCCCACGCGGGTGCAGGGCCCAATCACCCAGGCCATCCTCCACTGCCCTCCAGGGCCACAGCAGAGAGCTGGACTGGAAGAGGAGCAACCGGGACAGAACTGGTGCCCCAACTGGGACTAGAACCCAGTGTGCCGGCACCGAAGGCAGAGGATTAGCCTAGTGAGCCACAGCACCAGCCTGAGCCACAGCAGTTCATTTCTGAAATACCAGAAACCACCAGGTTGGGCCCAGCCAAAGCCAGGAGCCAGGAACTCCATTTAGGTCTCCCACGTGGGTGGCAGGGGCCGTGCTGCGTGGCTGTGAGTTCCCCAATGCCCTGATGAGGGTCATGATCTGCTGCTTCCCCAGGAGCATTAGCAGGGAGCTGGATCAGAAGCAGAGCAACCAGGACCTGAACCGGCGTCCACGTGGGATGCTCGTGTCTCAAGCAGTAGGTTGATGCACTGCACCACTACCCCAGCCCCTCTCATCTGATCCCGAATGTTCTCTCACCCTGATGGGGCTTTCCAAGCCGTCCCTCTGCCTTGAGCCAGGCTGTGTGTCCTTGTTCCTTGTGTGCCTTTGGGGCCTCCACAGACACCGAGAGTGTCAGCCCCCAAGAGCCTGCGCCCCAAGACAGAGCTGGGGCTGTGGATCTTCTTGGGGTGGGGAGGGGAGCACCTGGCCCCTTTGTGTCTGCCTCACCCAGCCCCGTCTCTTTGTTTCAGGGAGGAAAGATGAGGTATTTTTCTGCCAGAAAGCCTTTCCCTGCCATTAATATGTTAACAAATGCTATCAAACCACAATGGCTCAGATCAGAGGAGCCTGCAGCCCCTGACCTCCCAAGTCTGCCCAGCCTCAAGCAGAGCACAGCAGAACCCTGTGCATCCCCCCAAATGCACGCCAGGTAGCACCCCATTCCCCACCTGCCTCTGCTCAGTGCACATCGCACTTTCAGAAGCAATCCAGTAAATAACACTAACGAAAAATAATTTTAATGTTCGATTTTTTTTCCTCTGGATTTATTACGGGAGATGAAATTGAAAGCAATTAACAACCCTTCTTAAAAAGAAAAAGGCAATGAAAAAATCAATAGGGAGCGGCATTTGGCCTGGTAGTCAAGATGGCCTGGTCCCCAATCAGTGTGCCTAACGTCCACTCCCAGCCCCGGCTCCGGACTCCAGCTTCCTGCCAGTGTGCACCCTGGAGGCAGTGGCGGTGGCTCAAGTAACCAGCCCCCTGCCACCCACGTGGGAGACCTGGGTCAAACTCCCAGTTCCTGGCTCTGCCCGGGCCCGGCCAGGGTGTTGTGGGCACTTGGGAAGGGAGGGTGCTCTCTCTAATGCATAAATACATTCAAAACAAAACCAACAAAATCCATCATTTTCCTTTTCGATCTGACAAGGAATCTCCTGCTCTCTGGTCCCCAATCCCAACAATCCCAGCCTCCTTCCCCAGACTCCCTGGGTACCTGGCCATCATTCTTCCTTTCCCTGAGACCGGGGCTGGACCTCTCTAGGAAGCCTGGAGGTCTCTCTCTCTCTCTCTCTCCTTCACCCCTCCCCCACGTTCCTGGGAGTCCTTCTGGGAAGCACTGTTCTGTCTCTGACCACCTTACCCTCCCTACCCCACCGCTCCGAAATCCTAATGGAAAACTCCTGGAAAACAAAATGCTGCCCCAGCACATCCATCAGGTGTTGATCGTGAGTCCTGATTGCGTTCGGTGCTTTGGATTAACCCGGACCCCGAGCAGCAAATCCTGCTCTGGGATCTTTACCAGGGAGGCGTCCCCGCTCACTCAGCATCGTCTGGAAGGTTCTCCCGCGGCTCCAATCTGCTCACCTCTTGCTGCCCAGCGGGACATGGACTGCAGGGAGGCAGTCATCAGCCAAGCATTGTGCACCCCCGTTTCTGCTCACTGCAGCCACGCTGGTGTTTCCTGGGGGCTACTCCCCCTACCACAGAAAGTTGGATCTGTGCATGTCACTTACACAGGGCCTGAGGTTTTAGCTCCTCACCAGGAGACAGGGTAACTGGATGGGGCAGATGGGGAACTTCCCCAGGCAAACTTCTCTAGTCCTTCAAGCATTTCATCTAGTCCACTCCTGCTTCCTGCTTGGGGCCTTTCTCTAGACCTAGCCTCAGGCTGCTGCAGTGGTGAGCAGGGCAGGGCGGAACCTGCCCGTGTCCCCTTCCTTTCTCTGGCTGGGAAGGCTGGGCAAAGTGATGGTGGCTGATCCCACAGAGGAATTCTTCGCCCTCATTGACACAGAGAGGGCGCTGGAGAGACTGTCAGGGGACACAGGGGCTCCGGGCCGTCCATCTTGCTAACAACACGGCCGGGGCCCAGTGCTGGCTGAGGCTCTGGGTGCCCAGGGAATTGTGGCACAGCTGGGAATCTGGTCTGGGAAAGAGGCGGGGTCCTGTGCCTCCAGCAGTGGGAGACGGAGTTCTGTGTGCCCCTTGCCAACTTCTACAAGGCTGTGGAGAAGCAGCTGCGCAGGTGCGGCCGCCCGCAGGTGAGCGCCCTGTGGGCCGACTTCCAGCAGAGGAATGTCCGCGAGAGGCAGAGGGCAGGCTCTTCAGGGCTTTTCCCAGACGGGAGAGCCCCTGCCCCGCACTGCAGGGAAATGTACCTGAGGCCATGGCACACGCACAGACGTGTGAGATGCAGAGACCTGCGCGCTGGCAGGCCGGGACACCTTGTCTCCAAGGCAAAGACAAACAGAGCAATCCGTTGACTCCTGAACGTCAGGCAGGACACCGACTTCCTGCGATTTTCACCTGCTCAGCGCTGGTGACAGAGCCCCCCACCCCCACCCCACCACACCTGTCACGGGCAGTGGCAAAGTCTGTTCCAGCGGCACCTGCTCAGGCACACGTGGGGCAATGCCCCTCCCCCCATCCTCCGCCCCTCCTGCCTCCTTGACCCCCGACCCACATCAATGGGCGAGGGTCAGAGGCCTCCAGGTGGGGCCCGCATGGCACTGTGGTATGGGCAGTAGGTAATGAGCAGCTGAAGGGTCTGCCGGGAGCAGCCAGCTCCCTGGGATTTCCACTGTTAGCCAGACTCTACCTGCCAGCAACAGAGCCTGGGGTACCTCAGAGCAGCAAAGAGGAAAGCACCCGAGATTGCCTCTGCTGTGGCTGCACTGGTTCCCACAAACGCCAAGGCAGCCCTAGCCCTCGGTACCTGGGAAGGAGACATTATGTGGAAATCAGAGGTCAGCAGGTGACCCTGGGTTAGGGTGGGCCCTGGAGTGGCATCCATAGGAGAAGAGGGCGATCGGACACACACCGAGTGATGGAGGAAGTGGAGACGGGGAGGAACCCTGTGGGCAGCTGCTGGGAGCTGGGACAGAGACCTGGGACAGCTTCTCCCTGACAGTCCTGGAAGGAACTGGGCCTGTTCATGCCTTGCGCTTGGGCTGCCGGCCTCCGCAATGGTGAGAGAATCAGCTTGTGGTTGTTGGACACAGCTGCAGCAGCCCAAGAGGCTGAAACCACCTCCCACGGGGAGTCAGGACTCCCACAGCCTCGGGGTCGGAGAGAGTGTAGACACGAGGTTTTGGGGAGGGGGCCTGGGGAGTCAGGACTCCCACAGCCTGGGGGTCAGAGTGTGTGTAGACACGAGCTCTTGGGGAGGGGCCCTGGGGAGTCAGGACTCCCACAGCCTCGGGGTCAGAGAGCGTGTAGACACGAGGTCTTGGGGAGGGGGACTGGGGAGTCAGGACTCCCACAGCCTGGGGGTGTCGGATGTATGTAGACACCAGCTCTTGGGGAGGGGGCCTGGGGAGACCTGTCCGACGTCACCCCGCTGCTGCTAGAGCGTGTCCTACAGACGGACCTGCACAGGTACTCAGCATTGCAGATACTGACCAGAGATGGAAAATGCCCCAAATCAGTGGCAGGGCGCTTAGATAGTGATCGTATGCTCATGCCATGGAGTATTACACAGTCAGGAAAAAGAACAAGGACATTCTTTTTGGGCCAATGTGGGGCAGTATCCAAGACAGCTTGCTAAGCAAAAAACAAAACACATCCATGTACCAAATGGGGTATGATAGCCACTTCGGAAGAATTAAATTCAGTTGACCCTTGTTAATCATGGTGGTTGCATTCTAGAAAGTCACCACCCAGCACTGAGTTGGCAACTCCAGAACCATTGCTCCAAGGGCAATCCAGGGTGGATTCCTCTGTGTGGGGGGTCACAACCTTCCAGTAGCTGACCCACGCACAACCTTGTTTTCTGTGTTTCTCTCAGGCCTTTGATTCATGCTGGGCTCAGGGCCAGCGGCACCTGACAGCTCTCTGGGTGAAGCGCATGAGCACAGGGTGCTCCCGTAGGCCATCGAAGCCGCCTTGTGCTCAGGGCTCCGGGTGGCAGGTCAGCACTTGGTGGCCGCTGCAGAGGGCGCACGCACGGGTAGACGTGAAAAGACACTGGTGCAGCGCGTGGGAGCTGAACTAAGAAGGCAGACACTCACATGTTTGACCACAGCTGGGACCTTGACGGCCGGGCGGCTCGGATCTGTGACCGCTCTGTGCGTGTCCATCTGACCTAGAAAGTCCCGCGACTGTTAATTGTGAGGATGTGTCAGTGAGCAGGTGCATTCCGGAGAGCAGAATCTGGGAAGAGAGGGAGCGACTAAAAAGCACACAGAGTCCTTGCACAGAGCAGGCAGGGACCTGGCTCCTGGAAGGTTGCACAAGCGTTGCTGGCAGTGTCTGGTCCTTTGGGTCGGCCGAGGCAGGGGCTTACCTTCCTCTGTGCCCCACCTCAGTGCTGTCTGGAGTTTTTGTTTTGTGTGAATAAAATTTTTAAATTTAAAGTTTTAGAATCCTGTGTTCTAGAGTTGCTAATATTGGTCTTGGGGTCTTGGTTCATGAACTGGTTTGCACAATGTGAAGATGAATTTGGTGAGTGTTAAATGACCAGTTTCCTGCAGTTTGCCGGCTGCCGGGAGCGGTGGGCTTAGGGGCTGCTCCAGGGGGTGCCCCTCGGAGAGGGCCAACCCCAGCCGTCCAGCTGGAGACACCACCCTCTTTACCATGACAACCACAGCCCCACCAGGCTCAGATGCAGTCAGGGGACCTAGGGTCTGTGCTGCTGACACAGGGTGTGGGCGGTGCCGGCTCCACCTTGGGCCTGAAGCATCTTGCCCTTGCAAGCTTTGCATTTCCATCCATTCATGGACACCAGGGAGGGAGGGCTGCTGAGCCCGCCTGTGTCTGAGACACGGGGAAGACAGAGGCAACGCCGTGCCTGCGGCTGTCCACGGGGCTCTTGCTCCCGACCATGCTTTTGGGATTTTCCCGTGGGGCCCTAAGTGGACCCGTAGTGTCAGAGACCAGAGCGAGAACTCGAGGAGCTGGACGTTTGACCTTTACCCTGACTCAATGCAGAGCAGAGCACCAGCTGCTGTGACCCCAGGGGTCCTCATCTCACTGAAGGCCAAAGCCAGGTCCTGAGCCTGCTCGTCCCAGCACCTGGCACCATCCCTGCAGCGCTGTCCTGACCCTGGCTGCTGTCTAACTCATTGTCCTGTCACTCCTGCCTCGGCTGCCAGCTGCTCTCCCAGTAGCCCCACCACCTGCTGGGTCCCTGCACTCTTGGTTCCGTCCCTGGAGCCCTGTGTACTGTGTGAGCCTCCCAGAATTTTCAGGCTCACCTGCACTCCCCTCCCCCTAATCAGTCCTAATCAGTGGCCCAGAGGGCTGAGCTGGCTGTTTGTCTCTGGCCCCTCACCCCACCGGCAAGCCGTGCCCTGGAGACTGGGGTGGGGATGTGGCGTTTTCTTCTGCATAACAGACTGCAGTGAGAGTGCTCGGGACACACGTGGGCGTGTGACACCGTGGGCACAGAGAGTCAGAAGCAGGTTGGGGGCAGTTCCTGCTTTTCCAGGACCTGGCCTGCACCCCTGCAGTTGTTGGGATGATTTGCCCCCTTGCTTCCATCCCCAGCAGTCGGTCTCTGAGTCTGCAAGACTGGGATTTTGTAGGTCTGTGTCGCCAAGTGAAACCAGTTACTCATTAAAGGCTTCTAAGGTGCACACTGCTGGGCGCTGCCAGTTACCGCACAGGTGGGTGCCTGCTCCAGGGTGTGATTCCAACACCCCCTGCAGGCTCTGGGACTTTCAGACGCAAGCCCAGGGGACACGTGGTGGCCTGTCCCTCGCTGGGAACCCTCCACGTGGAGCCAAGTGGAGATGGCAGAGGCGGTGCCGGTCGTGCCCTGCCTCCAGCTTGCACACCACCTTTTACATTCAGTGCTGAAAAGCAAGACAGGTGCCATATGGCCACTTAGGTCTGAAGACTCTAGTGTCTGCACACCCTGGGAGGTGTGACTGTTGCCGACACCCAGAGCGCACCTGTGTCTGTGCCAAGGGTAACTTCGGTCCTTCCTGGCCACGTGGAACTCGTACCCATGATGTTGCCAGTGTCAGAATTCTAGACACATAGCATATGTCCTCGGAGCAGACAAGGCGCTAAATTAATTCTAAATGCCAGTTGCACGTTCCTTGCTGAAATGCACCCTGTCTGTATAAATAGCTTCTGTGTTCTACATTTTCCAGTGCGGGCGCCATGGACGCCCAGGTAACTGGATTGCAGCTACATCTGTAGCAGTGAGCACTCTTCAACATGGCCCTCTCTCCATCACGAGAAATTAGCGGGGCGCAATTCAATGCTGAGCACAGGGATTTCTCTGGAGCCTGCGGAGGAATCCTCTTGTTTGAACGGGAGGCACCTCAGGCCTCTGGGGGCCGCTCTTCTGGGTTTCCTAGAGAGAGTGCCAGCTGCAGATCTTGTAGAAGCCACATCCAGGGTCTTCTTGAGTGACGTCTCCAGGTCTTCCGGGAGTGACTTCTTTGGTGCCTGCACTGTCTTCTTAGGAGAAGCCGTGTCTCCACTGAAGCCTGGATTTCTCCTCTGAGCCCACCTCTTTGTCCACTGGGCTGGGTTTCCTCCACATTCATCCCCTGACCCAGAGAAGATGCTGCGGTGTCGCTCCCCCTCTTCGCGGAGGAACGACACTAAACCCTGCCTAGGTTTCCTATCCGAGTCACGGCACCATTATGTCGCTCCCTCTCTTCATGGAGGAACGACACACGACCCTGCGCTGTTCTTTTGTCTGCTCGGCCCTCCCCGGGTTTGCTGCTGGTCCTTCCCGGGTTGGCTACCGTCCTTCCACCTCCGTGGAAGGGTGTTTCCCCCTGCCACTTTCCCCACTTCCGCGGGGGAGCGGCACACCACTGGCCGGCTCTCTCGGGGGCTGCACAGGTGTTCCTCAGGTGTTCTGGTGCATGTTGTCTCTCTCCTTTATAGTCCTCTTCCACCAATCCCAACTCTGCTACCCACACACCGAGTACGCTGCTCTCCTCCAATCAGGAGTGGGATCAGCTCCTGCAGGTTACTGGTTGAACTGGAGGCAGCTGTGTAAAAGTTGTTTTTACTCCTCTCCCGGCGCCATATTGTGGGAGAGCAGATGCATAGAATAAGTCTTAATTCCAGTAACTTAGTCTAGTCCAAGTTGCTCCCCACACTGCGGAACCTCCAAACACCGTGCATTTTCCCTATGCGTACAGACTCACGATGGGAGTTCATTCGTGAATGAGATTCCACAGGAGATGGACAACAAGGACTAATAATGAGATGGAGCAGTTATAACCCGACGCTGTCATACAATTGCCAATATCTCATTTAAGAAGGATGAGAACAAATTGCCAGCCTCCCTAGTTTTGTGCCTTGGGGCCGATAGTAAGTAAAATAGAAGTGACTTGAACACAAGCCCTGTGACGCTGGGAGAGTCGATCTGGAAGCCTAGGTGGCTGCCAGGTGACCAAGTGGGCAGGCGGCACACACAGGGAGGGCATCTTGGTTCCAGGAGTGGGATGGCTTAAGATTTCTTCACCTGCTCCGAGGGGCGCACAACTTAAAACTTGTGAGTTGTGTACATCTGGAAGTCTCCACTTAATGTTTCCAGACTGTGGCTGAGTGGATAACTGGCACCCTGTGAGTATGGGGAGACCCTCGCACTGACCCCAGGCCTCCTCTGTGAGCCTGGAGTACATCAGCTTTGAGGGTGCCAGCATGAGATGTGTGTATGTGTGTGCACATGTGCACGTGTGCAGGGGCCATGGTGGGTGTTCCAGCAGACAGTCCAGCCCCCCCTCCCCGGCCCCTAGCCCTGGCGTCTCACCTGTCCATCAAGGCTACGGTGAGTGAGGTCCCAGACATTGTGGAGAGAGACAAGGCCGCCCCGCTGTGCTTTGTCCTGATTCCTGGCCCACAGATCTGCAGAGTCTGGGATGTGTTTAACCGCATGGCAAGAGTGACTGGGACAGCTGTCGCCACGGCTTCCTCCTTCCAGAAGCCCGTCCTGGTGCCTCATGTCACAATACCCCTTTCCTGCGGCCTTGCTGCCCCTCAACCCCAGGCCGTGGTCCCTGCCCCAGGCGCTACACAGAGGAAGGAGCCAAGCCCAGATGGCCAGGATGCTCCTAGCGCCTCACAGTTGCAGTGACAGTGAGAAATGAGATCGGGCAAAGTGAGACACGTGAAATGACCCGGTCCCATTTGTCTCGTGCCTGCGGAGCCCTGGGTAGGACCCTGACAGGTGCTCGAAGCCTGCTGGTAACTGGTCCCCCAGTTATCAGCCCTCCTGTGAGCCTATGCCCCCCAACCCATGGTGGGAGGTGCTGGTGAGATGCAGGGAGACGTAGGTGGGGCGTCAAGGACTTCCAGGATTGGACTGCGCAGCAGCAAGGCCGCCTCCTAGCCGAGCAGCAGCAGAGCAGGAATGCGGCTCGGACCTGGCCCAGGCTTTGTCTGGAAGCTTCTGGGCTCTCCAGGCTGAGGTCAGAGCTCCACGGCTGAGAGTTGAGAGGAGGCACGCAGCGATCCCTGCACCCTACAAGGCTTGGGGTGTGCAGCAGCCCAGGCCTATGTCTCTCCCCACCCCCATGCAGTCCTCTCTGCTTTTGGGAGGCCCTGGATGTCACCTGAGCCCTGGAAGCGCTGGCCTTGCTCAGGCAGCCGCTGTCAGAGCTGCTGCAGGTTCACCACTGGCAGGGAAAGGCTGTGAGTGGGCGGTGCCTGGGGTGGGGCGGGCTGGACCACCCTTCACACAAGGAACCCTTTCTCTCCCCAACACATCCTTTTTGTTTGTCGACTTTGAACATCACCAGTGGCTTGCATTTTTAAAGGGCGCTCCCATATAGTAACTCACTGTAGCAAGGAATGCAAAGTTATCCTCAGCCCCTCACGCTCTCTGCACGGAGGCCAGGGCCGCTGAGCCTTGGGCCTGCACCTTCTGGTCTGGGTTCAGTGAATCTCGCGTGTGCGCACATGTGTGTATGTGTGTGTGTATGTGTGTGCGCGCATGGCGTTCCAGAGCAGGGCTTTATGTGAGTGCGATTACACCATCTGTATCTGGTGCTTGCTTCTGTCCCCTCAACTTTTATTTGTTGTCTTGGGGCTTTTTCTGTTTCCACACAAAGCTACGAAGCCCACTCTTCGTAGAGCTGTGTAGTTTCCATGGCGTGATGATGTCGTGGTTTATATGGCCAAGCCCTTCTTGGAATCAGTTTGGACGGGTTCCAGTTTTTGCCTGTTGCTATTGCTCCAAATTGGCTTTTCTCTCCTTTCTATTTACACCTTTGTGTCTATGTGCTGGCGTTTCTACAGAACAGGCTGACTAGGCCCCTGAGGTTAAGGGCGGGTGCCTTTAAATATTTTTGGGTGCTGTCAAGTTGCCCGTTCACAGCGAGAGGGTTCCAGCAGGGCAGACCCATGGCCTCGCCTCCAGGCACATCCTCAGCCTGTGTATTCTCTCCCAAGCTAAGAGGCACAAGTTTTATCAGCCTCATTGTGACTTGTATCTCCCGACCTAACTCCCTGGGGTGAGCACATTTTCAGGTGTTTATTGGCCAATCATCCATTATCTCTGAAAGTGTCTGTTCAGCTCTGCATTAATTACAGTGTTTCAGGGAGCAAGGAGAAGAAACCCTATGCACCTGGCTTTGACAATAAGCTGTTTATCTTCTTCTTATATTAAAAGAAGTATAGGTGAGGGCTGGAACGCGGTGCAGGCACTGTGGAAAGCAGGACAGCAAATCCTCAAAACATTAAAAGCAGCGTTGCTGTGCCATCCAGCAACCCTGCCTCTGAGCTTGGACTCTGAGAGATGTTTGGAGACCTGGGTCCATGGCAGCACGGTTCCCAACAGCCAGAAGGTGCGCGTCGGCAGGTGCACGGATAAACTGTTCCATCCAGAGTGTGGAATTGTGTTCAGTCCTGAACAGGAAAGGTACTCAACCTGCTGCCCCTGGATGACCCTGAGCGGCTCTGGGCCTGGAGGGGAGGACTGCTGCGGAAGCCCCTTGCTGCTACCCCGACCCTGCCCAGCAGAGGGCTGGACAGCATCACCTGCTGGCCACCCAGCCTGCCTGCATCCCCTGGGCTCACAGTGGCCCAGGTCTGGGCAGGGCCTTCCCCCCTGTGGCAGGTGTTTGAGGGAGCCTGGGCTGTCTTGGGGAGGGGAGGAAGTCACCCCTGCCCCCCAGGGCCAGGGCCGGTTCCCTCTGGGTTGTTCCCTATTCTTTTTGCACTTGCAGACGTCGTCCAGAGAAATCCTTTTTCTGCAATAAGTGTGTTCACACAAGGGAACTTCAAATATTTTATGTAAAAAAAGGACTTAAAAGATAAGTTTATTCGACGCAGCAACTTTAAAATCCACACGAAGTTTTTGTTTTATAATGCACATCTGCTATGACCTTTCTGACCCCTTGTCTTTTTCCTGGTACTCGGCTTTTCTGCGTGAGCTGTGCCTGTTGTAGGCCAGGTCTCAGCCAGAGCATGCAGTCCCTGCCCTGGAACACAGCAGGCCTGGGGGGGGGGGGCCTGGGCTGCCCTGGCGAGGTGAATGGGCCGGCTGAGGGCAGGGGCTGGAGTCGGGGGGGCGCTGCTGAGCAGCTCGGGGCTTGTGCTCCCCGCAGAGTGTTGGGGTGACTCAAACTGTTGCACCCACGCGAGGAAGACAGTTTTAAATGGCAGGTGTTAATAGAAATCAATAGCAACTCAGAGGGACAGAGGCCAGCACATAAGATGATTGCTGTTGCCTGCTACTCAGAGCTCCCAAGGGGAGGGGCTTCTTCCCCTCACAGGGCCACCCAGGGAAGCACAAGGTCTGTTGGGAGGCAGGGGAGAGGGGGAGCTGAGGGCTAGAGCCATCACTGTGGTCCCCATGGGAAGGAACGAGAAGCTAAGCATCCTTTGGATTGGCTGGTTTGAAGAATCCCAGCAGCCCCCGGTCCTCCAGCATGTGGCCCTGGGTGGACAGGGCAGGTGGACAGAGGGCCCAGAGGATGGGAGCCTCCTGAGGGAGGTGGTTGGTAGTGGGCTCTGGCTTGATCTGTTTGCATTTGAAGGGTGGTCTCCTGGGCCACCCTCTTTAGAAAAAGCACCTGCAAGGAGAAGTTTGCCTCTGGGGGATGCAGGCTCCCTGATCATTCTGGTCAGGCATTTTCCTGTCTTGGAAACCAGGCAGGTGTGCCTGGGACAAATGAGAGGATTTGGGTGCGACAGGGAACACAGGCAGGGACCCAAAGCTTTGCAGGGGGCCCAGGATGGTGGAGGTACAGTGGGAAGGTTTTGGGAGGAGGCTGGAGAGGCCAGCAGGGGCCAGACCACAAGGACCTCAGCCGCAGGCCAGGCTGGAGGTTTTTGTCCTGTTCCCCCAGAGAGCCATGCAGGGGGTGAAATTCACCCTTGCCCGGAAGGAACTGGAGGGTTTGGGGAGTGGTCTTTGCAGCTGCCTGGGGGAGATACGTGCAGACAACTCCTACCCACCATGTCTACTGTGGCTCTGCATCGGGTCTGAGCCTGGGTGGCCCCGGGCTACTCCCTTGGGCCGCTCCTGGCAGCTCGGGGGTGGTTGAACCCAGGGCGTCTCGGGAAACATGGCCCTGGTCATGTTTGTAGGATTGTATCCATGCTTCTTTGCAGCACGACTTCGAGCAACAGGCCAAACCCGTTTCTGCACTCCCTGAATCAGTGGCCGGTGCTGGCCCATAGAAAGCGGTGGAAGTGCCGCCACACCAGCTCTGAGGATTGGCAGGTTTCCACCGGCTGGGACCTCTGCCGGCCTCACACAGGCTACCCTGTGGGATAATGAGAGACGCCCCCTCTGCATTCATTATCTCTTGCTGCATTACAAGTCATCCCAAAGTTAAGCAGCATAAAAACAGTCATTCATTATCCACCTGCCTCTGCGGACCAGGAATCCAGGCACAGCTCAGCCAGCGCTAGGGCTCAGGGGCCCTCACTCGCTGCAATCATGGGTCAGCTGGAGCCCTGGTCAGAAACAAGTTCAGCTGGGCAGGGCCCACTTCCAGGCTCAATCAGCGGCTGCTGGCAGGATTCAGCCAGAGGTGGCCCCGGCTGTGTGCCAGATAATTGCCCTGCAGGGCGTTACACAGCATGGCAGCTGGCTCTGTCAGAACAAGAAGGAACCATCGAGGTGGAAGTCAGTCTTTGAAAACCTAATCTGAAAGTGATGTTAGCGCCACCACCCCAGCTTCTTCTCTGTTCTTTGCACTGGGAGTGAGTCACAGGTCAGACCCACACTCGGCACAGCTCAGAGCCGCGTCCTCTCTGCAGCAGTGGGGAGCCACAGCACTCGTGCTTGGGCCACCACCTGGCACCTCTCGCCCTGATGTGTGTTCGCACGGCCCAGCATCAGCACCGGTCCTGGTGACCTCCTTTTTTCCTTGCATCATTTTTCTCACCCATGAACCAGACCCTTGCTCCCCGTGAAAGACGCGAGGCGATGAGCTTCCAGTCCTGCGTTCCACCCTCACCCGTCCCAGTCCTACCTCCCACTGAGCAGGGACTTCTGGGTGATGTAACTTGGAGTCCTGCTCTATATATTACACGGGGGTGACTGAGAAACAATGCAAGATCCCGTATGCCCTTCACTAAGTTTCCACGATGTTAATGACTTGCAAAACCAAGTTACAGGGGCCAGCACTGTGGCACAGTAGGCTGAGCATCCACCGGCGGCACTGGCACCCTCTTTGGGCACCAGTTCGAGTCCCGGCTGCTCCATTTCCAATCCAGCTCTCTGCTGTGGTTTGGGAAAGCAGTGGGAGATGCCCCAAGTGCTTGGGCCCCTGCACCCATGTGGGAGACTCAGAAGAAGCTCCTGGCTCCTGACTCCAGCTCTGGCCATTGCAGCCATTTGGAGAGTGAACTGGCAGATGGAAGATCTTTCTTTCTGTCTTTCTGCCTCTCAAGTAAACAAATTTTTTTAAAAAAGCTAAGTTATAATATCATAACTAGAAAATTCATATGGGTATAGTCCATCATTATTCAAATCTGACCAGCTTCACATATATTCATTTGCATGCCTGTATCAATGTGTAATTTGGATCTATACGATTTTGCAATTGTGTGTGAATTATGTGGCCACTAATAGTTTCTTCCTGTTAAATCCTCTTAACATGGTCTTTTACAGGGCAATTTTTTTTTTACTTTGATGAGGTCTAGTTAACCATTTTCTCCTCATGTAGCTCAGGTGCCAAAGATTTTCTCCTATACTTTTTTTTTTTTCTAAAAATTGCATCATTGCATTTTCACACCTCAAGTCCATGATCTGTGTATGTTTCAAGTGTGAGGCTTGGACAGAGGTCACACTTCTGCTCATGACTGTCAGTTGCTCCAGCACCATTAGTGGAAGAAGCCTTCCGACCTCCATGGAGCTGCTTTTCCTGTTTCCAGAATCCGTGGGGGCGTCTGCATGGCTCCCCTCCAGGTCCTCTGCTCTGTTCTACTGATCCTTACCTCTGTGTCTCTGCTGAGACCAGACTGTGTCGATTAGTGCAGCTAGACAGTAAGCTTAAATATTGAGTCATCGCTCCCAGTTTAATCGTCTTCTTCAAGAATATCCTAGCTATTCTAGATCCTGCGCTTTTCTGTGAAGACTGTAGACTAAGCTCGTCTCTGTGAAAACTCTTGCTGAGATTTTTTTCAGTAATTACGTTAAACCCATGGTAAGTTGGGGAGAATAAACATCTTTGTGTTTAAGCTGCTACTTTGTGAACATGGTGCATCTCTGGTTCTTTAAGACTTATTCTATTTGTTCTGGCAACATGTTGTGATTTTCAAAATACAGATCCTACACGTTTGGTGAGATGTATGCGTAAGTATTTCATGTTCTTTGAAGTAATTGTAAATGTTTTTTTTTTTTTTGACAGGCAAAGTGGACAGTGAGAGAGAGAGAGAGAGAGACAGAGAGAAAGGTCTTCCTTTGCCCTTGGTTCACCCTCCAATGGCCGCCGCGGCCGGCGCGCTGTGGCCGGCGCACCGCGCTGATCGGATGGCAGGAGCCAGGAGCCAGGTGCTTTTCCTGGTTTCCCATGAGGTGCAGGGCCCAAGCACTTGGGCCATCCTCCACTGCACTCCCTGGCCACAGCAGAGAGCTGGCCTGGAAGAGGGGCAACCGGGACAGAATCTGGCGCCCCGGCCGGGACTAGAACCCGGTGTGCCAGCGCCGCTAGGCGGAGGATTAGCCTAGTGAGCCGCGGCACCGGCACCGTAAATGTGGTTTTAGTTGTACTTCCCATGAGTTCATTTTTATTTATTTATTTTTAGGATTTTTAAAAATTTATTTCAAAGTCAGAGTGGTAGCAAGAGAGCAAGAGAATGAGAGGCAGAAGGAGGTCGTCCATTTACTGGGTCCTTCTCCAAATGCAATGGCCAGGGCCGCCTCGGGCTGAAGCCAGGAGCCAGGAAGTCCATCTGGGTCTGCCACTTGGGTGACAGGGGCCCACACTCAGGGCTGTCCTCCATGGCTGTCCCAGGCGCATTAGCAGGGAACTGGATCAGAGGCACGGTAGCGGAGGCTTGAACTGGTGCTGTGATAGGGAACATCAGTGCTGCAGACTGAAACACAGTGCCGGCCCCTCACATGTTCATATTTAATACACAGTTAAGGGGCAGAGGCCATGGTGTAGTAGGCTAAGCCACCACTTGCAGTGCCGGCAGAGTCCTGGCTGCTCCACTTCCGATCCAGCTCTCTGCTATGGCCTGGGAAAGCAGTAGAAGATGGCCCAAGTCTTTGGGCCCCTGCACCTTGTGGGAGACCTGGAGGAAGCTCCTGGTGCCTGGCTTCAGATCAGCCACATGGCCATTTGGGGAGTGAATCAGCAGATGGAAGACCTATCTCTCTCTCTCTCTCTCTCTCTCTCTCTCTCTCTCTCTGTCTCTCTGTAACTCTACCTTCCAAATAAATAAATAAATCTTTAAAAAAAATCTACAGTTGATCTCAGAGTGTTGCTCTTGTAGCCCCTGATCTTATTGAACTTGTGTGTTCACTCTGGGAGTTTTTCTGTAGACACCCTGGGATTTTCTGCATGAACCGTCACATCCTCTGAAAATACGGAAAGTTTCATTTCTTCCCTTCTTGCTTTTCTTTCTTTCTTTCTTTTTTATTTGACAGGTATAGTTATAGAGAGTGAGAGAGAGACAGAGAGAAAGGTCTTCCTTCCATTGGTTCACTCCCCTAATGGTTGCTATGGCCGGTGCTGCACCGATCCGATACGAAACCAGGAGCTGGGCACTTCCTCCCAGTCTCCCACGCAGGTGCAGGGGCCCAAGCACTTGAGCCATCCTTCACTGCCTTCCCGGGCCACAGCAGAGAGCTGGACTGGAAGAGGAGCAACCGGGACAGAACCAGCACCCCAACCGGGACTAGAACCCCGGGGTGCCGGTGCCGCAGGTGGAGGATTAGCCTAGTGAGCCATGGCCCTAGCCACCCTCCTTGCTTTTCTTGCCTTATCGTGTTGACTTGAAGTGTTGGTGCCACGCTGAGTAAGAGCGGGGCGAGAAGATGCTCCTCGTTCCAGGGTCAGAGGCAGTACTGGTGTCCCACCACTGAGTATGATGCTAGCGGGAGCTGCCTTTGTCCAGTTGAGGACATTCTCCTCTCTTTTTGCTTCCCTGAGAGAATCATGAATGGTGTTGGATTCTACCAAATTTTTATTTCTGAAGATATGGATAAGATCATGATTATCTTTCCTAAGCCTATTAGTACAGTGAATTACACTGACTTTTGAATATTGAACCAGCCTTTCATGCCTGGAATAAATCTCATTTGGACATTGTATTCATTCTTTTTATATGGTACTAGATTCAATTTGCTAATACTGTTGTGGAAGATTTTGCACCTAAATTCATGAGAGTTATTGATCCATATCTTTTTTTTCCCTGTGTTTCTTTTTGGAATCAGCATAACATTAGCTTCAAAAAAATAAGTGAGCTATTTCACCTATATTCTGGGACAGGTTGTGGAAATTATTGGTTGCTGCAGGGATTATAACACAACTCTCATACGTGCTACCTTGAGTATAGGTGGATGCTTACTTCCATTTAGTTCCTAGTCTTCCATTTAGAAAACACAGGTGTCTTCCGTGAATTCTCCGTACATGCCAAGCACATCCTCAGATGCTGTCCCAGTTTTTGCTCCCATCACCAAATATGATTCAAGATGCACATGAGAGGTGCAGTCTATTTTATTTATCCTCATTTTTACACATTGTGGATTTTGTCTTTTCCTTTTGGAAGTTCTGGGATTTCTTGAAACAAACAAACATACACACAACCACAGTAAAGAAAGAAGTTGTATTCTTCAAAGGGTTTCTGTTTGGTTAATTTCCTTTGTATTTAAGGGAACAGTTGCCACAGTAACTTCTCGTGGTTGAAGGCATTTTTCTTTCCCTTTCATTTCTGGGGCCTCTTGTCCAAGATACAGAGTTCACTGGAGCTGGTTCTTTGCTTTCAATACTTGAAAAATGTTGCGCCACTTCTGTTCAGATGAGAACTCTGTTATCGATCAACCTGATGGCCCCAAGTCCTTCATGTGCTATTTCTCTGTGGCTCTTTCAATATTTGCCCTTGTCTTTCATTCTCAGAAGTTTTTTTAGGTGTCTGGGGAATCACTCAGCTTCTGAAATCCGTAGGTTTCTGTCTGTCTCCATTGGACGTCTTCAGCCATATTTAACTTCCCTGTCCTGCTGTTTCTGCTCCTCTTGGGGTTCAGAGAATGAGACTGTCAGCTCTCTTACTGTCTCACAGATCCCTGAGCCTGTTTTCCAGGCTATCTCCTCTCTGTTGTTCATGCTGACCAACTTCTACCGCTCTGAGCTCAACTCCGTGATTTAGTCTTCTGTTTCCCGTACAATGCCGTCAAGCCCATTCCTTTTCCCGGCAATTGTAATCTTCAGTTCTTTGATTTCCATCTGACTTTTTAAGGAAACTTCTTTTGTTATTGGAGTTTTTATTTTTCATTTGTTTCACAAGTATCCATGATGGCTTATTAAGTACGTGCATGGTGATTGCTTCTAAATCCTGATAATTCCAACTGCCTCTCCCTCTCTCTCTCTCTCTCCCTCTCTCTCTCTCCCTCCCTCTCCCTCTCCCTCCATCTCTCTCTCCCTCCCTCTCCCTCTCTTTCTCCCCCCTCCCTCCCTCTCCCTGTTTTTCTCTCTCTCTCTCCCTCCGTCTCTCTCTCCCTCCCTCTCCCTCTCTTTCTCCCCCCTCCCTGTCTCTCTCTCTCTCTCCCCCTCCCTCTCTCCCTCTACTTCTCTCTCTCTCTCCCTCTCCCTCTCTGGGGCTGTTGTTTCCCGCCCTGGACGTGGCAGGTGACTTGCCATTCTACCTGGAGGCCCCTGTCCCACTTGTCTTCTACAGCAGGCATCTCCCTGGGAAGGCGTCAAGTGTCCAGCTTCCCACTGGGCCCCAGCAATGACACCACCCTGGCAACGGGGGGGGGGGGCAGGCAACAACTCCACTGGGTCCACTGCAGCTGGGGGGGGCGGTCAGCCCCTTGTTGGCTCTCTGAGTCCTTCTCGGCGAAGGCAGGAGCAGGGCCCATTGGCTTGCACCACCTTGGTGCGTCTGAGCTGCCCTGCCAGGCTCTGCAGACACAGGTGTGGGAGACAGCGGGAGCCGTCCCCTACGGTCCGGATGTTGGAGAGTAGGACCTGCTTGTCGCTCCCCCTCTTTGTGGAGGAACGACACTAAGTCCTGCCTAGGCTTCCTATCCGAGTCACGGCACCATTATGTCGCTCCCCCTCTTTGTGGAGGAACGACACAGGACCCTGCGCTGTTCTTTCGTCTGCTCGGCCCTCCCCTGGTTTGCTGCTGGTTCTTCCCGGGTTGGCTACTATCCCTTCCACCTCCGTGGAAGGCAGTTCCCCCTGGCCACATTCCCCACTTCTGCATGGGAGCGGCACACCGCCGGCCGGCTCTCTCGGGGGCTGCACAGGTGTTCCCCTTAGGTGTTCCCCTTAGATGTTCCTCTTAGATGTTCCCTGGTGCATGCCGTCTCTCTCCTCCTTTATAGTCCTCCTCCGCCAATCCTAACTCGGCTGCCCACACGCCGAGTACGCTGCTCTCCAATCAGGAGCAAGTCCTACAGTTTATTGGTTGAACTGGAGGCAGCTGTGTAAAAGCTGTTTTCTTCTCTCCCAGCGCCATATTGTGGGAGAGCAGATGCATAGAATAAGTCTTAATTCCAGTAACTTAGTCTAGTCCGAATTGCTCCCCACACCTGCTGACCCTGCAGAAGGGGAGAGGGAAACCCTTGTGGCTTCTTCACTATCATGTCCAGAGAATTTTTTTTTTTTGGCTGTAAGAGGGAGGACCTAGGAAGATAGGTCCTGCTCCATCCTGTCCGGAGCCGGAGGTTCAGGTGTGACCCTTCTACCCCTCAGTTTCTTCATCTGTGATGTAGCTCTAGTAGCACCTATTCCACCTATGCCACAGAACTGCTTGGGAACTGCGATGTCTGTGTCTAGGAATGTGGCCTGGAGAACATTTGGCAAGTGGATAATGCTGATGACGTCTCCGTCTAGGGTCTGGCAAGTTACAACGTGAGGAGAACGGAGTGAGCGGAGGGGCCCCTCCATCATCATCCATCACTTTAATGCTGGTGGGAGCAGAGCTGGCGGCCAGGAGGCAGCCTTCCCTCGCTGGTTTCACTGTTGCCTTTGAACCTGTGGTGACCTATCCCTTGATGAGCAATAACCCTGGAGCAAACTAAGGAAAGTCAGAGACTAGGGTCATGGAAAGGAGAGAGCAATAAAGCAGCTTTAAAGAGCCCCATAAACCGGGGTAATTGAATATAGCAAGGGCTGTAGCTGGACAAGGGCAGTGTCTGCAGCCCACTTCTAGGGAAGCGGTCACAGAAGGGGGGCCACACCAGCCACGGAGGGGAGGCACAAGCTGCAGAGGGAACCCAGAGCTGGCAGGGATGGCCCCACAGATGGCCAGACAGGGCCAGCAGACAGGGCCATGGACTGGAGTGACTCCCGTGTTTCCATCAGGATGAGAGGGGTCTTGTGGGACACTGGTCCCCATTCCAGGCAGGCAAGCGAGTCTGGAGTCAGACCGGGGAAGCCTTGCACCCCCGTGAGTCCCAGGGGCTTACCAGCTGACGGTCCACACTGAGAGGGGTTATTTGGCACACCGGGTACGACGCCACTTGGGATGCTTTTGTCCCATGTCGCACTGCCGGGGTTTGAGTCCTGCTCCACACCTGACTCCTGCTTCCTGCTCATGTACAGCCTGGGAGGCACCAAGCGATGCCCCCAGTACTTGGGTCCCTGCCAATCATGTGGAAGACCCAGCCTGAGTTCCTCGGACTTCAGCCTGGCTCAACTCTGGCTGTTGTGAGCATCTGGGGAGTGAACCAGCAGGTGAGAGATCTCTGTCTCTTTCTGTCTCTGTGCCTGTCAAAGTGAATTTTAAAACAAAATAACAATTAGCTTATAAAGTGTTATAACTATGGGTCAGCATTGTGGCGCCCAGGTTACGATGCTGTCTGGAATGCCGGCTTCTTGTGGGGGTGCCGGTTCGAGTCCCGGCTGCTCCACTTCTGATCCAGCTCCCTGCTAAAATGCCTGGGAAAGCAGTGGAAGATGGCCCAAGTCCTTGAGTCCACATGGGAGACCTCATGGAGTTCCGGGCTCCTGACTTTGGCCTGGCCCAGCACTGCCCATTGTGGCCATTTGGGTTCTGAACCTGCAGAGGGAGGATGTCTCTTCCACCCGCCTCTGTCAATAAATAAATCTTGAAAAACAATTTCACAATGAAGTAAACTCTGTTGTAACAAAGATACAGAATATCTGACATTCATCAGTTCCTAAGCATTTGCATGTTCTCTCTGCTCAGCACCAGTGACACTGAGGGGCGGACACTCAGTTCGGGGATGAGCTTCTGCACGCCTCTTCCCAAGTCTGAGTGGTGATGGCACAGTGACAGTTTGACCTTGGAGATGGTGGGAGAATTCACACCACAGGCATCAGCAAGCAACCCTACAAATCAGGGCTTGCTTTCTCATTTCATTGATTGTCCAAGATCGATCTGAGATAGGGATAAAGAAGATGCTAACAGAGTAGACTAAATTTGAAAGTGTGCTGTTGTTAAATGATAAACTACACGGAGAAGTAAAGACGTATTCTTCCAGTGCGTGGTATCAGATTCAGCGCAAGGAGTGGCGTTCCAGTCGCACCCTGTGTTTTAATCTCGTCATACCTGTTGGCACACATGGCAGTACAACCGCTCTTGGTGGGGGGACCCGTCTCCCTCCTCAGCCTTGCTCCCTGCCTCCTTTGCTCCCTGCCCAGAGCTGCCTGAGCCGCAAGCCTGGGACACGTGCTCTGAGTCAGTGAGCTCCCAGGTGACGTGGGTGCGGCTCAAAGGGGCCAGCCACACTGACCAATGTGCCAGGGTCAGGGTCAGGTGATCCTCAAACTCACCACAACCCCTAGCTGGAGTGCTGGCCCCCTGGTCTTCATGTGGCTGCCGCCACGCACCGTTCAGGTCTCTGCCCTGAAGAAGGCAGGCCCTTCCCAGCCACTGGCTCTAACGCAGCCTCTGTCTTCGACCTCTGCATGGTGCAGGCTCGTCGCTCCAAGTCGGTTCATGGAGGGCTCCCCTCTGTGGGTTGGGTGCTCTGCTGCCCACTGTGATGACTTGCTAATGGCACGGGCTCGGTAGGTATTTGCTGACCTGGAGTGGTAAGGTGGTAGGAGTCCGAGTTCTGGGAGGAGTGACTGGGGACAAGGTGGGGAGGGGATGAGGGTGTGTGTAGCTCTACTCTGGTAAGTGAGCCCTCTACCCAACCTTCCAGCTTTCTTCATGGTCAAAAGTGCCACCCCTACTCCAACACTGCTCCCTCTGGGGCCAGCTCCCTGGGATGTGCAGATGAAACCAAGAGACCCAGCTAAGACTGTGAGCAAGGCGAGCAGGGTGCCAGCTCCCTAAGCCGTTTCTCTGGAATTCTGCACCAGCACAGGGCACAGGACCACAGGTCTCAGAGCCACTCCCTGGCAGGGCCTTGTGCCTCCCAAGTTTTCCTTCTGAAATCTCTGGCTAGCCCCGAAGGTCCTGTGTGACTGCTCTTAGCATCAAATCAACAGCTGCAGCTCTTTCTTTCTTTCTTTCTTTCTTTCTTTCTTTCTTTCTTTCTTTCAATTTATTTATTTGAAAGGCAGTTAGAGAGAGAGAAAGAGAGAGAGGAGAGAGATCTTCCATCTGCTGTTCACTCCCCAAATGGCTGCAACGGTTGTAGCTGCACCAGACTGAAGCCTGGAGCCAGGAGTTTTATCCAGGTCTCCCTCTTGGGTGCAGGGGCCATCTCCCACTGCCTTCCCAGGTGCATTAGTGGGGAACTGAATTAGAAGTGGAGCAGCTGGGACTCGAACCTTCTGGGACTCAGCAGAAGGTGGGGAGGGGGGTGGCACCAGGGGGCCCATCCATGGCGCCGGTACCGCTGCCCCCAACACACAGCCGGGGTGGCCGTCTTCAGGAGAGGCCACAGGTGGACGTGGGGGCTTCGCGTGCAGGTATGTGTGAAGTAGCTCCTTTCTTTGTATGTCAGCTCCAACTAAGGAAAACAAGACCAAGGATCCCGAGCACGCCAAGCAGAAGGGCAGGCATTGGCGCCGACCCACAGCCACCGATTACAACCTCTGCACTCCGAAAGCGCCCGAACACTGCATTCATTAAGTAGTAATTCATCTGTGTCCCTATATTTTATTTATTGGAGGCCTCAGTAGCTATCAAGGAGAACTCCTTCTCAGAGCAGGAACTGACCAGCGAACAAGTGCCTCCCCCCAGCCCCCGACGCATGATAAATCGCAGGCACCAGGAAAGCAGGACACTTTAATTAGCGGTGACGTCCTTATCGGCAGTCAATGCTACACTCGCCATCTCGCGTCGCTCCTGAGCCCTGATTGGGAATCCCTAATCCGGCTTAGCCGCGGCCACTGCACGCACATGCGCACCTCCTCATTATTTTGCTGTGGCCGCTGCCCTTACATTATTCAACACAGGCAACGCCGTCCGAGGGAGTCAGCGCAGCCGCCTCAACTCAGGAAAGAAAAAACGGGGCTCTGTCTGCTGCCGCACCAGCAAAATGAATGAATGAATAAATAAATAAATAAAGGCTTTCCCTTTACACAAAACAAATAATTACGCTAGCCGGAGCCAGGCAGTAGACACAGAACTTGCTCTTGTTGGGGGTTGTGCTGCAGTTTCGGATCCTGGGGCCGGCAGGGGGCTCCTGGCGGGGCACCTCCGCCTGTGTGCGAGGGCCTGGTGACCCCAGCGGGAGATGCCGCCTCCAGCAGTGAGCAGAGGGGTGGGTTTGCGCCGACTTCCAAACAGCCCCCGTTCAGTTGCACCCTGGGCTCCCTGGAGCTGTCCTGGAGAACCCTAGTGAGCATCATCACGGCTTGTCCCAGCAGCGCCCCTTGGAAGAGACACGGACTCGAAGCAGCCGTGGGTCCCACCACCTGGCCTTTCCCCGGGCCAGCAGATGGGGCCAGAGGTGAGAGGTGGCCGTGGACAGCCTGTCCAGAAGGGGACTGGCCATCTGCACCTAGGGCAATGCAAGGAGCCAGTTCGAAATTCCGTCTCGCGGGGGGAGGTGGCCAGCTCTGTTTGGCTGTGAGGCTGCAAGGCCGTCGGATGTGGGGCTATCGGGCCGCGTTCAAGCTGAAGTCCTGGAGCAGCAAAGCTTAGGTAGGACGTGTGGGATGGAGGGCCCTCCAGGGAAAGCGGAGCTGCCCCGGGGAGGGCGTCCGTGTTCATAGCCCCTAGAGCGTGTGCTGACTGCGGAGTCCCCTTCCCCGAGCCAGATCGGGGAGGGGGGCTCTGCTTCTTGTGAATCCAGGAGGTCACCAGGGAAAAAAACAAACCTTTTGGAGGGCGACAACTCTTGGGAACTCCTGCACAAGGCTTCCCTGCCCAGCAAAAAGCCCAGTCTGGACTTTGTAAGAGGAGATGCCATTTGGATGGATTGTTGCAAGGTTGGGAGGAGGTGGAGCTCCCAACAGAGGGGGCAGTTGCCATAGGAGACCGAGTGGACCATAAACTCTGCAGACAGCTCAAGGTTAGGCAAAAAGTTTTTTTAATTTTCCTTTTTAAAAAATATCTTCTGTCTTTGTCCTGAAACTTTCTATATTTTCATTCATTTCAAGAGTGTTCAGAGGCTGGCGCCGCAGCTCACTGGGCTAATCCTCCGCCTTGCGGCACCGGCACAGCGGGTTCTAGTCCCAGTCGGGGCACCGGATTCTGTCCCGGTTGCTCCTCTTCCAGGCCAGCTCTCTGCTGTGGCCCGGGAGTGCAGTGGAGGATGGCCCAAGTGCTTGGGCCCTGCACCCCATGGGAGACTAGGAGAAGCACCTGGCTCCTGCCATTGGATCAGTGCAGTGTGCCGGCCGCCCAGCTGCGGCGGCCATTGGAGGGTGAACCAAGGGCAAAGGAAGACCTTTCTCTCTGTCTCTCTCTCTCACTGTCCACTCTGCCTGTCAAAAAAAAAAAAAAAAAGAGTGTTCAGAATTGCATGTTGAAGCATCCTGTAATGGAGTTTTTTAAAATCTTTGTCAGTTAGGGGTTGGCATTGTGGTGCAGCAGGCCAAGCCATAGGCTGTGACGCTGGCATCCCATATGAGCACTGGCCGTTTCTACTTCCGATCCAGCTCCCTGCTAATGTGCCTGGGAAAGCAGCAGATGCTGGCCCAAGTCCTTCAGGAGTGCCACCCACACGGGAGACCGGAATGGAATTCTAGGCTCTTGGCTTCAGCCTGGCCCTGCCATAGCTTTTGTGGCTATTTGGTGAGTGAACCAGCATTTGGGAGAACTCTCCCTCTCTCTTTGTCTCTCCCTCTCTATGTAACTCTACCTTACAAACAGATAAATAAATCTTTTTTTTAAAGATTTATTTTATTTATTTGAAAGGCAGAGTTACAGAGAGAGGTAGAGACAGAGAGAGAAGTCTTCTGTCCATTGGTTCACTCCCCAGATGGCTGCAATGGCAGGAACTGTTCCGATCCAAAGGCAGGAGCCAGGAGCTTCTTCGGGGTCTCCCACATGGGTGCAGGGCCCAAGGACTTGGGCCATCTTCTACTGCTTTCCCAGGCCACAGCAGAGAGCTGGATTGGAAGAGGAGCAGCCGGGACTCAATCCAGCGCCCATATGGGATGCTGGTGCTTCAGGCCAAGGCATTAACCTGCTGCGCCATAGTGCTGGCCCCCAGATAAATAAATGTTTCAAAAAAAGTCTTTGTCAGATAATCCCAACATCCATGTCACCTCAGTTTGCATCTGTCTCAGTTTGCCAGGACTGCCGTGACCAATGACCAGAAACTAGGTGACTTGGGACAACAGAGACTGAATCCCTGTGTGCTCTGGAGGCTAGAAGTGTGAGATCAAGACCTCTGTGGAGCTGGTTCCTTCTGGAGGCTACCGCGGGAGCAGCTGCCCTGCTCTTTCCTGTTGGCCTCTGGTTGCCATGGGCAGCTGTATTCCTGTAAGTGGAGCTGTCTATTCCAAGGGTTTTTCAATTTTTTTTAAAAAAATTCTTTTTTCCTCTTTCTTATTGGTTGGGTTTTTCATTTTTAAAAGCTTTTTTCTTCATCCTTATCTGCCAAGGGTTTGTCCGTGATTTTGTCTTGCTCTGGGTACCAGCGTTTGCGCCTTTATCTCCGAGGATTAGGATTATGCTTAGGTCAGGTCCCCCTCAGAGTGCGGTCATATTTGCATTTCCAATGCAGGGAAGTTTGCTACCATCTTCTGCAGCATGTGCTTTGGAATTCCAGTCTGGAAACTCATCTTGAATAGAAGGGGTGTGTGTGTGTGTGTGTGTGTGTGTATGATGTTTGCGCATGTGTATGCATGTGTGTGGTATGTGTCTATGTTTATGTGTGTAGGTGTGTGTATGCGCATGTGGGGAATATGTGGGTATGTGATATGTGTGTGGATATGTTTATGTGCACAGTGTGTGTATGTGTGTGTATGTATATGTGTGCATGCGTATGTGTGTGGATGTGTCTGTATATGTTTATGTGTATAGTATGTGTATGTGTGTATGTATGTGAGTGTGTGGGTGTGTGTATATGTTTATGTGTGCAGTGTGTATATGTAAGAGTGTGTGTATGTATATGTATGTGTATGTGTGTGATACATGTGGATGTGTGTGGATGTGTTTGTATATGTTTATGTGTATGGTATGTGTATGTGTGTATATGTTTATGTGTGCAGTGTGTATATGTGAGAGTGTATATGTATGTGTATGTGTGTGATACATGTGTATATATGCATATGTGTGTATGTGTGTGTTTGTGTGTGTGTGTGTTTCCTCTCTCTGGAGTCACTGCCGTCTGACCAGCAGTCCTGCAGCCGCCTCCATGGAGCCCACTGAGTCACAGAGTGGCCGTGCCTCGTACTGGGGGCCCACAGGGCCATGGTGGGATGTGATCTGACACCAGCTCAGCTCCACGGATGCCCCCGTTCCATGCTGCCACTCAGCTGATTGCCCTGGGCCACTGTTGCCGTGTTTTGGTCTCTTCTCATGACTGGGAAAGCCCTCCCCAGGCCACACTCAGTGCTGGAATGCACGGCGTGGGGCGGGGGGCTCCGTGAGCTCTGTCATGCAGGATTTCACTCCCAAGGCCTCGACATGCTTCCCAAAGGCAGTGAAGTCTTCAGAAATACTTTTACCCTTTCCTCCACGGTTCCGGGGGTGGAAGGAGGAGAACGAGTGTGGACTCAGGACGCAGTTACGGGAAGTGGCCTCCTGCCTGCCCAGAGCTCTGAAGGGGAAGTGCAGCTCCACGGCGCACAGATGCCTTGGCATTCCAGTTATTATCTTAATTAACTCCTCACCAGGCGTTTGCTTGATAACTGTATTAAGCCTGGATCATAATAACAATCCTTTTGGAAGATTACCTACCGATACTTTAGGTTTTTCAATCAAAAAGCTTAAATTGCAAAATTACATATTTCAGGTGTGTTTTAACTCAGGCAACAAAAGTGAAGAGGCAACACAGAATCTCTGAACGTCAATGAGCTTCCTGCTCCTATGCACAATTATAGTGTTTTCGAAAAAGCACAAAAAAGAAGAGGCTGTGATATTTCCCCTCTCACGGCAATCCTTCCCCTGGCTTCGACTCCAGAGCCACGCAGGGTAACTGCTACCTGTTGTGATTGGTGTTAGCTTTCAGTGCAGGTGATCAGCCAGAATGTGTTTGGACAAAAATAGCGATTTTGCCCACCCCCAATCCACTTCCTTTTAGGTCCCCCACCACCGCTTTAGTTTGCCTGTAATTGTACCGTTCCCATAACAACAGCCTGATAACTGGATCTTGGTGCAGGGCTTCTAACAGGTTTGCCCGCAAAGCCACTGGCAATGCAGTAAGACCCTGTGTAGCAGCATCTCACAAAAGAGACAGCTTTTGGGGGAACGATTCTTGGCAGCTCTAAATCAAACTTGCCGCCAATTACGGCCGCTGAGGGTCTACACCGAGGCACAGTGGCCGGTGTTTCTCCTGCGTTCCTCCAGGCGCTCAGCCTTAGCACTGTCATTCCCTCGTGGCCTGTCTGGGACACAGAAAAATTCACACATGGAGAGAAAACACACAACGAAAGCCCTCTGTGTGGATCGCCCCAAATCTCGGTCATGATCAGGGGACAGCATTCTCCTGAGGTCTCGTGGCTGCTGGCTGTTACGCGGCAGCTCCAGGAATCCAGACACCTTTATGCATATGTATCTTTCCCTCTTTATTTGTGCTGAGCCGCTGTGTTGTTCAGGGAACAGGCACTGGCTGGAGCAGAAATTGCCTTTGTGGGGGCCTGCGGGGTGCCTGCACCTCAGGTCAGTGTCTCCCCACCTGCAGCTGTGTCAACTTGCTACTAATAGCAAGACAGCCGCTGTGCATAAGCCTGCAGTGGAATCTCACGTTCTGTGGGAATTTAGGCCTGGAGCTGTGCAAGCTGAGACGATGGTGGCAGGGACAAGCAATCCTGCTCGTCTTCAAACGCTGTCGCAGGGTCGGTTACCACTGCAGTATCGTACTTGAGGCCGCAGGTGTGATAGCCATGGAGGGAACTGTGAACACAGAGCCCTTTTTCCTTAGAGTAGACAAGACTCCCCTGCAGCCTCGCCGAGGGCCAGGGTGCACAGGGATGGAGGTGACTGTGACCCCTGGGAGCAGGGTGACTCTGAGACCAGTGCCCCTCAGTTTGTGGTTTCAAATGCATCATTTTGGATGAAAATTAAGTTTCTAAGCTGACCGGCTTCTGTGCTGATCATTACCACTTCCAGAAGCCACTGTCATTTTCTCGGCAACTGCTTATTTCACTAATACCTTGGCCGATCTCACTTGCGTTGCAGTACACATGACTGACTATGCAAAGTGTGCAGCACAGACTGGTAGCAACGGTGTCACCCGGGCTGGGGAGAGACTCAGGCCGCAGGGCTCACCCAGGCATCCTGAGTTGGACTCTGGGTGTAATGGGTGACTGGGGCCTGTGGGAGTTTGGGAGGCACCGTTGTACCAGCTGCCCGGCAAGTCCTCGGATTGCTCTGGTTTCTGCCTTTCCTTGGCCGGGATGAGTCTCGTGGTCATCTCCTGCAAGCAATGCTTTGGGATTTTAGTTTGAAAGCTCATCTTGAGTAAGTGTGTGTTTGTGTTTGTCCACATAGCTATTTGCATGCGTATATGCACTCAGGCACATTTGTGTATATGTGTGTGCATGTGTTTCTGTTCCCCCTGAGGCCTGCTATGTTCAGTTAAGAAGAACATGAAGACTCCCAGGTGGATCTGCCTGGGTCCTGCCCCAGAACTGGCTGACAAATGAACCCATCTCTTGGAGCCTCAGTTTTTCGTCTGTTCGCTGGGCACAAGGATACCAACCGCACTTAGTTGTGGTGAGAATAAAAGCACTGTCCAGAAGGCCTCTGGCCTGGTGCCTGGCACATGGTGTGCATTTCATCAGCCACCCAAGATTACTGTTGTCTCGAGTGTTTACAGAAGGCTCCATGCATCATAATGACAGGCAACGAGGCAGCCAGCAAGGAGACAGCTGAGGTCACCAGCCCTCCCCATGACCCCGCCAACTCCATGCAAACCCTTCCCTGTTTTCGGCAGTGACTAAGGTAACTCCAAACCATTATTTCTACAAAACCACCACCCATACCAGCACTGGTTGAAAATGTCCAACATGGCTGCTGACCATGTCCCTGAGGTGACCGATAGCTAATTATAATAACATCTCCATGGCTGACACTCCTACTCCCATCATGCACCTGACATCCAAAAGGCAAAAACTGGGAAGCATTCGAGCCCCGCCTCCTGTGAATCTTCTACTCCTTCTCTCTCTTGAGCTCACTGGGAAGGAATACCCCAGAGCTCGTGTGCAGCTCTCTCTCTCTCTTGGGGCCTACAACTCCTCCCTCTCCAGTCTGTGGTTTCATTTTGCTAATAATAACCGCATTCCTCTGCTAACCTTCACTTAATCTCATCCCTGAATTCTTCTTTGTGTCAGAGGCACGAGCCTGGAGCCGGCAGTTTGACCAAAGAGAAGTAAGAGATGCAGTCCTTGCTCTCAAGATTTAGAGTACC
The DNA here is from genome assembly GCF_964237555.1 of Oryctolagus cuniculus. Classification (NCBI taxonomy): domain Eukaryota; kingdom Metazoa; phylum Chordata; class Mammalia; order Lagomorpha; family Leporidae; genus Oryctolagus; species Oryctolagus cuniculus. The sequence goes on along the minus strand of NC_091443.1, from coordinate 97,171,392 downwards.
CCGGGGGCAAGAAATCCACAAGATACGAAGTCAGGAGTGAGCGGTCAGCAGGGCATGCACGCTCAACACTCTGTCTCAGAGGAGAAGGCAGGGCCCAGGGCACCTGCAGGAAGACTGGCTGGGGTGGGACACTAGAAGTACCTGCCTGTAGGGGTGGGGCAGCAGCTCTGCCCCTTCTCCAAGAGAGGCCCTGAGGGTTCTGCTTTTTTAAGGAGCTGAGATTCGATTTTTTTTAAAAAGATTTATCTATTTGTTGGAGAGGCAGAGTTACAGGCAAGAGGGGGAGAGAGACAGAGAGAAAGGTCTTCCATCCACTGGTTCACTCCCCAGATGGTCACAATGGCTGGAGCTGGGCCAATCTGAAGCCAGGAGCCAGGAGATTCTTCCAGGTATCCCACGTGGGTGCAGGAGCCCAAGCACTTGGGCCATCTCCCACTGCTTTCCCAGGCCACAGCAGAGAGCTGGATCAGAAATGGAGCAGCCCGGACTCACACCGGCATCCATATGGACTGCTGGTGCCACAGGTGGAGGCTTAACCTGTTTTGCCACGGTGCTAGCCCAGAGGTTAGATTTTTCATCTTTGGGAATCTCTGTCTTCCTTCTTATTTCACGTTAGAGTCTCAGCAGGCATGGAGGATGGCTCGGAACTTTCTGGCTGCTGCTCAGAAGTCCCCTATGACTTCCTCACGGATTTGGAAGCATGGAAGTTTCACAAATGAATTCAAGGAAGACTTCCTGGAGGTGGTGACCCAAGGATTGGTCCTCTACAGATAAGGAGGCAGAAGGAGACTCGGGCATATCCATGCTACCCAGTCCTGGTAGAAACCTGGATGTAGATCTCCATGTGTGAATGATCTCTCGATTGAGACAAATTTAAGCCATTTGGGACCTTGGGTGACTGTTAGATGGGACTGGAGTGTTTTGGGTTTGTGAAGTTCAAGAGCAGCGTGTGCTGACTTCTGACAGAGAGAGGAAGGCTCAGCTGATGGAGAAGTTTGTCCATCTTGCTGCTCGTCAGGCTCTGGGCCAGCCCAGGATGTTCAAACCACAAGAACAAGGATGCTTGTCTGAAGACAAGGCAGTAACCGCCCCTTGCCCTTGGCAAGACGCAGCCTGAGCAAAGGATGCTTGGTGTTGGACAAGTCAAACGCCGAGCGTGTGTGTCCACTCGGCTCAGTCCAGCCCACGCCGGAGGAGAGTCTGCCTGTGCCGGGCAGGCAGCAGGGACAGCCCGGCTCGAACCCTGCCCAGTGAGCCTGCAGGCGGTTTCAAAGTCCTGGCTGCAGGATGCTGGCTTGCCGGGCATCCGTTCTCCCTCCAGCTCAGCCAGTCCAGCGCTTCCTGAGCACTGGCTGTGTTCCCGGCATGGAGCTGAGTTCTGAGACTGGAGTGTGCTACCAAATCAGAGAAGCTGGCCGACTTGGTCGAGGGGGCAGAATGCGATGTGAAGACCAAATCCCCCAGTACTTTAAAAACGGGTTAGGATTTGCAGCTGCCGAGCTCCATCATGCAGCATGAAAGCAACCGTGCATAGTCTGGAAAGAGCGAGCGTGGCATTGTTCCTATAAAACTTTATTTACAAAACTGGGCAGCAGGCTACGTTTTGCCTGCCAACTGTAGTCTGCCAATGGCTGTTCCAAATGATCACATCTCAATACTGTAACACACAGGAACCAGAAGCAGGAGGAACCACACGAGCCCAGGCCATCCATTCTCTGTAGGAACTGTCTCTAAGCTGTCTCTGGTAAGTTGTGGGCCAACTTCTGCTCAGGCGTGGGAATCTTACCGTGCATGAAGCAGCCCTTCTTACATGTGGATAGTTCTCATATGTGTGGAATCTTCTCATGTGTGGATAGTTCTCGTGGCTGAAAAGTCTCCACTGAGCGCAACTTGGTTGACTTCTAACTTCCATCCACGCTGTTCTCTTGGGAGCAAGCCTTCCCTGGGGACGGAAGCCTGCCACCTTTCTCCCAGCAATCATCCCCCACAGGATACAGCTCCCACTCTACAACCTCCCTGGGGCTCTCCCAGGGCTGTGCTGCATTATGTGTATTTTTCAACATTTTATTCAGCAAATCTTCAAGTATGCATTCGTTTGAAGAACTGGAGGGGTGGGTGTTGTGGGGCAGTGGTTAAGCCACTGCTAGGGACAGCTGAGCACCGGCCCCTGCTCTGCCTCTGGTCCAGCTTCCTGCTGTGGGCACCCTTGGAGGAAGCAGGTGATGGCTCAAGTACTTGGGCCAAATGTTCGGCCCTGCAGGGGACCCAGATGAAGTTCTGGGCTCCTGGCTTCAGCCTGGCCCAGCCCTGGCTGTTTACAGGTATCTGGGGAGTAAACCAACAAATTGAAGATATTCTCTCTCTCTCTCTCTCTCTCTCTCGCTCACTCTCTCTCTCTCTCTTCCACTCTACCTTTCAAACAAACAAATAAATGACAAATAATGACAAATAAATGACAAAAAGAGAATTATATAGTGGACATCCATATACATGCTAGATTCTGTTTACATTTTGTTATACTTGCTTTATTATGTATCCATTTATCCATGCCTACCACTGAGGCCCTGCAAAGGAAATTGGAAGCATAATGTCACACACACACACACACACACACACACACACACACACACTTCCCATTACCACAACAAGCATAGCATTGTCAAGAGTTCTGTTTTTTCTAATTTGGAGATAAAGTTCATATGCAATGAAGCACATAAATCTTAAATGTACATTGCCTGAGCTTTGACAAATGCACACTTCAAATGCCTATCAAAATTTAGAAAAATACTCTAACTTCCAAAACTTCTCTTATGCTCCTGTCAGATACTTGCCTCTGTAACCTTTTAGAGGGAACAACTGTACTGATTTTTCTGCTTGTTCTGTAATTTCATAAGAATGGAATTATACAGAATGACCCCTCTAGGGGCTGGCGCTGTGGGCAGTGGGTTAAAGCTCCAGCCTGCAGTGCAGGCATCCCATATGGGTGCCGGTTCCAGTCCTGGCTGCTCCTCTTCTGATCCAGCTCTCTGCTATGGCCTGGGGAAGCAGCAGAAGATGGCTCAAGCCCTTGGGCCCCTGCACCCACGTGGGAGACCTAGAAGAAGCTCCTGGCTCCTGGCTTCAGATCAGCTCAGCTCTGGCCCTTGTAGTCATTTGGGGAGTAAACCAGCGGATAGAATACCTCTCTCTCTTTCTGTAACTCTGTCTTTCAAATAAATACATCTTTTTTAAAAAAATGACCCTGCAGCCATCTTTCACACACCAGACATGTGAGGGTCACTCTTTCTGTGGCACACAGCAGCACGGCATATGTCAGTAGCTCACTTCTGTGTATTGTTGAGTAGTCTTCTGGTCAGCAAGAGTTTGTTCACCGCATCACACTAATGATTCTTATAGAACTAGGAGTAAACTAAACACAAACCATGAAACACCAGGCCTAAACCAAACTATCTTTAGTTATATGAAGTGTACATGGTCTCTAGAAAGAGGTCAAACAAAAATGACCCAACTACTGGGACAAATGATATGTGGATCAACATGCCTTCTCTCTTGTCTCCTATTGGTCGATCCTTCTGCCAAACCACATATCTTAAAAAAAATTTATTTGAAAGGCAGAGTGACAGGGAGGGAGTGAGGGAGATGAGAGGGAGAGGGAGAGGGATAGGGAGAGGGAGAGAGAGAGAGAGAGGTCTTCCATGCACTGGTTCACTCCCCAAATGGCTGTAATAGTCAAGGCTAGGACAGACTGAAGTCAGGAGCCAGGAGCTCCATCTGAGTCTCCCATGTGGGTGGCAGGGCCCATCCTCTGCTGCTTTCCCAGGTGCACTAGCAGGGAGCTGAATCAGAAGCAGAGCAGCCAGGACTTGAACCAGCACTCTGATATGGGATGCCAATGTCGAAAGCAACAGCTTAACCCACTGTGTCACAACACCAGCCACTGTTCCACACATCTTGATTACTGTAACTATAGAGGTTTTTTAAAGATGTATTTATTTATTTGAAAGGCAGAATTAGAGAGAGAGAGAGAGAGATGGAGAAACAGAGAGATCTGCAAGGGCCAGAGCAGAGCTGATCCAAAGCCAGGAGCTTTTTCCATGTCTCCCACACGGGTGCAGGGGCCCAAGGACTTGGGACATCTTCTGTTGCTTTCCAAGGTGCATTAGCAAGGATATGGATCAGAAGTTGGGCAGCTGCCCACATTAGATACCGGAGCAGCAGATGGTGGCTTTACCCACTCTGCCACAGTGCCAGCCCCACTATAAAATCTTAAGATTGGATAAAGTGCTTTCCCCAAATTTATTTCTCTTTTAAAAAAAAACTGTTTTAGGTGAACTCATTCCTTTCAACATCAAATTAATTTTAAAACAATCCAATCTATTTATTTGAAAATTTGCCAGGATTTTGATGAGTTTAATTATGTTTAAGCCTATATGAGTATATCAGTTTGAGGAGAATTAACATATTTACTATGTAAGTCTTCAAATCCATGAACATGGTATGTCTCTTTATTCGTATCTTCTTTCATTTTCTTTCATCAGTGTTTTACGTTTTTGTGGCCTATAAACCCAAGGACATATTTTTTGGGGGGGGAAGTTTCAAGTAATACTGTAATTCTAATGTCAGAGTGCTCTGCATGTTAATTTCTTATCTCAAGATCTTGCTAAACTGTTATTTGTTCTAATTAGTTCAGAGCATTGGTTTTTGTAAATTCCTTGGCATTTTCTACATAGACAAGTTTGTCTTCAATATCTTCTTTATCTACATTTTTTTTTCTTTTTCCTTAGAACATGCACCAGTATGCTGAGTAGCAGTGGTGAGAGCAAGCATTCTTGCTTTGTTCCCGGTATTAGGGGATGCATTCAATCTTCGTTTGCTAACTAAAATGTTAGCTGTAAGGTTTCTGTAGATGATCTTGATCGGGTTGAGGATGTTGCCCTCTGGTTGAAGGTTTTAGCATGAACTGGTGTTGCTTTGGTCACAGGCTGTTTCTGTTGATGTGATCATGTGATTTGTCTTTTTAGTCTGTTAACACAGTGAATTGTAATGGTAGATTTTTGGATAGTGTACTAGTCTTGCATCCCTACCTGGAATAAACCATTTAATCATGGCACACACTTCTTTTTCTTACACTGCTGAATTCTATTTTGTGATATTTTGTGAAGGGCTTTGCATCTTTATTCATGAGAGATACTGATCTGTAGCTTTCTTTTTGCACTATTGTGTCTGATTTTGGTGACATGGTAATACTGGATTCATAAAACATTTTGAGAAGCTTTCCTTCCTCTTCTGTTTTTACAGAAAATTTGGAACAACTGATGTCAACTCTTTCAAAGTTTGTATGACTCTGGTGAAACTGTCTGGGGCTCATAGTTTCGTTTCTGAGAGTTCTTAAATGAAAAAATCAATAATATTAACGATTTTAAGGTTGCTCTAATTATTTATCTCATGCTGTATGAGTAGTAGCTTATTCTTTTCAAGGTATGGCCAAATTTAGAGTGTAGAGCTGGTTGCGGTATTTCTATTATCATTTTGAGTTCTGCAGGGTCTGTAGTGGTACCTTTTATTTCATCCCTGATATTAAGGATTTATGGCTTCTGACTTTTCCTTTCATGCTGGCTACAGGTTTGTCAATTTTATTGATCTTTTCAAAGAAGCAGCTTTTTGTCTTTTTGTCCTTCCTTCCATTGCTTTGAGTTCCCTTTGTTCTTCTTTTTTCAGGTTCTTGGGGTGGGAACTGAGATTACTCACATGAGGCTTTCTTTCCTGAAGTAAGTCTTTAATGCTATAAATTTCCCTCTCAGACCTGCTTTAGGTGTGTTCAATAGATTTTGATGTATTGTATTGTAAGTTTTATTAGTTCAGTGTATTTTTAAATCTTCCTCTTTGACCCATGGATTATTTACAAATGTATTGCTTAATTTTCAAGTGATTATAGATTTTTCTATGACTTTCTGTTATTGATTTCCAGTTTGATTCCATTGTGGTCAGAGAACCAACAATGCATGATTTCAGTTCTTTTCAATGCATTGGGTGAGCCAGGGTATTTTCTTCCTTGGTAAATGTTCTGTCTGTTTCTTTTCCTTCTTCTTTTCTTATTTTTTAAAGATTTATTTATTTATTAATTTGAAAGTCAGAGTTACACAGAGAGAGGAGATAGAGAGAGGTCTTCCATCCTCTGGTTCACTACCCAGATGGCCACAATGGCTGGAGCTGCGCTGATCTGAAGCCAGGAGCTTCTTCCAGGTCTCCCATGCCAATGCAGGGGCCCAAACACTTGGGTCATCTTCTACTGCTTTCCCAGGCCACGGCATAGAGCTGGGTCAGAAATGGAGCTGCTGGGTCTTGAACCGGTGCCCATATGGGATGCCGGCACTGCAGACAGCGACTTTACCAGCTATGCCACAGTGCTGACCTCTCCTCTCCTCTCCTCTCCTCTCCTCTCCTCTCCTCTCCTCTCCTCTCTTTCTTTCTTTCTAAGAGTTATTTATTTATTTGAGAGGCAGAATTATGAGGGTGGGGGCAGTCTTCCATCCACTGGTTCACTCCCCAAATGGCCACCACGGCCCCAGCTTGGCTAATCCTAGCACCCATGTGGGAAGCCTGGATTGAGTTCCTGGCTTCCAGATTTGGCCTAGCTCAGCTGCTGCCATTGCAGACATTTGGGAGGAGCCAGTGGATAGGAGCTCACTGTTTTTCTCTGCCTCTTAAATGAATAAATAAATAAATAAAAATTTAAAATAGTCTAGATCCTTGTTTATCAAAATGAACAGCTCTTATAAAGCAAGTTTTAGAATAATATGAAAAATATGATGCTATTTGTGCAAAATTTTTAAAATACATAAAACAATGCCATACATTATTTATGATTGTACATACATGTAGAAAAATATAAAACCAAGAATTTAATGAATTTACAGCAAATCTATGGTGATATCTCTCTCCCAGGAAGGCAGAGAAATGATGGCATCAGTACAGGGAGTAAAGCTAACTTCATTTTCACTTGTATTACTTTATTTGTTTATCAGATTTCTGAGGACAGAAAAACTCCATGAATGAGTTGGTCCTTAATCTTTGTAATCAACAAGTACAAAAGAATCATGAAAACATTCGATCAGTTTCTCAGCTGATACAAACATTCTTTTCTCATGAGTTGTTTTTCCTAGTGCATCATGATTTTAAATAAAATGTTCCATTGTTAAACTAGCTGAGTATTAACATACAACCAAACTGCCAATGAAGTTTTCAGGAAACAAGCATGAGATCAACACTGTGATTGATTCATAGACTGAAATGAAGTTTAGGGTCACTACTTCCTAATCAAAACTCTTCACGGTGGACCTAATGATTATTTCTTCCTCCATTCAAGAAATGCTAAATGAGTAACTCCTCAGGGCGACTATTTCCTATTCCCCAGGCTCTGGGGCCACTGTTGGCAACTTCCCTGAGCCACGGAGCTCTGGGGCCACTGTTGGCAACTTCCCTGAGCCATGGAGCTCACTGTGTGGAGTGGAGAATTCCTAACGACCAAATAGTCACACAGCAAAGCTGAACATGCACACATGAACAACAAAATAAATGGGGGTGTTTTGTTCAGCTTCATGACATGAGTGGAGAAAAGAGTTGTCTAGTCCCAGAGAGAAGCAAAGTCCTTCTGTTGGGGTGGGGGGTCAGCCTGGGGGTCAAGGAAATGTGACAAGAAGAAAAACCCGAAAGCATTGGGATGGATTAAAGGAAAGAAATGAGAACCTGAAATGGGCCAGAAAGGAAGGTTGGGCCCCACGTGCCATTACAATGGGCTTGGCTTTCATTTTAAGAGCATGGGGAAGCCATCAAACGGTTCTAAGTGGTTGGACTGGTCAGCCTCTGGAGTGACGATTCCACCTGAAGTGGAGCAACTGGACTGGAAGTGGTCAGCGCAGGTACAGCTAGAACAATCAGGAAGCTACTTTAGGTGAATGGAGGTAGCTTGGACTAATGTGATGGTGATGGTGGAGGTGGTGGTGATGGTGATGGTGATGGTGGAGGTGATGGTGATGTTGGAGGTGGTGGTGATGTTGGAGGTGGTGGTGATGGTGATGGGGGAGGTGGTGGTGATGGTGATGGTGGAGGTCGTGGTGATGGTGGAGGTGATGGTGATGGTGATGGTGGAAGTGATAGTGATGGTGGAGGTGGAGGTGGTGGTGATGGTGGAGGTGGTGGTGATGGTGATGGTGGAGTTGATGGTGATGGAGATGGTGATGGTGGAGGTGATGGTGATGGTGGAGGTGATGGTGATGGTGATGGTGGAGGTGGTGGTGATGGTGATGGTGGAGGTGGTGGTAATGGTGGAGGTGGTGATGATGGTGATGGTGATGGTGGAGGTGGTGGTGATAATAGAATTGTTGGTGATAGAAGCAAATGGAAACCTACCCATTATTTAGGAAGCAAAATGAACAATATTTAGTTATTCTTAAAAATGAAGTATGTGGGGCCGGCGCCGCGGCTCAATAGGCTAATCTTCTACCTGCGGCACCGGCACACCAGGTTTTAGTCCTGGTTGGGGCACCAGATTCTGTCCCGTTGCCCTTCTTCCAGGCCAGCTCTCTGCTGTGGCCAGGGAGTGCAGTGGAGGTTGGCCCAAGTGTTTGGGCCCTGCACCCCATGGGAGACCAGGGTAAGCACCTGGCTCCTGCCTTCAGATCAGCGCAGTGCGCTGGCCACAGCGCACTGGCTGTGGTGGCCATTGGAGGGTGAACCAACGGCAAAGGAAGACCTTTCTCTCTGTCTCTCTCTCTCTCCCTGTCCACTCTGCCTGTAAAAAAAAAATGAAGTATGTGGAACAAGGATACTTCAAGCTTATTTTGCAGAAAGTCTAGGAACCATCTCAGCTTGCTCTTGGTTGAGTGTCATGGGTGCATCTGCTAACCTTTTTTCTATACTACAGTTTAACAACGTGCCTCAAATGTTAGCGTTCAGCCCTCCATGGTGACAGCAACCATCTTGCGATGTTCTTGATTGCTATGGTGGGTTAAAACTGCACACTCTTTGCTACTTCTGTTACCAAGGGATGAGGGTCTATGTCATTTTGCCTGTTAACCTGGGCTGGTCTATGACTGCTTTGGCAAATAACTCATGGGGGGAATGCTGTGCATCTCTTGTGAAGCTGGGTCAGAAGCCTTGCAGCGTCTGCCTAGGTTTCATTGAGCACTCTCTCTGGCAGCTCTGAGCCACCATGACGGAATCCAAGTTGTTTGTGAACACATGTTTTAGGTGTCACATGTAGACTCTCTGGTCACTAGTCCTCACCTTCCAGCTGCACCCACCAAAGCCCCAGACTTTTGGAGAAGACTTCTTAGATCCCCCAGCTCCGTTCATCCGTGAGCTGAGAAACACTGTATGACCATGCTGGTTGAGCCCTGCCTCAACACCAGTCCCCACAACACAGAGTAAAAGTTGCTGTATAAGGTTGTTAAGTTTGAGGGTACTCTGTTAGGCGGTAATGACTGGAATGCCTGATTTTCCAGAAATAATGCTCTTCACTGTATTAGTCCATTTGCCATTGCTATAACAAAATACCCAAGGCTGGGTGCTTTCTAAAGAGAGGTTGCTTAGCTCTCAGTTTTGGGGGCTGGAAGTCCAAGATCAGGTGGCTCAACAATTCAGTCTCCAGTGAGGGTGCCCTTGGCTGCATCACACCGCAGTGGATGGCATGATTAGGGGAGTACCTGTGAGACAGAGAAATCCCTGGGAGAGACAGGAAGTCAGAGAGAGAGAAGGAAGGTGGTAACAACCTTCCCACCTCTGAAAGGTCCCACCACCTCTTGGCATCACCACCTGAGGAAGACACTTCCAACACTTGAAGGTAAGCAAGGGTGTGTTCTGCCTTGTGACACAGAACGTGTCAGCTCCTTGGTGGTGCAGACCACACCCAGCCCCATGATGAGACTTCCTTTCCATCCATAGCATCTGGTCCCTGAGCCTGGGGAGTCAGGACTTGTGTAATGGATGCTGCTGCCAGCAGTTGGGTCCCCCAGCGCTGGAATGATGCATGGCCCAGTCACGGAGGGTATTTAAATTACTCAATTTGAACAGTCTTCCCCATGGAAAAGATTAAATCCCAGCTAACGGAAAGATGCATGAAACGTGGGGGGTGGGGGTGGCAGGGGACACCTGTCAACAGTGCCATCTCTCATCAGACCTCGGTTCAGCAGAACCATCACTTCTTGGCGGCTGCTTGGAGAGAGATGGAGCCTGCGTGACTGCTGGGGTGTCCACAACAAGGGAAGCAAATTGATGACTGCACCTGGTAACTCTTAAAAAGTCTGTGTGGTCCAGTTACGCTTTTCTACTTACTGTGTCTGTTGTCGAATGGCATTTCTTCCTGGGATAAAAGCTCACTGAGGCCGGCGCCGTGGCTCACTAGGCTAATCCTCCGCCTTGCGGTGCCGGCACACTGGGAGAGTACTGCAGGATGGCCCAAGTGCTTGGGCCCCTACTCCCACATGGGAGACCCAGAGGGAGCTCCTGGTTCCTGGCTTTGGATCAGCCCAGCTCTGGCCATTGCAGCCATTTGGGGAGTGAACCAGCAGATGGAAGACCTTTTTCTCTGTCTCTCCTTCTCTTTGTCTGTAACTCTGCCTTTCAAATAAATAAATAAAAGTATTTATAAAAAATGACCTTTGTGTTTTAACAGTGAAAACAACCTAAAATCAACAAAAATGGTTAAATTGAAAACCAAGGAGAAAACATTTTTAAACATCTTTTTCATCACAGTAAATGAATAAACAAAGTAAATGAGATGGGCTTTTAAAAAAGATTTATTTATTTATTTGAAAGGCAGGGAGAAAGGAAGACATACATAGAGAGATTGCCCATCTGCTGGTTCACTTCCCCAGATGCTCGCTAATAGCTGGAGCCAGGCCAGGCTGAAGTCAGGAGCATGGAACTACATGCAGGTCTCCCATGTGGGTGGCAAGGGTCCAAGTACTTGGTCTGTTAGCTGCTGCTTTTTCAGGCACATTAGCAGGGAGTTGGATTGGAAGTGGAGCAGCTGGGATTCAAGCTAGTGCTCTTATGGGATGCTGGCATTGCAGGCTACAGCTTAACCCACTGCACCACAATGCTGGTCCCTAGGAGATGGACTTTTAAAAGGGGCTAGAAAACGGTACAAATAAAGAATCATAGGAACAGAAAGGAATAAATAAACATAGATACTTGAGACTTTTTAAAATTTCAAAGGAAAAAATGGATAAATTTGGCTAGAACAAAAACCTCTGTACAACAAAAGACAAAGTGAAAACATGCCTTAGTAAAATTGATAAGAAGAAACAAGAAAAGAACCCAATAGGAAAATAGCCAAAAATGAACAGATAATTCGTGGATAGGGCAATCTGTTCAGCAAATGAATACATGGAAAAAGTGCCCAAGCTGGGCCAGCGTGGCAGTGCAGCAGACTAAGCCAGGGATGGTGATGCCAGCAGACCATATGGGAGCGTTGATGTCTTCCTGGTTGCTCTGTTTCCCATCCAGCTCCCTGCTGATGGGCCTGGGACGACAGTGGGAGAGAGCCCAAGCGCTCGGGCCCCTGCTACCCACGTGGGAGACCCAGATGGAGTTCTGGGCTCCTGGCTTCAGCTTGGCCCAGCCTTGGCTGCTACAGTCATTAGGGGAGTGAACCAGCAGGTGGAAGATCTCTGTCTCTGTCTCTGCCTCTAATTCTGCCTTTCAAATAAATATATATATTTTTTTAATGAAAAAGACAGACTGCCCAAGCCCATGAGGAATGAGGCAAAGGCAGATCAAAGCAACCAGATGCTGTGTCCTCCTGTCCTCTCAGACCCAAAATGCAGAAGCCCGAGAAAGAGCAGCAGGAGAGGGGAGAGGCAGGCGCGGTCAAACCTCCCATGCGACAACTTCGGTGCAGGTTCTGAAAGACGCCCTGCAGGGTCCATGAAGCTGGACACCTATCAGGGTCCCATGAAGCCAGGCGCCTGGCAGGGTTGGTGAAGCTGGACGTCTGGCAGGGTCCCGTGAGCAGGAGCTCCGGTCCCTCCCCCTAGCTGTGCTTCCAGCGCTTTCCCCACAGCATGGCGCTTTCCCTCACACCAGCCAGTTCTCCATCTCTCCAGATCCCCACTGCGTCGCCCAGTGCTCAGCTTGATTCTGACAGGTACTGGAGGGAGCACAGCCCCCGAGGTGGAGGGCGAGGAGTGGGGTGGGTGCCGAGCAGCTGGTCCTCTCCTGCTGCCCCCCAGGTTCCCAGCATCTCGGTGTATCCATCATCTCAGAGGCTGTCGGAACCCTTTCCCTTAGGGTTTCTAAGGAGGTCCTGCTGCCAGGCAGTGTGACAGATTACATCATGGGTGATGGACTTCTGTTCCAGCTCCTCTCCCCTCCTTGGAGGCCGATGGCAGAGGAGGCTGCCAGTTCCGACCCTCCTCATCCTCAAGCTCTCTGGGGTCGGTGGAGAGCTACTCAGTGTAAACTGAGCTATGGTTGCAAGGGGCTTGCTGCTGATCGCGAAAGGTGTTCCTCTCGACCTCATCCCTCAGGCTATTGCAAGGGTGTTCAGGCTGTGAGTCAGGAACTGAGATGAAGAGCAGATACAGAATCTCACTGGATCCCAAATTGTCTTCTTTAGGCTCGGCCACGCTGAGCAGGCAGTGCGCATCCTCGGTATCACCGCATGGTTTCACGTGGTTCTGGAGCTTCAGCTCTCAAATCCGCCTTCCAAGTGACAAGAAGAGGGAAACGGAGGACAAGCAGAGGGGCACAGTCTCGTCTTTCCCCTTTTAAGGGAATCTTCTTGAGGTACCTTTCTCTGAAGGGAGGAGAGAACTTCCACTTTGACTATGACCTTGTCTAAATAAGATAAGAGTCGGTGAACTCAAAAGGCTTCCATAGCCTTGGCAGCTCATGACTGGAGCATAGGGAGATTACTGATGCCATAAACAGGAGTGTCAGTTTGTAAAGTCAACAACAGGAGTCACTGTGCACTTACTCCTCATGTAGGATCTTTGTCCTTAATGTGCTATACATTGAGATTTAATGCTATAACAAGTACTCAAACAGTATTTTTCACTTTGTGTTTCTATGTGGGTGCAAACTGTTGAAATCTTTACTTCATGTATGCTAAACTGATCTTCTGTATATATAGAAAATTGAAAATGAATCTTGATGTGAATGGAAGGGGAGAGAGAGCGGGAAAGGGGAGGGTTGTTGGTGGGAGGGAAGTCATTGGGGGGGGGAGCCAATGTAATGCATAAGCTGTACTTTGGAAATCTTTATTCATTAAATAAAAGTTAAAAAAAAAAGGAATCTTCTTGTGTAGGAAGCTCCTGCTTATGCAGTAATGGTCAGAGTATAGACATGGCCACCCCTGAGAGCGAGAAAAGTAGAAATGGTAGCCTTGTAAGTGCACATGCTGCTCTGAATAAGGATGGGAGAGGGTGTTCAGGATGCAGCAAGAATCCTTTGTGTCTCCACTTAAAGGTTTGTGTTTAGAAGAAGGCTAAATAAATGGCAGTGTTTCCATCTGCTCAATGGAGTGCTGTGTGGTGGTTAAAATGAGAGGAATGGAGCCACATAAATCCACACGCAGCACCCTCAAAACAAAGTCTCTTGCCTGAAAAAGCAAGTTGCAGAATGGCTTCAACTAAACCATCTCATTTGTGTAAAATCCTGTAGAACAATACAACGTATCTTTTATGGCTACATAAACTATATATGTTGGGGAGAATAGAAACACTAAGAGCAGGATGGTGTCACCTCCAGGAAGGCAGGGGAAGGTGGGATCAGACAGACCCACAGAGGTTTCTTCACAGAGAAAAGAATGAGATTTGGAGGAAATGGAAAAGTGCTGAGACATGGTAAGGTGACACTGTGCATATGGTATGCAATTCCTTGTTCTCTACACACTTCTGTGTGCTTAGCATCTTTCTTCTCCAACAGCTATTTATTTCCATTTAAAAAGCAGAGAGGGGGCCATCATTGTAGCATAGTGGGCAAAGCCACCACCTGCGATGCAGGCATCCCAGCCGTGGGTGCTGGTTTGGGTCCCGGCTGCTCTACTTCCAGCTGCCTGGGAAAAGCAGCAGAAATAGCCCAACTGTTTGGGCTCTTGCCACCCACGTGGGAGAACTGGAAGAAGCTCCTGGCTTCAGCATGGCCCAGCCCTGGATGTTGTGGCTTTCTGGGGTGTGAACCAGTGAATGGAAGATCTCTCTCTCTCTCTCTCTCTCTCTCTCTCTCTCTGTAACTTTGATTTTCAAATAAAAAAAAAATCTTAAAAAAAAGGCAGAGAGATCTTCCAACCACTGCTTCAGTCTTCAAATGCCCACAACAGGATGGCCTGTGCTGTGAGTCGCCTTCCACTGGGGAAGGAGAAAGAATCACGGCTCCGGCGCAGGGAAGGATGGGAAGGCAGCACGATGCTGATTAGATGCCGGCTGAGTTATGGAGTCTTCCAGAAGAGGGGGAGTCGCTGGGCTTGGGGATGCAGCCAAGGGGAACGGTGGAAAGCGATAAATTCCCATGGCTGCAGGACCTGTTGGTGGCAAACACTCGGCGCGGAGAGCCGGGAAGGAAGGGAAGAGAGCGTGGAGTCAGATTTTGTCTCAGCTCCAGCACCTCGAACGCGGTAAAAGACAGCTGGCACGGTGGCCGCTGTCCCAGTCCTCGGTCTGCAGCTCCCTGGGGCCAGCTCCGCAGCCCAGCTTCTGTCTGCCACCTGGAGTTGGGAGAGGAAAGCTCTGTGTTACAACTGGAGCCACGCACACATGGATCAGATCTCAGATCTGCGAATGTGTGGCCGTAGGAGGGATTAGCAGACAACAAAATGCCATTAAAAGCTGAGACGCAAGAGATCCACTCCCCCTGAAAACATGCAGGCCCCTTCGACGAGTTCTCTCCCAGCCAAAGCCCGCGGACTCCCATCTTGTCAAAATCACTGCTAATTAATAGCTTTCCACTTCCCACTGAAAGACAAACAATTTACAGGGAAGTCAGGCAAGCCCACGCATAATCACTCTAACACCTTCCATGTATGTTTTGAAACGTGCTCTCACATTTCATGATCCTTTTATTTTACAAGATGGGTAAACTGCAGACAATTATGGCCATAATATGGCTGAGGTGTTTGGCTTTTATCTCTTTGTAGTAAATTGTGGTTGTTCAAGCCTTCTCAGTAATGGTTTCCACTGCTCTCTTGATTTCTTCCTATCACCCGGCAATAAATATGACTTTTTTTTTTAAAAAAGAGAATGTTATTTTATTATGTCACCTGTTCAACCAGCAATATAATAATTAAATAATTTCTTGGTAAGCACAACTCAATTGAATTAATTCCACTAACACAAATATTGTATGGTACATGCCTCTGAAAATCTAATATTAAGTGTATTAACTCTGTTGCGTGCCATTTTTCTCTGTATAGGCAAAAAGTGCTGTCTGGATAATTGAGCAGGCAATTTTGCTTTTGAAAGATGTTATCAAAGGACACGAGGATTTAATTTCAGATTTTTATTAGAAGACAACACGTTCCACTTGGGATCCTTGGCACAAGACCCACGGCTGCCATGCTTCAGAGGTGTGTGCACGCCTGCCAAGGAGGGCAAACATCAAAGCTAGGGCTATGGGGACAGTTGCACCACAAAGGGCATCCTTTGCTTCTGAGACTCATTCTCTTGATTGCCTGTTCCTTTGGAAATGTCCTTAGGCCACCTTGGCCAGAGGCATTCTTGGACTTCTGAAAATGTGAAACTTGTGTAAAAAAAAAAAAAGGATTAAGATTTAAAGGTAACAGCTCTGTTAGGATAATCTCCCACAGAAACCCTCTAAACAATGGAGAATATTATCCTTACACCTTTTGACTGTTGGCTGTCCTTTGGGGGTGATCTCAAGATGTGATTCCGGAAAATAGGCAATCTATTAGTGTGATTTAAGGATTCCTTCCCAAATTCTCCCCTCAGTAGGGCTCAGCAGGGAAATATGGTATATATAGTGCGCCTTCCTTCACAGTGACATGGGTGTCCTCCCATTAATTAGGTTATGGAAATGCAGAGCTAAATTGTCATCCAGGGCAAGTAAAATGAAATGGACTCTTTTTTATCTTTTTGCCTCCTGAATTTTGAATTCATTGAATACGGCAGGCTATAGCAAACGCATTCCTCTAAGACCCTCTGACATTTGAAAGTCAAAAATCTGCAGTGCGACCTTCTTTCTTCCCAGGCCCTTTCCTCCTTCTTCCTAGTCCACCGACACCATCACATCAGGGAGAGAGACCGTCACAGTCCTAAGCGGTCATTTATGTGATAATAATGATGACGGAGTGCTTCCCATGGCTCTCTTGATTTTACCGAGTGGCTTTGCAAATATTAGCTCACTTGTGTGCAAACCCAAGATCCCTAGCAATTGGCGACGGTGGTGGCTGGGAAGGGTGTAGGGTTTGATTTCCCTTTCACACTCAGAGTAGGGAATCAAAGCAAAGAGAGATGGAATAGCTCCACTTTGCTTGTCTTCCCCTCTCTATTAATTCCAAATCCATCATGAGCTCCTTGGACCTTGGCCAAATTTTATGTGGGTGCTGCTCTTGTTGGCTGATGTTCTTTCTTCGCGATCCTGAAGGTCCCCTTGGAAGGCCAGGAGGTGGCCTCCCCCTACTCCTCTTGGATTCACCCATCCTGAAACATGACCTTGCTCTACTCTTCTGCAAGCGTTGTGATGATGGGGATGCAGGTTTGCACTGCAGGGCCAGCAGAGCTGTTGGGTGACTCACGGGAATATCATATTTAGCACGTTTCCCCCAGTGAAATGTATGTATTTAGATGACACATAATACTGTTTAAAAGCCAAATCAGCTTGGCTCTTAAACTCAGCCTCATGGAAGAAAATGGAGGAGTGGAAAAGACAGAATGAGCTCACTTGGGAGAGCCAGCTGGCCAGAGAGTCCTTTCAGGCCATCCAGGCAATGAGCTCACACAGGGACATCGATCGTGGACGCTGAACTGTGGGGCATAAGAAATAGGAAGTGGCCTTATAACCAGCTCACCCCAAACATTTGTGGCTCACAAATATTGCCACTGGCCATGGGGGACCCTGATGGTACACAAGCTTTCTGGAGAGAAAAACACAGTCATCTACCACTTGAGTTCATAGGGCCTCTTGGGAATTGATAGCAGCGTTATGGCTTTTATCCTCTCTGTAGGTCATCCTCTGAAAGGTAACAAGGCCATCAGCACTTGAACAAGCCAGATGGCCCACTCAGCTGAGACAGGCTCCCCCTGGAACCATCCTCCCCCCGGTTCCTCTGTTCCCAGGCTTGACGCTACTGCGCTTCACTGAGCTGGGGCTCAGAGCAGCCCCCAAACACAGGGAGTTGTGGGAAAAAGACACTAAGGAGGTTAATGTCTAATTTTGTTTTTTACTGTTCTTCTTGGTGATGTGTGAAGCTGGTGATGTGCTCAGGGGCGCTCTCTAAAAGCTCTCATTTTGTAAAGTATGTCACCTTGAACCTGCTCACCTTCAATGCATCTCCCTCCTTCCAGCTCACCTGCACAGGGTCTTAAGATCTTCCTGTTTTCGTGTCATCAATTTCCCTTTTCTTGTCCTTTTCATCTGGAAACCCAGGGCTTGCTGTGCTCCTCACACCCCCACCTCCTGCAGCTCTTTTAAAACAATATTAAAGGAAGCTGGGGCCAGCCCAGACACTTCTGCAGTCCCGCTCCCGACACCTCCCTGTCTGGAAGAGGCTCTGTCCTTTCATCGCTGGCATTTGTCCTGGTCTCTCTGTCATTCCTTGAGTGTGTCAAAACAGCCCCAGATCAACTGGTTGGCAGCTCAATTATTTCCAAATTCCTTGAAGGCGTGACAGGTGCAACAGAGGAAACAGCCCTTCCTGCCTAGGTCACCTTTCAGTCTGCAGAGTTGGCTTCAGATACAGGCTCTTGGGGAGAGTATCTTTCACAGGTCACCCTGCGCCTTCCTTTCCCATCCTCTCCTGAGCCAGGGCCCTGGCCTCTAGCTTGTGGTTTCCTGCACAAAGTCAGGGCGACTGTTATTCTGTGTTCTATCCTGGAGGCCCAGAGAAATTTTCAGACTTCTCTGTGGCAGCAGTAATGATGCTGACGGTGGTGATGATGATGATGCTGGTGATAAAGACAGTGGTGGTGGTGGTGATGATGCTGATGTTGGTGATAATGACGGTGGTGGTGGTGATGATGATGTTGGTGATAATGACAGTGGTGGGGGTGGTAACGATGATGATGTTGGTGATACTGACGGCGGTGGGGGTGGTGATGATGATGATGTTGGTGATAATGACGGTGGTGGGGGAGGTGATGAGGGTGATGATAATGAAGATGATGCTGGTGACGATAACGTTGGAAGTAGTGGTAACGAAGATGATGATGGTGGTTGTGTTGGCATGGTGATGATGATGAAAATGATGTTGATGGCAATATTGGTGGTGGTGGTAATGACAGCAACAGTTAACACTGCAAGGCACCATTCTTAGTGGTTTGCATGTATTAATTACTCAGTCTTCAGGTCATCTGTATAAGCCAAGTATTATTGCTATGACCACCCCTATTTTACAGATGAAGAGATCGAGGCACAGAGCTGTGAAGGGACTTCTGAAGGTGACATAGCTAAAAAAGGAATCGGGTCCAGACAGCCTGGCTCCAGAGCTCACGCTCTCAGTCACTGCGCTAACTGTGGAGATGTGCAGTGGTGCTGTGGAGCAGCGGGTTAAGTCGCCGTTGGTGACACTGTCTTCCCTGATTGCAGTGCCAATTCAAGTCCCAGCTGCTCCTCTTCCTCTCCAGCTCTCTGCTAGGAAAGCAGAAGAGGGCCCAAGTGCTTAGACACATGTGTGGGAGACGTGGATGGAGTTCCTGGCTCCTGGCTTCATCTTGGCACAGATCTGGCTGTTGTGGTCATGTGGGAACTGAATAAGCAGGTAGATCTCTCGATCTCTCTCTTTTTCTCTCTCTCCCTCCCCCAACCCCTCCTCTCTCCCTCTGTCTGTCGTTCTGCCTTTCAAATAAACAAATCAATAAAAGGTCCAGATGCTTCATAGTCCTCAGGGCAACAGAACTAGAAGCAAATGAAATTGTGCTAATTTTAAGCAGAATGATCATTAACTATGTTAATGACCCCCACAAGCAGAGAGGGTGGGATGGAAGGTGAGTGGACAGATGAGACCCACCAGGCTACATCTTTCATCCAAAAGAGTCTTTTGAAGAAAATAATTACAAACAGGGGAAAACAGAGCAGGGAGCCTGGCACCTGGTTACCTGACCTCCACAATGGCCCCAAGGGATCTGACCCTGGAGGCCTATGGGTTCTTTAGAAGACAACTGGGGAACGTACTGGGCCCAGGTGTGGTCAACAACACCGACCACCACTTACTACCTACCTGCTACCCCCAGCTACTTTTCTTATCACTTCTAAGGCTCAAAGCAGTGTTTGAAGTGAGCTGTCAGCAGCCTCATTTCATAGGGGAGGACTGGAAGCTCAGGATGCTTCATGACCAACTCAGCTTCACACAGTCTAAGTTGGTGGCCAAGCCAGGATTTGAGCCAAGACGGTGTGACTCAGAGAGCCGACTCCTTTGCAATATATCGACTGCTTGCTATACATTACCCCATGGAAATTGGAGTCATCGGTTTCCTCTCATACACACATGACTCCCTGCCTTGGGCCACAGAAGACTCTAGCACAGCCGTCAAGTGTGATTTCTCTGAGCAGCACCTGTGTGGCTGCTCTCGCTCCCACACCCATTCATTCCCTGCCCGGTGGATTATTTTTTATGTCCGCAGCCACCCGCTGGATGCAGATGGAGGCTGAGAGCTGGCTCAGCTGAGCTGTAATTCCCCAGTCCCCTCTGTGGCGCTCACACGGCCGGGGTCACATCTGTGAACCGACATCCACTCCAGCGCTGTGGCTGTTCGCGCTGACAGGTCCCACACTCCTGCCAAGCAACCGTCCGCATTTCATCCATGAGCTCCTGCCACTCTCTCAGGTGGACGCCATCTGCTCACAGAGACTGATCTGCACTTACTTCTTTCCAATCTGGCCTAGAACACCCTGCTATTGACCAAGGCTTGATCTAGTACCTGTCTGCCAGAGAAGCTACTCCAATAATCTCTGTGGACCAAGGCGAGGCAGCCATTCGATCCATTAGTTCTTCACTGCTGGTCCTTGCCTCTGCAGGGCGCATCTGCTAGCCAGGCCATCCTTTTCAAATACAAAGTGAGCCCCCGAGGAGGAGCTGGGCTTTGCTCTTGCGGTAGGATGCTGACTCTCTCTGCTTTGTGGTCAGGGTATCAGCTTCAGGGCCAGGTGATGTGGCTGAAGTCCTGGCTCTACCACACCCACCTGGAGAGCTTGCCTGTCCAGTGCTACTTTCTCCCTCTTTGGGCAAGGCAAGCAGACTGCCCATCATGGAGATCAGGTCACAGCAATTGGCATGAGTGTTTTTCAAGCGGAGCCTGGAGGGGAGACCCTGTCATCTTACAGACCATCCCAGGTCCTTTCTGGTCTTTTCTCACTTCTGCAATAGAGACGGCATGTTTGGAGCAGGTAAGACTGACGTACAGAGAATGAGAATCGGCAGCTGTCACCCCTGCAGCTCCACCCCTGGCCTTTCTGGTTACATGAGCCAATGCATCCTCTCTGTTGGCTTGGTTAGTGTGAGTTGAGATCCTATCGACTACAACCAGTCCAGTTCAACCCAGCCCCCAGTTGAGTTTCCTGCTGAGTCTCTCCTCTGTGATATCATGAAAGGGTCTCTTCTCATGAAATTGGCTTGAGAGGCTCTTGAAGGCTACACAGCAAAGTGTTGGCAGCCCAGTTACGTCTGGCTGTGCCTCAGAGGATTCTCTGCTTCTGTTTGGACAATGCTTTTCCTTTCTTTCAGTGATTCAAACTGTTCACAAAGCACTTTCCCATCCTGTGCCTGCTTCTCTAAGTGCTGTCAGCCACCCTTTAAGGCAGGATTCTGTTCGTTAAGTGAACAGCCCCACTGTGTGCCAGTTACTGGTTTTGGTGCTGGGAACACGCCAGTGATAAGACAGAGCTTGTGCTACATGAGTTCATGTTCCAGTGGGGGATGTGGAGTGGATAAGTCCCTGCTGTAAGTGTGGGCAGCGGCAAGGCTTAGGAAAGGCAAATGGAATGTCCAGGGGCTCAGGAACCATTTTCGACAGGTGACAGGTGCGTGTGGAAGTCTTTTCTGAAGGGTTGACATTCAACCAGAGAGCTGAATGAAGTCAGGGAGTAAGGCGATGGGAAGAGTATTCCAGGGAGATGCTGCAAGTCCAGAGATCCTGAGCAGGAAACACCTTGGCATAAGCTAAGGAAGCGAGGCCAATTGGATCATGAGACATGAAGGGCGAGTCTGGGTAGCCACCAGCCCGTTCAGGGCCTTCAAGTTAATTAGAAGAAGACGCACCTCTGGCAGACTAATTGCCATGGAACATCACTGTTTGGGAAACACCTGGACAGCTGTACAGGTAATCATTAGCCATGGCTTAGCAGACATAGTTAGAAAGAAGAATCAGTTCCTAAAGGGGAACATTGGATGGAACTCTAAGTCAGTGATGCCTATGAGAAACAGAACATGGGCCATGTTTGTAATTAAAAATTTTCTAATGGCTACTTTTAAAAAACAGTAAAAGTGAGTGGATGTCTTAAATTATTTTTTTTAGCCAGTATGTCCAGAACGTCAACATTTCAACATACAATCAATGTAAAATATTTGAGATGTTTTAAATTCTTCTTTTGGGGTACTATTTTTTCTTTTCTTTTCAGAATTATTTGTTTATTTGAAAGTTAGAGAGAAGGTGGGGGAGGGAGAGAGGGAGAGGGAGACGGAGAGGGAGAGGGAGAGGGGGAGGGTGAGGGAGAGGGAGAGGGAGAGGGAGAGGGGGAGAGAGGGAGAGGGAGAGAGGGAGAGAGGGAGAGAGAGAGAGAGAGACAGAGAATCTTCTATCCAGTGGCTCACTCTCCAGATGGCTGTAATAGCCAGGGCTGTACGAAGCTGAAGCCAGGATCCAGGAGCTTCATCCAGGTCTCCCACGTGGGTGCAAAGGCCCAAGCATTTGGCCCATCTTCCGCTGCTTTTCCCAGGTCATTAGCAGGGAGCTAGATTGGAAGTGGAGCAGCTGGGACTCGAACTGGCACCCATATGGGATGCCAGTGTCCAAGGCAGCAGCTTTTTTTTTTTAAGATTTATTTTTATTTATTTGAAAGACAGAGTTACAGAGAGAGGTAGAAACAGAGAGAGAAGTCTTTCATCTGCTGGTTCACTCCCCAGATGGCTGCAACGGCCGGAGTTGAGTCAGTCCGAAGCCAGGAGCCAGGAGCTTCTTCTGGATCTCCTACTCGGGTTCAGGGGCCCAAGGACTTGGGTCATCTTCTGCTTTTCCAGGCCACATCAGAGAGCTGGATTAGAAGAGGAGCAGCCGGGACTAGAACCGGCACCCATATGGAATGCTGGCACTTCAGGCCAGGGCTTTAACTCGCTGTGCCACAGTGCTGGCCCCAAAGGCAGCAGCTTTACCCACTGTGCCATAGTGCTGGCCCCTGGGTATTATTTCTTCACAATCTGGTGCATATTTTACACTTACAGATTTTTCAACTCAAGTACTAAGATTTTATCAGAAATACCCGAGCAGTATTTAGATTTCTTCAATGTGTGGTGAAACCATAGGTTTACATAACCAGGTTGTTCCAAACATACTTAAAAGTTTGCCAGCAACAAACTTAGTCATCAGTATTTGAATTAATGAAAATTAAGTTAAAAGTGCTTTCCTTCGGTGCATGAGACATATTTCAAGTGCTCAGCAGTCATGTGCAGCCAGTGGCTTCTGGAGTGAATAGAGGAGGTCAGAGAGACGCTGGATGGCTGAGAACAGGGAATGGCATAATCTCGTTACCTCCTTTATTAGGAAGATCTTTATGGAACCTGTGTGAAGAACAGACTTGTGAAGGGGCCAGGAGGGAAGCAAGGAGGCCAGCTGCAACTGGCCGGGTAGGAGACCATGGCCCCTTGTAGGTGGTGGGATGGCTGATAAGGAGGGTGGTCCGGTGCACAGACTTTGTTGCTGGAATGGGCACCTCACCTGAGAGCGAGATCACAAGCTGGACTCTTGGCTGTCGGTGGGCTTCCTGAGAGGCTAACAGAGATGAGGCCTCAAGATCCCTTACTTGGGTCGATGCTGTGGCACTGTGGGTTAAAGCCACGGCCTGCAGTGCCAGTACCCTGTGTGGTGCTGGTTCGAGTCCCAGCTGCTCCAGTTCTGATCCACTCCCTGCTGATGTGCATGGGAAAGCAGCAGAGGATGGTTCTAAGTGCTTGGGCCCCTGTGCCCATGTGAGAAAACCAGAGGCAGCTTCTGACTTTGGCCTGGCTGTTGTGGCCATTTGGGTGGTGAACCAGCAGACAGCAGATCTCTCTTTCTTTGTCTCTGTCTCTCCCTCTCTCTATCTGTAACTAAGACTTTCAAATAAATAAACAAATTTTACAAAAAAAAAAATCCTTTACTTGCATGGACGGCTCCCCCTGGCTTGGATTTTGTGATGAATTAATTTTTAAAATGCTATTTATGGTGGGTTTTTCTCATTCTAAATAAATATTCACTTTTGTATCTGATTGTATTAATAATGCTCCCCCAACAGAGGCCACCAGATTGAATAAGCTTCAAGTCCCATAAGACCCTGGATTAGCATCTGCCCTGAGGTTCGATAAGCCATATGAAAAATGAGAAACTGAGGCTCCAGGTTAAAAATGACTTGACTAAAGCAAATCAATAAGTTCCGCACGTTTTTCTGTAATGAGGCACTGTTCATCCAGTAAGTTGTCTTCAGATAATCCTCTTTCTCCTGGGGTGATCCACTCTTTTTCACGCCTTCTTCATGTATTTCTAAAGCCAGCCTTGAACTGTATTATCCTTCTAAACGCAGCAGGGTAACTAGGAGAGCTGCACCCTGGGTGTGCTTTCCTCTGAGGCACTGCACTTGTTCTGTGGTTAGGAGGGGTGTAACCTGATGCTAAAAAAGTCAAATATCTGGGCTTGGGATGCTGGCTGTGCCACCAACTCACCACGTGACCCTGATCAGTAAAACATGGAGAATAGCACCCACGAACAGGGTAGCTGTCTGGATTAAGGGAGATACTCTATGCAATAATGAACCAAATTCCTTGCAGACAGTAGGCACTCACCTCTTGTTGTTATTGTTACCTTGTTGGCTTTTTGGTGCCTTTTCTTTCAAGGCTCCCTGGTCTGCTCATCAATCCTTCATCAAGGCCAGGGTCTTGGCCCATCTACCAGGGAATCAGCCCAGCATGACCTTTATGCCACCTTACCCAAGTGATCAAATTCCTTCTCCCAGGGGTGAGAAAACTGGACACTGTGTGTCCCCTCCCTCATTAATACGATACACCGAGAAGGTTGAATCCACCTTGTTCTTAACAAGTATTAAACCTGAACCAATCAGCCAATCCAGAGAATGGGACATTCTGCAGGTACCTGGCCACAGACTCTTAAAGAACAATGTCATGAAAACAAACAAGCAAAAAGAGGTGGGGAACTATTCTAGAATAAAGGGGTCTAACAAGCTCGGAAACCTAACACTACAAGGAAACCTTGATTGTAGCTGGGTTCAAGTGAAACAAAACATTTGGGAGGCTATATTAGAGGACTGGGTTAATGTTCACGCTAATAGGTGTGATACTGACATCACAGCTATTATCAGTCAGATGTGAACAGCAACGCCCTGTATAGCATAAAAGAGAAGGTCCCTAGTTTTAGGGGATGCCTGGTGAAGTAGTTAACTGTGATGGAGTCATTAAGAAGCAAGAGAGGGAGAGGGAAAATGGTGAGCTGTCAACACTGTTCACCACAGAGTCGATGCCAGTGCTGCTACACTGCTTACACTGGGGGAAAGGTAGAAGAGGGCTTTGAGAAATTCATAGAAAAACTGAATTAAAAGATAATGAATATTTTGCAATGAACGCTTAGAAGCTCACATGTGTGTGTGTGTGTGGTACCTTTCTCTCAACTGCTCTGTAAATTTGAAAATTAAATTTAAAAAGCCGTTGTTCTTCACAGCCACTGGGCCCTTTCTGCTCAGTGAACTGTTGGTCCTGCCGTGGGCAGGTAGTGGGTAATGGATGGCTTCCATCAACAGCAATGCCAGGACTCATTTGATCACTTCACTGGTGCCATTATCAATGTTTCTCTGCACTCTGTCATCTCCCTGTGGGTCACGGCAGCTCGGGGAGAGGCACGGGTGGTGAATGCAACAAAGGTTTTTATTACATGAGATGGAGTTTCCAATCCTGGGATTCTCAGATCACCCTGTTGAGGGGTAAAGCCAGGTGCCCCACTGCTATTTTCTCCATCCCTCTCCAGGCAGGTTCCTCCCTCCATGACCCTGGCCTCCTTGTGTAGCTCTTGTCCTAGGAGCCCATCACACTGTTACCTGGCCACCAGGTCTCTGAGATGCCAACTATATTAGGCTTCTACATGTTACCCCAGGCTCCTGGCATTGGGGTATATTCGGGTAATCCAGCTTTTTCCGATTTGTCTGTTCTCTGCCCACCTAATGTCTCATTGGATGGAGGAGATTCTGTTATTCCAATTGTTTTCTTAAACAAAACTGCAAGACTTTCTTCCTGGCCTCTGTAACAGAAGACTCATCAATCTTCATCACATACTCAGCCCACACCAGCTGGCTTTCTCCCGTTTTATGTTTAGAAAATCTACTGTAATAAATGGTTCTTTTTAAACTCTTCTAGTGTAACCTTTATTGGTTGAGTGGTGATAGCAGAAAGATCATTCGTATTATAATCCATTGTTTCTCTGTGTGTCTTCTCGTTTCACCTCCCAATTCTCTGAGAAAAGGGACTTACCCTCTGACACTCAAACTCTCTCTGATACACACAATAGTACGAACTCAATAAATGTTCACTGAGCAAAAGACTCATCCATTGCTGTAACAACAGCCCCTTGCTAACTGGACAGTGGTGCAGAAGGAACAAGCATTTCCTCTGACATATCACATGGCTGACATTTCATAGGGACCTGCCTGGCATCTTGAGCCTTCCATATCAATGTGATGCAAAAGAAGTGTTGGGAGGGGACCTCCTTTGCTCAAGGCACAATGCAGCCTGTATTTCTTGAGCTTCTACAGGTCAAACCTGCATGCCCTCATGTAACAATTATCCCTGGGAGCCAGCGAGCCAGGAACCCTATTGGTGCCAAGGTTGAAAGCTGAAGGCTTACAGATTGCTTGTAAGCAACTCCCCACGTCTTAGGGAAAGCTGACCCAGGTACTCAAGTCACAACCAGGTGAGGCAAGAAAACTAAGTGCTCCAAGAAAAAAGGCGAAAACATTGTCCTGAGTCCTGCATCTGGAATGAAATGGACAAGCTCTCAGGTTAAGAAATCTGCAACAGATCACGAGCAACAAGAAGATATATAGAGCTTGTTCCCATCACAAAACATTCTGGCCAGTGTTGAGCTCTGCACCCTTGAAGCATACAGCATACCCCTCAGCTCCTCATTCGTAGAGGAGGAACCAACAAGGGGACTTGAAATTTGTGGGAAAATAGAATTACAAGGTAAGCTTGTGTTGGTACAAAACTTTTTTGAAATTCACGCATAGCTTTTTTCATGACTCACATTTTCCATGGACTTTTTCAAGACCCCTTATTAAGAATCGTGGTGGGGAAGTGACTGGCCACGGTCCCACAGCAGGAGGTAGCTGAGCCAGGACCCCCTTCGTCAGTTCCTTACTGCTGGGTTTGTCTGTGGAGCTGGTGTGAGGCACGACTCTCGGTACTAAATATCAGACTCCCAACTGCTGACTCAACTGGCCGAGGGTCCCTGCTTCTAAAGCTCCCCGTGTGATACTAAGGAGAACCACACGTCTTTCCATCCTGTGTTTTTGATGATTTGACATTGGCAGGTTTTGTGCAAGACCGGGCTCTGTAGACCATCAGGAGTCTGGATCACAACACTGATGGTACCCCCTTCCTCTTCCCTTCAAACAGTGGGCTTCCCTGTCATCTGGTAGACACAGTGGATGATTTAATGCATCATTTGGCTCCTGGCACTCTCTCACTCAAATCACTACCATGTTCTGCTGAGGCCAAAGTCCTTATTGTGGCCTGGAAAGCATTCCTCCCGGGGACTTGTGGTCTTCAACCTCTAGCTTGCTCTCTCCTACCACCTCCTGCTGCTCCTGGAACCTTCTAGAAAAGGCTCAATTTTCAGTGCTATTTCCTCTGCCTGGAACAACCCCACCTGCCACTGATCTGCCCTGTGGCTCAACCCCATGCCTCACCCAGTGCAGATAACCTGCCTGCCTTGTTCAAGCGTTTTCCCCCATCACCCATACCTCCCTTGACTGTCATGTATTTATTAGGTGTACTTCTTTGTCTCTCCCCAGCCTGGGAGCTTTGTTTGCTTCATTGATAGAGTCTAAGGAGCTGAAAAAGCCTGGTAAGAGTAGGTAGTATAATAAATATTTGTGGGGGCTGGCACTGGGGCACAGTGGGTTAAGCTGCCTTCCACTTACAACATCTGTCTTCCCTATCCCCCTTTCAGAGTGCCAGCAGCTCAGCTTATGATCTGGCTCCCTGCTAATGTGCCTGGGAAGGCAGTGGGTGATGGCCCAAGTGCTTGAGTCCTTGCCACCCACATGGAAGACTCTGAAGGAGTCCTGGGCTCCTGGCTTCAGCCTGGCCCAGATTTGACCGTTGCAGTCATTGGGCAAGTAAACCAGCAGGTGGAATCAATTTCTCTCTGCGTGTCTCTCCAATTTTAAAATAAATAAATACTTGTGGAATTAATTTGCAAGAAAGGGTTTGTTGATCAAAATACCCTCAATCGAAAGGGAGTTTGTGAGCAACTTGGCTGGACCTATGTGGTCCTTGTCATGCTGCAGATATTCAGCGCCTGCAGAGATCCATGGTGAGGACAAAGGGCATTGGTAACTGTGGGCCCCCTGCACCAGAGGATGGTTAAGGGGAGGTCTTCCAGCGGGAACCCTGGGAACAGCCAAGTGAAGGTTGCTTCTGCCCTTGGCGAGGTGGTGACGGACAAATACACACAGAGGCCATGCGGCACCCAGGGATGTGAAGGATTCTGGGAGAAAGGCATCATTATTTTGGTAAGGGTGGATGACAGGTCTTTTAGGGAGTAAACCATGGTCCAGAGGAAACATACAGAAATCATATTTTAGATGTTCAAAGAGCCCTGACAAATTCTTGCACCCGGACCCATTTTTAAAGCTTTAGTTGGCATGGTGTGGGGCAGACATCGTGGGCTGATGAAGTGGACGAGAAAATGCCGCAGATGCAGGGAGAACAGGAAGAAAGGGGCAGCTCTGGAAGGAGCGGCCTCGGTTTGGGAACCCCGGCCAGGAACCCCAGAAATGGTCCCTCATAAGAATTTTGCAAATGATCCAGAAGAAAGTATATCCAGCAGAATCTGCAACTGAACACGTGACCTTGCACCTTCCTGGCTGGTGGGACGCCAGTGCAGTGGAGACAGATGGTGCAGGTCATCAGGGCTGAGCATGTGGTGGGGAAGCAGCCAACGAGCTTCACTGGGGAAACTCTGGACATACATACATACAAGGAAAAATGGGCTGGAGACGTCAGCATGACCCAAGGGAAGGTCAGAAGAGGCACGGGCACTCCCACTGGACCACCTCAGCCAGGTTAACAGTGGATGCCAGACCCTTCCGGAAATGGGCATTGGTCATTAAGGGATGGAGTTCATTTTCCCACTGCTTTTTGAAGTTGGGAAATGGCTGCCATTCTCTCCCTATCTCCTGTCCTGAGGGTGCGTCTTAACTTCCCCCATCCCACTTCACAACTTTGGGCTTTCAATTGTGTCTTCCCCACCACCTTGTGAGCCCCCAGCACCCCTTCTTCTCTATCTTCCCCAACGACACTCACCCCTCACTGCCCTGAGCTCCCTGCTCAGATCTCTGTGGAATGCTTTAATATTTGCAAGAGGTGTCTTTCATGCGGGCACTCACGATTAATGGGATGCATGATTGGATCAAGTCTGTGTGTTTCAAGACAGACACAGGGAGATGGAAAGATGTCAAGTCAGCCAGGGGAGGGAGGCACCATGGCCAGAAAGCTGGGCTTCTCAGTCTGGAATGAGGACCAGTGAAACAGGCAAAGGAGCACATGGAAATCCTTGAAAGTGGAGAGGTGAACAGGACCTGGCTCACCGAATCAGAACACTGGAAAGACGAAGGTGCCAATGGTGTTTAAAAAGTCCTTTCAAGCGAATGGAAGCCTCCTTGAATCTTTCTGAGTATGAAGCATGATATTCTTAAAAATCAGCTGTTTGGGTAAGATTTGCATACTGTTAAATACACCTGTGGAGAGTACAGTTCCATGAGCCTTGACAAATGTATACATCCGTGTAGCCAACATCGTTATTAAGATGTAGACCATGTCCATCAACCCATGAAAGTTCCTTCATGCCCCTCTAAAGTTAATCACTCTGACCCAATTCCTTGAGGAGCCACTGACTTGCATTTAAACGAATTTTTTTTGTGAAGCACACATACACACACACAGATGCACACACACACACAGACAATAGATAAATATAGAGAGAGTTCCTATCTGTTTTGCACTGTTGAAGTGCCCACATGGACAGACTGGGCCAAGCCAAAGCCAGGAACTGGGAGTGCAATCCAGGCCTCTCAAGGGAGAGGCAGGAGCCCAATTACTTGAGCCACCACTGCTGCCAAAGTCTCCATTAGTAGCAAGCTGGAGTCAGGAGTTAGAGCCCAGAATCCAGCAGTCACTCCAACCTGGGATTCAGGCATCCCAACCACAGGCCAACAGCTGCTACGCAGTGGTCTGCTTTTCATCACTACGGATTAACTTGCTCCTCCAGCACTGGTACCCAATTTTCATATCTGGCATTTTTGTTTGTTTGGTTTTTGAGCTTCATTCCTGGTGCTGTACATATCAGTAGCTACATCTATTTCATTACTGTATATTACCTCATTTTGGACCATGGTACAATTTGTTTATTCATTTATCTATTATTATCTACTATTCCAGTTGTTTCAAGTTTGGGTCTATTATGAATAAAACTACTGTGGACATTTGTGTACAAGTCTTTTTCATGGATAAGACACAGTACTGATAAGAAAAATTAAAAAATCTCAGAGCTAGACAGAACAGAAAAGAGGGATCCTAATGTGCTGAGTTCAGTCTTCTGCCTCCAGCCCTCTGCTTTCTCCCCTCCACCACAGTCCTGAGAACTGGATGTTTGGTCTCTGTTTGCCCCCTGCTAGGGAACTCACTGCCTTTTTTTTTTTTTTGACAGGCAGAGTGGACAGTGAGAGAAAGAGAAACAGATAGAAAGGTCTTCCTTCTGTTGGTTCACCCTGCAATGGCCGCTGTGGCCAGCATGCTGTGCTGATCCGAAGCCAGGAGCCAGGTGCTTCTCCTGGTCTCCCATGTGGGTGTAGGGCCCAAGCACTTGGGCCATCCTCCACTGCCCTCCCTGGCCACAGCAGAGAGCTGGACTGGAAGAGCAGCAACCGGGACATAATCCGGTGCCCCAACCGGGACTAGAACCCGGTGTGCCGGCACCACAGGTGGAGGATTAGCCTATTGAGCCTCGGCACCGGCCTAAGCCATGGCACCAGTTTCACTGCCTTTCAGAGCTGCTTATCAGAGAATCCTTCAATTGCTAGAAAGTTCTCCCTGACACTGAATTGCAAATGGCTGCTGGATAGGGCCCTGGTGTGGTGCTGCAGTGAAGCCTGGTAACAGCCACACAGCCGGGTATTTTACAAAGGCCCCCAGAGTGACTTCCGGTCTTCCCTGTTTCAGTCACCATACCCTTTGTTCTGCCATCCATTCCACTTGAGACTTGCTTGAGCTTGTGGTCAATGCCTCTTCAGCTGCTTCATAACAAACTGAACGCATTGCTCCAGCAACTGAACACCTGCCCAGCACTGGCCAGCAAAGCCCACGTCTGCACACAGCATTGCCTGATATTAGCCAGGGCTCTCCATCACCCATTGCTAACCCCACAGAGCTCACAGGCAGCCAGGGAGCCGCCCACAGGCTCTGCTCACATGTGCTGCTGCTAAACCCTATCCCCCCATCCTGTGCTTCATGCAGTGGGCAGATTTATGGAAATGGCACAGGCCTGAAAATACAAATTGCTTCAGAAATGAATCAGACAACTTCATGGTTGAAAGACCCATAATGGCTTATTACGGCAAACTGGCATGTGTTGTGCTGTCCGTGCCTTACTTTTCTAGCTGACAGCGGGATCAACAGCTATGTTGAACTAGAAGGTTCTGGAAGCCCCTAATAGCTCCTAAAGTTTGTGATGCCTTCTCCCACCAAATGTTCTTTGGTGCCACTGTCAGCAGCATACAAAGCCAGCTGGGCCAGGGGCTGCCTCAGCTGCAATGTCATCTTGGAGGAGAAGTAGTAGAAGAAAGAGAAAGGGAAGGAAGGCTAGGGAGAGGCCGGCATTCCTGAAAATCCCAAATGTCACTCAGCAGGAGACGGGCAAGGTGTGTCACCCGCACCTGGGGGAAGACAACTGCTAGTTCCACCCACACGTTAAGATGTTACTTTTTATAGTTTACTTTTTATTTTTGATAATGTGAAATGCATTCATCTTTGAATTCTTAGAAGTGCAGAAAAATTTTAAAGAAAAAATTCACCTACAATTCTGTACAGCAACAACTACCATTAATATTAGGAAGTGTTTCCTTTTAGTCACTTTTTATTTCTTTGCTCCTTAAAAAAGAGTCTTGAGAGACACATAATTGTTTTCATCTCTCCTTTGACCCATCCCTCCTTCCAATGTATGCCCACATACTCCATGTTTTGTAAGACAAAGGGGCATAAACACGTTCCCCTACTTTAACACTCTCTTGTCCATTTTCCCATGCAACTAAGAATCCTTTAAAAACACAAATTTAATGATAGTGTAGCATTCCGTGATACACATAAACTGTGAAGCGTAATCATTCCTAATCTTACATATTTAGCTTGCTTCTAGTATTTTCCCATTATTGCCACTCAGAGACAACTGTTCCTATACTCAGAACTTTCACATTTTCAGTTATTTTTCAGTTATTTTAAGGATATACTCTTACCACTGAAATATAATTTGAAGTGTACTTTCTTGAGACTTTTCATTCATATGAAAAGTACATATGTATACATATGTATACATAAGTATGTGTAGATAGATCGATCGATCGATCTACAAATCCCACCCCACAGTCCCGATGTGGTCCTGCCATCCTACTTCAATCAGAAATTTCCAAAACCAATGGCATGGATCAGCTGTCAGCATCACTTCCTAACTGAATATGACACAGAAGAGAAAAAGTAGAAAAACCCTAAATTTCTCTCCAAGGATCCTAAGCCCCAGAGGTGAGTGGAACATGAACTATTAGACAGAAAATGGGTGGTTAATTGCTAGAAAGTAAACAGCCACACAACCCTGGAAAGCCAGAGGCACGGGGATGTCACTCAGCCAGAATGGCAGGTGCTGCACCCTTCACCCTGGCAGTAGCTGGGATTGTGCCTGTGTGATGAGTGGGCTCCCCGCTGCCAGTCTGCTAGGCCTGCCATGACTAAACACCACAGACTGGGTGACATAAACATCAACCGTGGACTTTCTCAGCAATCTGGAAGGTGAGCAGGGCTGGTCTCCACTGATGCCTCTTTCCTGGGCTTGGGGATGGCGTCTTCTCCCTGTGTCCTTACATGGTCATCTCTCTGGGTCATCTGTGTTCTGATCTCTTCTGATAAGAACACAGATTGCGTGAGGACCCAACCCAGTGGCATTATTTGGATGTGATCATCTTTATAAAGGCCCCATCTCCAAATGCAGTTGTATATTGAGACTTAGGACTTCAACATGTGAGTTTTGGGGGGACACAGTTCAGCCCGTAGCCCTGACCTAATGGAAGTACTGGTGTATGAGGCGGGCTTTGGTTTGTAATCTGGACTCATCAGCCTCCAATGCAGGGATCCGGGGCTCTGCAGGAGTCCCTTCCTCCGAGTGGTTCTCCAGGTCCTCAGGGAATTCCTCGTTCCTCATCATGTTGTATGGAAGCTCAAGCCACTCGGAGAAGCCACATAAATGAACTCTGGTCAACAGTCCCCGCTGAGCCCCGTCTGAAGTCATCCCAGCCCAGCTACCTGACACGTGAGTGAAGAAGTTCCAGATGAGTCCAGCCTTCAACCCTTTCGCAGCTGTGTTCTGGTTGCATTTCTGATTCCTGGAACCTGTGAGTATAGTAAGACGATGTTTTATGTCACGTTTTGGATGGGATTCTGGTTTATTCAATGTTATTCCACTGGGTAACGAAGGAGCTGGATGATCACCCAGACCGCACACGTTTTCATCTATACTTCCAACAACTGTTTGTTCTGAACAGCATCCTACATGCTCTTTGGGGCACTGGGGAGTTGGGGTGGCATTTGCATGTGACTCACAGTGCAGTCTAAGTGATGAGTGCTTTGCCAAGGAAATGACCTGGAGCGATGGCACAGAAGCACCAGATTCTCACACAGGTGACAGTGCGGAGTCAGATGGGTTAACAAGCACGTTGGTCCCTATGGAAAATGGGGAAAGCAGAGTCCCTCTAAGAGGGTGCACAATGCTTGCTTCCCTCACAAGTTACCTTCAGCAGGATCAAGGTGCTAAATCCTGCTGCACGTTTTCCCCCAAAAGCTGCCTTTACCAAAAACCAAGGTGTCTGCCCACTCCTTGGGAGCTTCCAATCCTATCATGAGAATAGCAAGGGAGTGGTGATTCCACTCTTCTGAGCCCCCAGGTTACTGTAGAAACAAGTTGCCCACCCCACACTTCTGATGGCTCTTCCACGTGAGACAATTCTTTCCTGTGAGACAAAGGACCGAGATCATCTTTCTCTGTTACCTTTTCACCCATAACAATAGCAGGAACAGTGTGCTGAGGTCAACCCCAGCCCTCCTCTCTAGCCGTGGGCATCCCTATGTCCACGGTCTGTTCCCAAAGGAATTGAAGGCAGTTTTGTTTTATTTTACATCAACTTCCTCTTTAAAACAAGATGTTCTTTAAGATCCCCTCTAGTAAGTTTTCGTGATGCAGGATGGACAATCTTTGTCTCATTTACCCCTAAAGCAGAAGCAACGCTTTGCATCAGGAGATGCAGGTTCAAACCCCAGTCCCGCCGCTCACTGGCCAGG
This sequence comes from Oryctolagus cuniculus, assembly GCF_964237555.1. Taxonomy (NCBI): domain Eukaryota; kingdom Metazoa; phylum Chordata; class Mammalia; order Lagomorpha; family Leporidae; genus Oryctolagus; species Oryctolagus cuniculus. The sequence goes on along the minus strand of NC_091443.1, from coordinate 97,137,149 downwards.
CAGCCTGGGCAAATCATTTAAATCATCTGAGCCTAGCCTCAGTCAAATGGAAAAACATGTGCTTTACCACATGGGGATTGTTGTGGAGATTAAAGGCTTATGTGAAAGTCAGGTGGAGAGATGTCTGCTGAATCCCTTGTTAAAGTCTCTCTCTTTCTCCAAACATCTCAAGCCATCTGCATTTTCTCTGCCCTAAAGGCTGCCAAATCTCCCCTCAGTTGAGGTCTCCTCTCTCTCTCCCTCCCTCCTTCCCTGGCCACCCCTGAGCTGCATGCTGTCCTCCCTGACCAAGGCTAAAGCCCATGCACAAATGCAGGAGACATGCCCAGAGGCCGGCCTCCTGAGCTGTTACTCACCCCCTGATTCCTGTCAGCAGGAAACAACCTCCTCTCAGTTCTGTCACCACTTTATCGTTTTCTGTAGCACCTTCGTGCTCAACTGCTTGGAAACATCCTCTCTCCTTGCCACCAATTTCTCTACCAAGGCTGTCACAGGGCCTGTGAGGATATCTTCATTGCAGAATCTAGAGGTCACTTAGCCCTGATGTCTTGACACTGGGTCAGATGCCTTGAAGTCATTTCCTCTGCTTCTGCCATTTGGCATCCACGTCTTATCTGCAAGTGATGCCCCAGCGATGCGTCACAGTTAAGAAGTTCAAATCCGAACCTCCCACCAACTCTGCGTCTCCACCTATGTTCCCTCTCTTTGGAAACCAGATGGACATTCCCCCAACCTCCCAAGCCAGAAAACAGGCTGCCATCCTGGATGCCCCCTTAGCTCACAGCTCCTTAGCCTGTCGCCTCTCCCCCATCCCAGCCGCTGTTATTTCCTGTTAAAATTGCTCCCATGGTCTCCTAGCAGGTCTCCTGGCTTCCAGTCTTGCCCCATCTCGATCCACGGCATGGCCTGAATGATTATGTCTAAAAGCATTTTTCATTACACAATCCCTGTATTGAAAACCCTCTTGGTTCTCCACTGTTCTCAAGCTGAGTTTCAAACTTGGCTTTGCACGTGCTGTTCCCTCTGCCTGGAACAGCCTCTCTCCACCCTTGTGTATCCACGGGTCTCTGTTTAGCTGTTACTTCTGGAATACTACCTCCCTTATGCAGTATTCCCTTTGGAGCCTTTGCTTATCACACAATTGCTGTTTCTCTATTGCCTAGCACTGGGGCTGGCGCTAATTGAGTGTTCGGGTAAACACTGGCTGAAAAGCAGGGATGGGAGGGATGACTACCTGCCAATGGCTTTTGAACTTGCCACAGAATCACCTGGGGGCCTTGTGAAACCGCAGGCTGGGCTCCCACCTGACTTCCTGATTCATGCCACCTAGGGGAGGCAGCTGAGGCTGCTTGTCAGGGGTTAGGAACCCCGGTTTCCTGCAACGTCAAGGCGCCTGAGGGTGAGGGATACTTTCAAAGAAAACTGGAGGTTCGCTAAAGTTCTGTACCTTTCTTCTCCATAGCTTCCTTAACGGTATTTTTTGAGATTTTAGCTTCTGAAAATGTTTTCAGGAAACTAGTTGGGCTCTAAGGTAACCAGAACACATGCCCCATTAGGGCTCAAAGGCAGCACCTGGAGGCTCATTGATGGATTGCCAGGCAATGGAACAAAGGTGAGGCTGAGGCTGGGCTTAGCAGTTGGCAGGGATCTGAGTGAAGGGCTGAGGCCTCCAGTCGGGAGAGTTCTCAGGGGACAGGGCCCCAGGGACCGCTCTCAGGCATGCCCTGGATGTGCAGTGGTGGGGCGTGATTTGCACACAGAAGGGCACAGCATCCCTGGTGGACAAGTTCTTGTTGTAACTTGGCCTCTGATGGTTGGGGATTATTTTTCTCAAAAGCACTGAGAACCCATTGGGGATGTTTCTTAATGAGGTATAGGTAAGAAAGGACTTCTTTCTGCTCAGCATCTGCTTTTTAAAAATAAGCTTTATTAGTTTATCTTCATTGTAAAAAACAAACTTGGAAATTTAGAAAGCAAAAAAAAAAGCATGTAATTCTATGTCCCCTGAAGGAAATCCTGTTTTGAATTTGACATCTATGCTCTAAGAAAAAAAAAGGATTATTCCACATTATAGACATGCTCTTTTATAAGACAATACTTACCTGTTTAACTTGTTGATTTTATAATAAAACCTCCATAGAGCAAGTATTTATCAATGTTTCTAACTATTCTTTTAATACTCATTAAATCTGCTCTATGTACTGTACTGTCTTTATGCCTTTGTGAGAATCAAAGACAATTCCTATTTAAAATTTAGCAACTCGAGCATGGCTGTTTAATTTATATATTCACCAAGAATACATGAGTGCATCTCCAGAAACCCTCTGCAGCTCTGGCCATTGTCTGTTCACATTTTTTATTGGCCCTATTGCTTGGGTCTTTTCATGTTTGGGATCCATTTGTGTCTCTTCAAATGTTTATTTTCCTTTGTATTTCTCTGAGATGTGCCTGTTCCTGTACTCTGTTTCTCATTCCATGGGCCTTGCTTGTGTTTTTCCCATTGATGTATAAAAGCTACCTATATGGCAAAATATTACTGCTTTCTCTAGTTGTTTCTTCCACACGGACACAAAGATGCCTCTGAACTGTAATATATACACAGTTGAACTGTTGATGTTCTAGGAAGTTGCGAGCTTTCCTTATAAAATTGAAAAATAACATTAAAATCCTATCATTTTTGGAAGTTTCCTTTTTATCTCCTGGCCCATAAGAGGGAGAAGAGAACACAGAAGGAAGTGAAAGAGAAATGAGTGCAGAGAGGAAGAGAACACAAGCGAGGGTTCCAGTCATCACATTACATTCCTAGGAGACTGGACTTACAGAGGAATCAGCTGGAGACTTGCTAAACGCAGGTGATGATGTGGGAGGTCCAGGCTGCCTTTCTCACGGGCTCCCAGGTGAGGCTGATTGTCAGGCCAGCACCGATGAGCTCAGGGACCACTCTGATTCCCCTGAAATTATCATATGTTTTGAAAACTCTCTCTGTCGCTCCCCCTCTTCATGGAGGAACGACACAGGACCCTGTGCTGTTCTTTTGTCTGCTCAGCCCTCCCCGGGTTTGCTGCTGGTTCTTCCCGGGTTGGCTACTGTCCCTTCCACCTCCGTGGAAGGGTGGTTCCCCCTAGCCACTTCCCCACTTCTGCAGGGGAGTGGCACACCGCCGGCCGGCTCTCGGGGGCTGCACAGGTGTTCCTTCAGATAGATGTTCCCCTTAGATGTTCCTGGTGCATGTTGTCTCTCTCCTCCTTTATAGTCCTCTTCCACCAATCCCAACTCTGCTACCCACACGCCGAGTACGCTGCCCTCCTCCAATCAGGAGCAGGTCCTGCTGTTTATTGGTTGAACTGGAGGCAGCTGTGTAGAAGCTGTTTCTCCCTTCTCAGCGCCATATTGTGGGAGAGCAGATGCATAGAATAAGTCTTAATTCCAGTAACTTAGTCTAGTCCGAGTTGCTCCCCACATCTCTCCTTTCTCTTTTTAAAGCAGAGAGAATCCTAACTGCTTGCTGTGGACAGCCACAGGTCTTTTTTTTTTTTCTTTCGAAAAGAAAAATATGTCCACCTTCCTGGAGTGACATCCCTGTGCCTCCTAGCCTTGCAGAACATCCCACTAAAGACTTTCCAAGGCCAACGTGCAAGCATAACACGTCCTCTTCTTGGGTCTTCTTGTTGGGCTGGGTAGAATTAAGTTGAGGGGCCAATATGGTGGTGCAGAGAGTTAAGCTGCCACTTTTGATGTTCGCCTCCCCTATCTGACTGCTGGTTTGATTCCCTGCTGCTCTGCTTCCAGTCCAGTGTGCTGGCTGAGAGTGGGAATGCGGGGACAAGGATGCAAAGAATGGAGCCAAGACAAATCCCGATCAACAAATCCAGTAGTATTTAAAGGTGACCAGTTGAATACAAGAAGGCACACAAAAGATTTACATATCCAAAAGACTTTTGGGGTTACAAAGAGTTCCTGACAAGGCTCTTCCTGCCATTCTTCCTGCCTCTCCCTGAAATCTCCTTAGCCTAATTGTCTGAGCCAGGATGTCTTCATTCATATGTTTAAGTGTAAACAAAAGGGGCGACTGCCTGTGGCTGCCCACAGTCCAGCTCCCTGGGGATGCAGAGACAGCCACAGAAAAGGAACCAGGTTCTTGGGTCCCTGTGGGGAGCAACTCGGACTAGACTAAGTTACTGGAATTAAGATTTATTCTATGCATCTGCTCTCCCACAATATGGCGCTGGGAGAGAAGAAAACAGCTTCTACACAGCTGCCTCCAGTTCAGCCAATAAACTGATGGACTTGCTCCTGATTGGAGGAGAGCAGCGTGCTCAGCGTGTGGGCAGCCAAGTTGGGATTGGCGGAGGAGGACTATAAAGGAGGAGAGAGATGGCATGCACCAGGAACATCTAAGGGGAACATCTAAGGGGAACATCTAAGGGGAACACCTGTGCAGTCCCCGAGAGAGCCGGCCGGCGGTGTGCCGCTCCCCTGCGGAAGTGGGGAATGTGGCTAGGGGGAACTGCCCTTCCACGGAGGTGGAAGGGACAGTAGCCAACCCGGGAAGAAACAGCAGCAAACCCGGGGAGGGCCGAGCAGACGAAAGAACAGCGCAGGGTCCTGTGTCGTTCCTCCACAAAGACGGGGAGCGACATAATGGTGCCGTGACTCGGATATGAAGCCTAGGCAGGGCTTAGTGTCATTCCCCCATGAAGACGGGGAGCGACATAATGGTGCCGTGACTCGGATAGGAAACCTAGGACAGATAGGAAACTTAGGAGGGAAGAAACGGGAAGAAATGGGAAAATACCGGAGAGAGAGAGACTAGCAAACAGCCTAGGGAAAAGCCGGACGAAAAAGGTGCCGGAAGGCGCTATTGAAAGCCTAGGCATAGACTCGGATACGGACTACGGGGGGAAGCTGGGAGAAATCTCTAAGGTCGAAAGCGAAAGTGAAAGCTAGAACAAACAGACTCGGATGCGGACTGTGGGGAGAGGCCAGGAGAAATGAGGGAGGAGTATTGTTGGAGGAAAGCTTGGGGAAACATACCGGGTAGAGAAAAATGTTAGGGAAATTGAAGCCGCGGGGGGCAGGCCGAGGCGGAGACGAAAGCCACTTTGGGATTCTCAAGTTAGCCCGGGAATAAGGGGCGAAAAGTTGAAACCAGAAGCGGAAACGTAAGCCAGATTGGGATCCGTCTGATTAGCCCGGGGACCAAAGGACGGGAAGCCAAATCGTGGGGCGGAGACGTGAGCTGGGTTGAATTTGCCAGGTTAGCCCGGGGAACTCAGATTGAATGCTAGTGGCGGAGACGTAAGCTACGCTGTGTGACTCGCGGAGGCTGCCGCGCGCAGACAGAGTGTGCGGGGCTCAAGTAGATAGGGAACGCTGGGCTAGTGCGAAGCCGCGCAGATGAGAGAGGCGCGGGCTGAAGCGGCTCAGAGCCGGAAAGCTGCCGAGAAGCAGCCTCGGGGCGGGTGCCGGGAAGCCGCAGGGATAAGAGAAACAGAAGTTTAGAAGTAAAATGAGAGAAATAGGAATGTTGGCAGACAGAAGTAAAATGGGAGAAATAGGAATGCCCGGAGATAGAGAAATAGAGAAATAGAAAGGCCTCCCCACAATACTGCAATGAGAAGGCTTGGATTCGGTCTGCCCGATTAGTGAGGCGATGAGCACCTGCGGGCGGCTAGCAGCTTATGCACCGCAGGTCACCGAAGACGGGCACGTTATTAACATCAATAGTCTCCCCACAATACCGCAATGAGAGAGCTTGGATTCGGTCTGCCTGATTAGTAAGGCGGTAAGCACCAGCGGGCAGCTCGACCAGAGTATGAGCTGTAGGTCACCGAAGATAGGCACGAATCAACACCAATAAGTCACCCCACAACATGGCAATGAGAGAGCTTGGATTCAGTCTGCCTGATTAAGGCGGTAAGCACCAGCAGGCGGCTCGACCAGAGTATGAGCCGCAGGTCACCGAAGACAGGCACGCATCAGCGCCTAAAAACCTCCTCACAACATGGCGAAGAGAGGACCCGGATTCGGTTTGCCTGATTGATAGGACTTGTAAGAACCTGTGGCAACTCTAGCAAGTAGAGCAGAGTGTGTGCCGTGGGACACCGAAGACAGGCGCGTATCAACGCCAAAAAATAAAAAGAAAGGGGGATCTGTGGGGAGCAACTCGGACTAGACTAAGTTACTGGAATTAAGACTTATTCTATGCATCTGCTCTCCCACAATATGGCGCTGGGAGAGAAGAAAACAGCTTCTACACAGCTGCCTCCAGTTCAGCCAATAAACTGTGGGACTTGCTCCTGATTGGAGGAGAGCAGTGTGCTCAGCGTGTGGGCAGCCGAGTTGGGGTTGGCGGAGGAGGACTATAAAGGAGGAGAGAGACGGCATGCACCAGGAACATCTAAGGGGAACATCTAAGGGGAACACCTGTGCAGCCCCCAAGAGAGCCGGCTGGCGGTGTGCCGCTCCCCTGCAGAAGTGGGGAATGTGGCTAGGGGGAACTGCCCTTCCACGGAGGTGGAAGGGACAGTAGCCAACCCGGGAAGAACCAGCAGCAAACCCGGGGAGGGCCGAGCAGATGAAAGAACAGCGCAGGGTCCTGTGTCGTTCCTCCACGAAGACGGGGAGCGACATAATGGTGCCGTGACTCGGATATGAAGCCTAGGCAGGGCTTAGTGTCGTTCCCCCACGAAGACGGGGAGCGACAGGTCCCTGCTGCCAGGATGGAGTTCCTGGCTCTTGGCTTTAGCCTGGCCCAGCCCTGGCTATTGCAGCCACTGGGAGCGTGACCCAATGGATGCAGGTGCTTGCTCTCTCTCTGTCCTTCTGCATTTCCAATAAATCTTTTTTTTTTTTTAAATTGAGTTAGAGATTAATTGGCCTTTTGGACAGAAGTAGTCTCTTTTTTTTTTAAAAGAAGGAACAGCTGTCATGTAAGCTGCCCCTCCCCCTATAATGACCTAATGAATCTGGAAGCAGCAACACAGTCTGAGGACGGGGCTCAGGAGAGGTGGATTCTGGTCCTGGCTCTAACACAGTTGTTTTGCATCTATTAAACTTTCTTGGCTCAACTTCTTCAACTGCAGAACGGAGATGATAATAGAGCCTTGCCTCCGCGGGAAGATTTGGAATTAGAATTTCCCAGAGGGGTCTCTGGACTTTCTCTAGGAGCAGTGACGTCATCCATCTCTTACAACCGCCCCTGCACCGCCTGGGCTTTCCAATCTCCAAGCAAGTTTCCACAAAGCTTTCGGCGAACTGCAGAATACATCACAGCAAACAAGGCTCCGGGCAATTCTGCAGGGTCCTGAAGCCAAGAAGTAGCCCGAGCTCTGCTCATGCAGGCACTGTACGGCTGGGGATATGGGCTCCAGCTCTGATTCGAAAGCACACTCAAGGACGTAGGGCTGCTGACCAAACACAACCAGTGGCTCTAGCAAGGCCACACCGGCACGAGGGAGGGGATGGAAAAGAAGCATTTATGGAGTGTGTTAGCTCCCTTTCCTGCAACAACCCCGGGAGATGGGGAGTGTCCTTCACTCTGGGCAGCAATGGAGTCAACAATTGTCCGAAGGTCACAAGTAGGAAGACCTCAAAGCCCGATCTGCTCCAGGGGTGTAGCCCAAACCTCAGTCTCACAGCAAAGCAGAGGTGCTCAGAGCAATGGAGACTGGGCAGTGGGGGAAGGGGACCTGCTGACTTTGCGCAGGTCATGTCACTTGGTTAAGGCTGAGGTTTCTCCTGCCAGCACTTCTCACATACAGGCAGTGAGAAGGTGCCACTGCCCAGGGCTGGCCCAGAGAGCCCACTGAGAGCCTCCCTAGGCTCTCAGCCAACCTAGCAAGTTTGCAGCAGCTCAGGGCTGCCTGCAATACCGACAAACAAACGACAGCCCACCCGTGCCCCTGTCTCATCTGAGGACAGCAAGGCGGGAAGACAGCCCGTTTCGAAGCTCCACGATGTTGTCAGAGAACAGAGCATCCATCTCTGCCTGCCTTTTTTTGGTGTGTGTGTGTGTGTCCCTTCTAGCGTCTGCCTCCTCCACATGGCAGCTGCCCCAGGTCTCGGTTGCCCCATGCTGGCCAGCACCCACAGGTGCTCTGCAGGCTCCGACTCCTTGGCCTGCTGCTCCCCACTCTCCCGCCTGGGGTCCAGATGCGGACCCCAGCAGACGCGGCTGTCTCTCGGGGCGCACACCCGGGCCCCTGGCCCTTCCCCACTGGGTGATCTCACCCGATCACCATCACGTGCCCCTGGGCTCCTCCTGGCTGACTCCCAGCAGCAGCAGGCTGGGTGTCACCTTCCAGCCCTCCTCCCGCCACGCGCGGGCCTCTACGCTCCGGAGCGCTTACTTCATCCCATAAACTCGGCTAATGCTTACCACATACTCCCCGGGCGGCCGGGAGAAACCCCTCCCTTGACAGACCCTTACTCCAGACCCGGGAGCGGCGGAGGCGGCCTGTGCTGCCGGCCCCCAGGACAAACATGACCTTGGACGCCTCTACGAAGCCATGTCCACTCCTCTGAGCAGGCGGCGGCTTTGAACCAAACGGTGCCTTTTGTCCCTAGCGTTTAGGAAACCGATGGCGCCCGTTTCTCGTTCGCAATTATGGCAACTTGGCGCGGAACCCCCACGCCCCCTTCCACTGCGCCCCAAGCGCAGAGCCCCGGGCGGGGAGCAGGGCGGCTCCCAGGGCACTTGGAGCGGCGCTGCCGGCGCGGGAAGTTGCCCGAGTCCAGCGCCGCTGCCGGCGCGAAATTGCAGGCGGGCGGGCGCGTCGAGTTTGAAAACGAGCGAGGGCCGTGGGGGCGGGCCCCGGGAGCGGAGCCGCCTCCCTCGGCCAATCAGCGGGGGCGGCGCGTGCGGCCGGGCTGTGAATGGGGAGCGGCGGCCGCGGCGGAGGGCGAGAGCCGGCGCGCGGGCGGGCGCACTTTCTCCTCAGCGCCGGGTGACAGCGCGGCGGTCGCCCGGAAGGGCTCCGGGCGTCGCGACGAGAACTGCCCCCGCTGACGACTTCTCCTCCGCCTCGCTCGACCCCTGCCGCGCCCCTCACGCGGGCACCCGGGACGCCGCCCCTCAGCGCCGGGCACCGCGTCCACCCGGGGCCGTCCCAGCCGTCCGGTGCGGCGTGGCGCTCCGGATGGCAGCTCCTCGGTATGGTCCGCGGTGCCCGGCCCTCGGTGACCGCCGGCGGCCCGCCGCTCCCTGAGTGCGCTGGGTCCTTGCCGGGCCCCTGCCTCGACCGCGAGCGCCCGGGACCCCGCGCGGCGCCAGGCATTGCCGGCGAGGACGCGGAGTGCGCAGGGCAGCGCGGCGGACGGCAGGCGGCAAAGTTCAGCCCGGGCCGCGGGCGGTGGGCGCTGCTGCTGCTCCAGCTGCACTTGCTGCGGGCGCTGGCTCAAGGTAGGCGCGGGCCGGGGCCGGGAGTGGGCTCTGGGGAGATGGGCGCCAGTCGGGGTCCTGGGCGCCGCCCCGGGGGCGGGCTCCGGAGGTCGGGCGCCGCTTCCGGGTGCAGCGCGGCGAACTTTGCGAGCGCGGGTGCGCGGTGTCCCCTGCCCCCCGAGCCGCCGGGCCAGGACTGCGGCGCGCGGGGTGCCCGCTAGACCCACCCGGGGCGGGGGAGGGGCAGGTGAGCTCCTCGAAGCCCACCCTGCGAACGAAAGCCTTTGAAGGGGAGCCCCAGGCACCCGCTCCTGGAGAGGCTGCCCGAGTCCGACCCAGCGCGCCGAGCTGGAGCCGCTGGACGGGTGTCGCTCTTTGCCCCGCGGAGTCTGGGCGGCGGTGCGGGGCTCGCCCCCGCGGACCCCCAGCGTCAGAAGCAGCCGCGCCAGCTGCTGGGCGCCCCCCTCCCGGGCAACCCCGGCCTCCCGCTGCTGCGGTTGCCCCGAGCCCGACCCCTAGGTGGGAGTGTGCGGTCGGTGGAGCAAAACTTTCCGTGCCCACAGCTGTGCGGCTTGGCTTTGTTTCCCTCGCTCTGTGGGCCTCGGTTTGGAACATTCCAGTGGTGATCGCTGAAATAGGAAGCGGCGATCTGCCGATTCCAGACGACCTCTGGCACGGCGAGGGGGAATCTCCGTGAAAGGAGCTGTCCCCGGCCGGCCGGAGCCCTTCGCCTGCCCCTCAGCACCCTTTCCGCTGCAGTTCGCTGGTCTTAAAAGAGGGGGTGGGGGAGAAACAGCCGCTTACATACCACCCTTTTCGGATGAGGTCTGTAGGTTAGCCAGGCTCTTCTGCTGTTGGCAGCGCTAGTCAAATTAACTTTGGGCTGTGTTCATTAGCTGTATCCTGGAAAACCATCTCGGTGAGGAACTGGGTACTCGGAGGTTGACTGACGTGGGACAGCCTTGAACTCCAGTTAGCTGTGTTCTGCGTCACGTGCAGATGATTTAGCTTACTGCACAGGAAAGGATTCAAACGCACCAGCATGTTGACGGTCTGAATTGAAAGCCCGCATGCCACAGTTTAGAAACTAACTCAAAATTTTTAAACTGCTTATCTAATAGTATCTGAATGGTGCCTCCCCCAGGGGTTCATAAATGGGTTCCGTGAGGTCTTACTGCGTGAAAACAAATCGTCCTGCTTATGTTCAATTTAACTCCAGCATTAGTTGTACAGTTTTCATTTTTATTTGTGCTTCTTGCTTAATATCTTAGTCTGGAAGCAAGGCGTCTGTTAAGTCATTTTGTAAAATGGGATCTGGATTGCCAGAGAAGCCAGGTTTAACTGAAGAAATTGAAATCACTTGATTTGACCTTTAGAATAGAAATGGTGTTTTATTATTGAGTTTCTTTTTTTTAACTTTTATTTAATGAATATAAATTTCCAAAGGAGAATATGGATTACAATGGCTTCCCCCCCATAATGTCCCTCCAACCCGCAACCCTCCCCTTATCCACTCCCTCTCCCCTTCCATTCACATCAAGATTCATTTTCAATTCTCTTTATATACAGAAGATCAGTTTAGCATACATTAAGATTTCAACAGTTTGCTCCCACACAGAAACATAAAGTGAAAAATACTGTTTGAGTGCTAGTTATAGCATTAAATCTCAATGTACAGCACACTAAGGACAAAGATCCTACATGAGGAGTAAGTGCACAGTGACTCCTGTTGTTGACTTAACCAATTGACACTCTTGTTTATGGCATCAGTAATCTCCCTATGCTCCAGTCATGAGTTTCCAAAGCTATGGAAGCCTTTTGAGTTTTTTTAAACTCAAAAAAAAAAACTTAAAAAAAAAGTGACTTGCACTTTACAGTAAGATATTTGCATTTACGTGTTTGAAGATGTGCACAGATTGAAACAGTGGGGAAAATCAGTGGCTTTGTTTTGAAGTTTATTACATGGATGTAAAGTTTTGGTCATTGGCACTCTGAAGGCTGTTTGAAGTATTTTTACAGATGAAAAATGAATGAAAATACATTAATTAAAATACTAAGGCAACTGCCAAACTTTCTTAGGGAGGAATATTTTATTCCTTGTCGGTAAAAACATTGGTATCTGTTTTACATTTATATGGTTTGTAAAAGTGTACAGATCTTTTAGTGTAGAATTTCAAATAGATTGTCACAAATTTTAAATTCATTGACAGGTTTCTGTTCTCTGTGAAATGTGTAATATATCCATCATTTTTTATATCATTGAAAATTCATATTACAGAGGAGATGTCACCGTTTGACAAAAGCTCATGTATCTTGAAAATGAAAATTCTGGTGCTGCTATAGCGATTTCTGATGGGATGATGAGCTGGTCATATGCAAGGAGTGTGATCTCTTGAATCTTATCAGATACAATGTAATATTCTAAATGGGGTAGTTACCAGTAAGTTGCAACTGGTCATAAGCACCATGTTGTTACTATGTAGCGAGGTGAAGCTATTGGGTAGGCTTGGTCATATCATCCTGGAAGAGAATAAATGCATCATTTATCAGTATAAGTTACAAATAATCAGCAGAAGTTACAAAAGAAGATATTGTTGACCCTGGAGGCAGTTCAGATCTTACAGAAAAAAAAAAAAAAGAAAAAAAAAAACCTTTTTAATGTTCTGGAGTAACTCTGTTCTACATGGTAACAAAGAGTTGCACACTGATTATTGGTGATTATTTAATTGCTTTTGACTTTTCTAGATACCTAAAAAGCCAAATCTTTAATTCTGAAAGGCAGGTGGCAATACACACTTTCTTTATACTTTCTGCTGAGAAGCCAGATAGGAGTGGCTTGGGAGAAGGATGGATCCTAAGTATCACATGTGGTCAGTGGTGCCTTTAGCTTGACTGCTGATGTATTGGTTCTGGTGGTTTTCAGGACACATCATAGATGGAGTTTGTACTCATCAGTCCCAGAGGGATAGGAGTGCTCTTGTCAGTTACCGTCCCTGGTTGTTCATAGCATGCAGTTTCTCCCTGCAGTTGTTTCCAGTCTCTTAGGCCAGTGGCTCTCAAACTT